>NW_022196898.1:80636191-80650781 GCF_008632895.1 Mastomys coucha
TTATCAGTGAGTGCATACCGTGTTTGTTCTTTTGTGATTGGGTTACCTCACTCAGGATGATATTCTCAGAAGACCCTAGTTTTCTTATAAGGTTCTGAGTGATCAGCCTTGAGTCTTTCTGCTCCACAGCAAGCATTTTCCCAGCTCTAATGTTGTATACATCTGAGAGTTCTATAAGTGGCCAAACACAGTCAGTCAATTATTAATAAATATATTATAACGTTATGACATCAGGAGTGTTTTGGTCTGAACCTCAAAGATATACTAGGAATTTGAACAAAAATGCTCAAGCATTTTTGTGGCCAACCTGTAAGAGGACCAGGGACTGAAAACACAATTTATACAGCAACTTTTCTTTGATTATGGATAATAGAAGAGGTGAATATATCTTGGGTGAGGTAAGGTGACTAGTCTCTCTGTGTGTTCTTGGCTTTTTTTTTAACACAGGAATATTTATTCATGAATATTCATAGAAGAATTATTAATAGTAGCCAGAACTTGAAAAAATCCAAATGGCCTTCAAATGATAAATGAATTAACAAATATGGTATATCCAATTAAAAACTAAAGCAAGCAAAGGAATAAATGGGTATATATACACCCTAAACACTGCAAATCAAACAGCCAATGGGAAACTATTTTTTTAAAAATAAAAATTCATTGTTTTTAAATATATTTTTAATATTTAAAATTTAAATATAAGTTTTTAATATAAAACCTTCCTTTATTTTGTTCTTTGAATCCTGATTTTCATGAACATTACTTTTTTTCTTTTTTATTCACTATATTAGTTCTATTTCTAAAAATATGCTACAAATGCAGAAAATGAATGTGAGCATATTTTTTTCACAAGTATGAAAGAGGGATGGAGAACTCATCACCAAGAATAGAAAGAGTGATTTCTTTTCTTTTGAAAAGCTTATGTGTTTCTTTAGAGTTGATAAACAACAGTGTCCTCAATACTGGAAGAGAAAACTAAGTTTAAATAATTTGTGAGAAATTACATTATATTCTCAGATGAGAGCCAGAATTAGAAACTTGTCTTTGGATTCTCATTCATTTTGGCGCTGCTTCCTGAAAGTTGGTTCACATTTATTAGCTATCTGTTACTGTGTTATCAACTCTGCCAAACATATAATAGGCACAGTTTCTACCCTTGAGAAATGAAGTGCACATTCAGGGAATGTGGTTGTAACTCTGTGACAGAGCATTTGCCTAGCATATACCAGGTTTTGGGTTCAATCTCCAGTACCACATAAATAAGTAAGTAAATAATTAAATTAAAATCAAGACCTTAAAAACAGTGACTTCAGTATAGGTAAGATCACTTACAAAAAGAAAATGAAGAAGTAAACCTAAAGATTTGGACCATGGCTGGGTCTGATGACACAAGTTTGTAATTTCAGCACTCAGGATGTTGAGGGAAAAGGATAGAGTTTGAAGTCAGCCCAGACTATACAGTGAGAGCCTATCTCAACAAAAGAATGCAACAACAGCGGCAAACAAGAAGACAATGGTCAGTTCCCTGGCCTTACGTTAAATGTCCTGATAGGAGACCTTCCTTCCGTTTCCCAGATGAGGGTTTTGAAGCATTCCTTACTCTTCCCTCTCAGCCCTGGGTTTGATCACTTCCTGCCTTCTACTCCTCTTGGGTCTATTTGTTTTTCTTTGTTTTAGAGCTTTCAAGTGTGCTGTTAAGCTGCTAGTGTATGGTATGCTCTCTGCAGTTTCTCATTGGAGGTGCTTCGAGCTATGAGCTTTCCTCTTAGCACTGCTTTCAGTATGTCCCATAAGTTTGGTTATGTTGTGCCTTCATTGTCATTAAATTCTAAAAGGTCTTTAATTTCTTTCTTTATTTCTTCCTTGACCAAGTTGTCATTGAGTAGGGCGTTGTTCAGCTTTCATGTGTAGGTGGACTTTCTGTTGTTTTTGTTTTTAATGAAGACCAGCCTTCATCCGTGGTGATCTGATAGGATGCATGGGATTATTTCAATCTTCTTATATCTGTTGAGGCCTGTTTTGTGACCAATTATATGGTCAGTTTTGGAGAAGGTACCATGAGGTGCTGAGAAAAAGGTATATTCTTTTGTTTTAGGATAAAATGTTCTATAGATACCTGTTAAATCTATTTGATCCATAACTTTTGTTAGTCTCACTGTGTCTCTGTTTAGTTTCTGTTTCCATGATCTGTCCATTGATGACAGTAGGGTGTTGAAGTCTTCCACTATTATTGTGTGAGGTACAATGTATGCTTTGAGCTTTAGTAAAGTGCATTTTATGAATGTGGGTGACCTTGCGTTTGCAGCATAGATGTTTAGAATTGAGAATTCTTCTTGGTAGATTTTTCCTTTCATGGGTATGGAGTGTCCTTCCTTATCATTTTTGATAGCTTTTGGTTGAAAGTTGATTCTAATTTATATTAGAATGGCTACTCCAGCTTGTTTTTGGGACCATTTGCTTGGAAAATTATTTTCCTCCCCTTTACTCTGAGGTACTGTCTGCCTTTGTCACTGAGGTGCATTTCCTATATGCAGCAAAATGCTAGGTCCTATCCAGTCTGTTAGTCTGTGTCTTTTTATTGGGGAATTGAGTCCATTGATGTTAAGAGATATTACAGAATAATGATTGTTGCTTCCTGCTATTTTTGATGTTATTTTTATGTTTGTGTAGCTATCTTCTTTTGGGTTTGTTGAAAGATTACGTTCTTGCTTTTTCCAGGGTGTAGTTTCCTCCTTGTGTATATGTTTTCCATCTAATATCCTTTGTAGGGCTAGATTTGTGGAAAGATATTGTGTAAATTTTGTTTTGTCATGGAATATCTTGTTTTCTCCATCTATGGTAATTGAGAGTTTTGCTGGATATAGTAGCCTGGGCTGGCATTTGTGTTCTTGTAGGGTCTGTATGACATCTGCCCAGGATCTTCAAGCTTTCATAGTCTCTGGTAGGAAATCTGGTGTAATTCTGATAGGCCTGCCTTTACATGTTACTTGACCTTTTTTCCTTACTGCTTTTAAAATTCTTTGTTTTGTGCATTTGGCGTTTTGACTACTATGTGACTGGAGGAATTTCTTTTCTGGTCCAGTCTATTTGGAGTTCTGTAGGCTTCTTGTATGTTCATGGGCATCTCTTTCTTTAGTTTAGGGAAGTTTTCTTCTATAATTTTGTTGAAGATATTTACTGGCTCTCTAAGATGGGAATCTTCACTCTCTTCTATACCTATTATCCTTAGGTTTGGTCTTCTCACTGTGTCCTGGATTTCCTGGATGTTTTGGGTTAGGAGCTTTTTGCATTTTGCATTTTCTTTGACTGCTGTGTCTGTGTTTTCTATGGTGTTGTGTGAATTCTATTATAAATATGAGGTAAAGGGAACCTGACTCCAACTTCCCAAGGAAAGAAAGAACGCTCGGCACAAAGTGGGAACTCTTTCCATTGACAAAAGTAGCAGAGTAGTGCTATGAAGTCAAAGGAAGCAGGCTCTGAGAAAGGAACTGGAGAGGTGCTTCCAAAGGTGCCTGGTCCTTGTAAGCAAGAAAGTCACTAATGAAGAGCTTGGTGCAGGATGCCCAAACACAATCAACACTCAGGATTATTTCACCTGACACATGTTCATATTCCAAACATGCCTTTGAGAAATTGAAACCTTAGCCGCCTCCACGCTGATTTTTGGATTAGAATTTGTGCCCATCCTGGAAACTAACATTGGAGAATAGATCTGAGTGGTGAAACTAATGAAGCAGGAGGGAATGAACTACTTGGCAAGATTCCATAACTTCAGGAACACGCCACACAGACTTGTCACAGAGAGTGTCCTATCAAAGACAAACTGCATCTTTTGGCAGGTTTTCTGAGTCCAGTTCTCTTATGTAACTTGAGTCCAATGCTGTCTCAATCCTACCAGGCTCACACCTTGAGCCCCTCACCTCCTCACCATCCTGTATGCCCAGGAGGGCCTCACCAGGCCTGGCCTTACCAGCTTAAACCCAACTGTCAGCAATTATAGCTGGGACATACCATCGACTCTCCTTCCTCTGGTTGCCATGGTGATATTCACTGGGCAAAACTGCAGCTCTGGTTAAATCTCCATGCTAAAATCCCTCCAGTTTCATGTTGTGGCTGAATATGAGTTAAGAAAAAAACACTGTTCCGTCTTGAATTTGTGACCTTGAACTTCAAATGACCCCAAAGTACTCAGAAGGAATCGGGCTGCACATTTCAGCCCTTTCTCTCTTTACCCTCTTATATTGACATTCTAAGCCTCTTTCCTCAGACCCTCAGCACCTTCCCTCATACCTGCAGACAGATGCCTCACTTCCTGTTTCTCTGAGAGCTGCAACAGATTTCTGTAAACATCTGTCTTTCTATCAACTCATAGTCATGAAATCCTGGACTTGATTTCTACTGCAGATGAGATCTGCCTTTTTAAAGCCTTACTAAACTTTGTAATTATGAACTGGACGCTTCTCCGTCCTAACTGTTTGAAAAGATTTGCTTCATTTTGAGTAGAAAATGTGCTGCTAATTGCTTCCATCTTCAACTACACACATACATACATACAACACACATACACACACACACATCACATACATACATCCATACCCACATGCATGCACACCTCCAAACACATGCATATCACATCACATACACACACATACACACATACATGCCTTCATAAACATACACACATGTACATTCACAATCCCACACATACCCTACATATCATACCTGCCTACCCATATGCACGTGCATGCACACTTTCACACATAAGCATATACATACATATGTAGACAGATTACACATATGCACAACCTCTAGTAACATGCAAAAAGTCAGTAGCCTTTCTATATGTCAGTAGTGAACCAGCCTGCAAAGAAATCATTTTTAAAAACTCTCAAGTTTCAATAGCTTCAAAAACAACTACAAGAACAATTCTAAAAAAAATAAAAAAATAAAAAAATAAAGACTCCTATGGAATAAGACTAACAGAATTGATAAAAGGTCTATACAGTGGAAGCATTAGAATGTTAAAGAAATTGAAGAAGACCATACAGGACAGACAGACCTCCCATGCTCTCTCAATATCATGAAATGTCCAAATGTCCACATGTTAAAGAATTAAACTTGATTCTTATCACTCACGATGCACAAAAATTATTTCAAAATGAACCAAAGGGCTTAAAGCAAGACATGAAACACTGAAATCTCTAGAAAAAAACACAGGTAAGATATTTTAATATATAGGAACAGGCAAGGCCTTCCTGAAAAAAACTCCAATAGCAGAGGAAATAAACCCAAGAATTGATAGAGATATATAAACTTAAAGTATTCTGTAAGGCAAAGGAAATAATCACCAAAGTGGAAAGGCCTACAGGATGGGGAAATGCTGCCGAGCATACAGTAGACAGGGCTAATACCTACAATATGATAATAGCTACAAAATTTAAACACCACCCCACATCATCTCGGCACTGAATGAGCAAAAGAACTGAATCATGAGTTCCCCAGAGAAGACTCACACATGGCCAGTAAACATTTGGAAAAGTGTTCAGCATCCTCAGCCGTAGGAGAAATGCAGACTAAAACTGCTTTGAGATTTTAACTCATCCAATCAGGACGACAACTAAGAAAAATGACAGCAAATGTTGGCAAGGATGTGAGGGGAAAGGAACCGTTAGTTCCCACTGACGACAACGTGAACACCAAAGCCACTATAAACGCCCATATGGAATGTCTTCAAAAACTGAGAAGTAGCCAGGCAGTGGTGGCACATACCTTTAATCCCAGCACTTGGGAGGCAGAGGCAGGAGGATTTCTAAGTTCGAGCCCAGCCTGGTCTACAGAGTGAGTTCCAGGACAGCCAGGGCTACAGAGAGAAACCCTGTCTCAAACAAAACAAAAACAAAACAAAATCAAAACAAAACAAAACTGAGAAATACTAACACACAGTCTAGCCTTACTACTCCTGGCTATGCATCACAATCACTTAGGCTATTATACCACAGAGTCTTTCCATGTTTATTGCTGTAATAGCATACAACCACAACAAAACAATAGCAGCAATAACAAAAACAATAAAAAGAATAACAAAAATGGAAACAACTTAATTATCCATCAGCAGACAGCTGGATAAAGAAAGTGTGGTACAGGCCTAGTTTGATCGTGGAGTTTGAGACAGAAGCCAGGGGATTGCTCAAGTTTGAGGCCAACCTGGTCTACAAGGTGCTCTACTTTTCTTCCTGTGGTGATAAGACACTGAGCAGAACTAAATTGGAGAGGAAAAGGTTTACTATAGTTTATATAGTCCATCACTGGGGGAAGCCAAGACAGGAACTCAAGCAGGAACCTGGAGGCAGGAATTGAGGTAGAAACCACAGAGAACGCTGCTGACTAAGCTCATGGTCAGCTACACCTCCTGACAGTCTAACCCACCTGACCAGGAATGGCACTGCCCACTGTTGGTCCTCCTACATCAACTTAGCAATTAAGAAAATACCCCACATACATGCCCAAAGTCTGGTAGAGGTAACTCCTCAGTTGAGTTTCCCTCTTCCTAGGTGACTCCAGTTTTTGTCAAGTTGACAAAACTACCCTTGTCTGCTTGACCTACAGGTATATCAGCATTAAAGGGAGAACCAACTCTCTCAAGTTATTCTCTGACTTCCACCAGCATACACATGTGCACACACATACACCCATGCACAAAAACAAAAATATAATAAAATTATAATTTAAAAATTCCTTCCAATTAGAATAAGCAATTGACATGAACAAGCAATGTAGAAAGCTTAATAAAAAAAAAATGGCAGTATCAGAGCAGACACAGAAAACTTTTTTTAAAACTAATGAAGACCGTTCCCATTAAACAAACTAGCAAAGGGTAAAACTTTAATACTGGGCACTAACCAGGTGAGATAAAGGACTGGGCCTTGGGCTGTTGGTAGGATTAAACTTCAGAAAGAATTTCATAGCACACAGATATTAAAACTGCAGCCATTTTCAAAAGAAGGGAGGCTGGCGACATCCTAAGTGGTGTCAATCTTTTGTCTAGTCCTACACTATAGCCTGAGTCTGCTCCTACTGTGGTCCTATGTTGACATCTTGGCCCCCACAGTAACTGTATTAAAAGGTAATAGAGCCCTTAAGGAACAGAGTTAAACTAAGGAGCTAAGAGGAGACATTGGGTTGCTCTGCTTGGAAAGGATTAGTGTGGGGCTCCCAGAGTTACAGAGAAAGTCGCCTGTATCCTTCTCTGGGTTCCTCGATGTGATATCCCCATTTTACATCCACTCCTATGAGGAGCCAACAAGGCCCCATCCAGAGACTAAACACATGGAGCCACCTGATACTGGGCTTCCAAACTGAAAACCTGACCTAGACTAACTTTTTATGAAATTTCATGTATTTTGATACAGCAACAGAAATTGTTATTATAGGAGAGCAATCAGGCACACACAGAGAAGCATTGTTTGTAACAATGAAAATGAGGAAAAATTCCACTATTTAATGGATTAAAATTAGTAAATGTCATGAATATCTTGAGGGTATAAACTAAGTTTTTACTTATAAAATATATTGTAATTTGTTTTGCCTGCAGTTTGAAAGCCACTCAAAATAGTATTACTTTAAAAGTCCTGGCCAGCCTACTTGGTAAATGATATTCATGATCAGATAACAAAAAAGGTATTATAATTTGGAGTTGCAAGTGGCTATATTCTGTAAGCATCTCTTCATTGTGTGGGTCTATGTGATTTTTCTATATTTTTATTATGAAAAGAGAATTGATCTTTACAATGAATGGTGGAAAATGAGTGAAAGTTAACTCAGATAATGTAAGGATCTTTGATAGGAGGCATAGTTTCTTCTCATGCATTCAGCAAATAGCTCAGGTGTTTAGATTCCAGAGGGCATTGTAATGGGTGGAGATAGACTGGCACACGAGGTAGACAGAGCTACTTATAAAGTCAAATGAAGACATACAAGTAAAATGATTCAAGTACATGAGAAAGGAACCAACAGAGAGAAGTATGTCATACCCACAGTTATCTAAGACTGTTGCGGAGGCTCAGGTGTTTGAGAGTCAGGAAAAGATGCTAGCTAAAACAAGTACAAAGATGTATTCATCCAAATAATTGTTACAACTATAAATAGATCAGAATAGGTTTCATTCAAATTTCTTCCTCTCAAAAAAAGAAAAAAAAAATGAAGAAAGGGAGAAATAAAAAGAGAAAATACAAGAAAAAAAGAGAAGAAAAGAAAGGAGAAAAGAAGAGAGGAAAAGAAAAGAAGAAAAGAAAGGACAGGAAAGGAAAGGGAAGGAAAAGAAAGGGAAGGGAAGGGAAGGGAAGGAAAGGAAAAGAAAACAAACTCCTCTCCCTCAATTCTGCAGTCCCTGAGGGTCAATTCAATTTCCATCTGTTGTTGGCGCCCTCTTGTGTTGAGACAGTTACCAAATTCTCGTGTTTTTGTTGTTAACATCAAAAAAGGTTATCTTGAAGAAGTGATAACACCCTTTTCTTCAAAAGCCCCCTGCAAATCTCCATTCCATAAGGCTGTCTCACTCCTTAAATTCCCAGAAGTAGTCAGTGTGGTGACATTTGACTGGCCCTTGTCTCCACTGATAAACTCACAGGGTGTTCAGCAGAATCCAAACAAGCTCATTGTGGGAACAAAGTAGCTTTATCTTCATAAGTACTGGAAAACTCCTACTAATTTAGTTCTAAAATTTGTAACATGTTTTTCTTTGTTCTAGAAGTATTGTCTTAGGTTAGGTTTGGTAGTTTTTAAGTATTCCTCTATTCTGACATCCAAAACAACAAATGATATATTCTATTGAAGTGCTTAAAAATTAAATATTTAATTGAAAATAAATGTATAACAAACGCAAGATAAAAGAATAAAATATACTGGGGAAAATATAGTATAATAATTTGTATTATAGTTGGAAAAATTTTGCTTAGACCTGATATAAAAATGTCAAACTATTGAGAAAATCACAAGTTAGAAATTAAAATAGAGTAAATGAAAATATGTAGAAGATAGATATAGGAACAATAAACTTATACTTGATATAATACTTGTGATTGACAGATTTATTGTTACAATTATAAGAGCTATTACAAGAATTACTTTGGAATTAAAAGGAAAAAATGTTGTAAAGAGCAACTTACAGGAAATGCTCGTTAGACATTTGGCTTAGAAACTATTAATACAACTATTGAGTGTAGTAAAAATAAAATAAAATAGACCATTTTAAGAGAAACTTCAATTTTCTCTCCAGTGACAGTCTAAGGCGGGACCAGCCACGAAGCACAGGCCACAGAAGCTGCCGAACAGCTGGGACAGGGTCTTTCCTGCCTCCGTCTGCAACCAAGAGGGGGTCTCTTCCACAGCCCTCTGTGCAGGGGTCTTGCTAGGAGAGAGCTGGTCTCCTAGGAATGCTGACACAGGCTTACAGACCCACAGGAGGAACAAGCTCCAGCCAGAGACAGCAAGAACATCTAACACCAGAGATCAACAGATGGTGAAAGGCAAACGCAAGAATCTTACCAACAGAAATCAAGACTACTGGGCATCATCAGAATGTAGAACTCCCACCACAGCAAGTCCTGGATACCCCAACACACCAGAAAAGCAAGATTCGGACTTTAAATCATATTTCATGATGCTGATAGGAGATTTTAAGACGGACATAAATAACCCCCTGAAAGAAATACAGGAGAACACAGGTAATCAGCTAGAAGCCCTTAAAGAGGAAACACATAAATCCCTTAAAGAACTACAGGAAAACACAACCAGATAGGTGAAGGAATTGAACAAAACCATCCAGGATCTAAAAATGAAAGTAGAAACAATAAAGGAATCACAAAGGGACAAGTTGGACTATTCCACGTGCTGTTCTGACGTAACAAGTGGGCTTGGAGGAAGAATATCTGAGAAAATACAAAGCCATTGCCACTTGGGTGATCTATGGCGTCTGCCTATCCAACTGACCCGAGGGCTTTCTTTCAGAATATGTCAAGTTAACAGTCTCCAGTGATGAGATGATACCATAAGCTGTAGGAAGAAACATATCTTCTGTTTCTTGCATGCTACGGCTTTTATCTAGTGTGTGTGCCCCCTTCAAATGCCCTTGTGCTTTTAAAACCACTGTCTCAGGCTTGGTCCTCTTAGAAGGAAGCAAAAACCTTTAGGGAGTAAGGCTTGGTGAAGGTGCTAGACCACTGGGGCTTATCCCTGAAGGGGACTGTGGTGGGCTCCTTTTTATTCTCTTTCTATTCTTGGTCATAAAGTGTCTGTTACTGAGGTAAAATACCCTGGCAAAAGCAACTTAAGTGAGAAAGGGTTAATTTTGCTCACAGTTAAAGTACACAGTTAAAGTCATGGTGGAAGAGTCAAGGCAGGAGCCAAAGACGGCTAATCACATTACATCCAGTCAGGAAGCAGAGAGGAATGACTGTTTGTGCTTAGCTAACTCTTTCCTTTTTATATACTTCAGGATCGCAGCCCAGGGAATGGTGCCACCCACAGTGGGTGGACCTTACACCCCAATTAACCTAACCAAGAAAATCCATCACAGGCATGCTTATTACAAGTCAAAACCAAAAATGCTTCACTAGAGTCCCATTGAGAGCCTTAAAGCAGGGAGCCCTCCAACATTCATACACTCTCAGTTTCCACACCTCCAGCCACCACAGCACTGTCTGGAATTCTTGTCCCTGATAGATGTCTCTCCTAGTGTGTCCCTGGAACTCCAATCTCCATGTAAGCACATGCATCCTGTACAAAGCAATTCCTCTGCCTGTTGTTGATCCTGGCCGTTTTGCTAATTCCTTTCATATATAGAGAGAGATGGAGATGGAGATGGAGATGGAGATGGAGATGGAGATGGAGATGGAGATGGAGATGGAGAGCAAGAGGGAGGGAGAGGAGGAGGACGAGGGGGAGGGGAAGAGGGAGAGGGAGATAGCAATTGAATGCTCTCCATTCTTCTACTTGACACCTGCCCCAGAACCTGCTAAAGTGTTAGGAATTTTTCTTCCCATCATTACAATTTTTCATCATTATATTAATTCTTTGAACTCTCCAGATCGTGGCTATTAATCACCTTAAGTGTGACTATTTTGAACTGAATTTTTTTATATGTGTAAAACACTCACATTTTGAACAATCATAAAGAAAAGTCAAAACAGCATTAATAATATATGAACTTCACACTGGAATGATTATTTGGGTATATTGATTTAAAATAACTGCATTTTTAGAGTTAATTTTGCATTCCTTTTAGTTAAAAATATAACTCTTAAAATAATTTATATTATATTACTAATGTTATATTTCTACTGGAAAGAGAAGATAAGAAAAAAATAATGTGAGGTGCCTGGAGAGATGGCTTAGAGGTGAAGAGCATGGCTGCTTTTCCAGAAGACCTGGGTTCAATTCCAGACATCCACATGGCACATCACAACTATACATAACTCCAGCTCCAGGGTATCTGATGCCCTCTCTGATTTCTATGGAAACCAGGCACACATATACACAGATTTATACAGGCAATATATATATATATATAAATGTATATATATATATACACACACATATATATATACACACATACATATAATATATATACCTATAAAATAATAATATTAACAATTATTATTTTCATTGTTATAATAAGACATAATTTTAAAAACTTACATGATTATATATTTCATGTACTCTGTGGTTATTATATTCTAGGTATTAATCATGGAGCAATGAGTAAAATCATTATTATGGAAGTTGCATTATACTAAGTTGAAACAGAATATAGGTAAAAATCAATAATTAGATAGATAGGTAGATAGATAGATAGATAGATAGATAGATAGATAGATATAAAATAATTTTGGAAATTGATATACTTTGTGTTATGGAGAAAAATTTAAGTGGGGTACACAGAGTAGAACATTAGTTCTAGATGGTTCTAGAACTTTCTGAACTCAGAACAAGCATAGTGGGCAATGGGGAACTATTTAAGTCTGAGCATGTGCAAAGAATGTGAGAAGGTGTGGGGCATAGTAGCTGTGTCCTCAGTGGTGAGACTACATCTCTGGAAAGCAACTGAGCCTGAGCTGGAATCATGAAGGCAGAATGCCAAAGAAGTCTTGAGGCAGAGGTGGGGTATTACATAGAGCCTTGACTGTGTGTCTGAACTTCATGCAAAGCCCTTAGGGGATGTAGGATGAGCAGTAACAGTACCTGGAAAATAAAAGGAGCTAAGGATGCCTCCCAAGGAGGAGTCTCAGTGGTTAGAGGATAAAATGACTATTTACTGAGAAATATCAGGCTATGGGGACCGAAGGAATTGATGATGGTCTACCCTGCTCAAAGGAGGAAACACAGAGCCAACATTCACAGATAGGAGGAGCCATATTGCCTCAGGGTATAGGAAAGCATCCTTGTAGCAGACAGGGGTTTTAGCCATACCTTTAGGGGTGAGATTTTCATTGTGGAGAGAGAAAGAATGGGCAAGTCAGAAACAGGGAGATGAATGGGGTTTGTTGTCCAAACAGACTTGCCAATCAGAATGTTTCACAGTCAATAAGCTGACTGTGAAAATAAGTTTAAGGGTGATCTGGCTGGCCTCTGGCCTTCACACCACACACACACACACACACACACACACACACACACACACAGCACTTAACACAAACATACACAAAAGCACAAACACAAACACATACTCATGCACACACAAGCACACAAACAAATACACACACGCGCGCGCACACACACACACAAAAATCAAGAAGGTAATAAGCTCTTTACACTGGACATTTTTCATTGATGCCTATGGAGTCTCTCTCTATCTTCTTCTCTAACAGTCGTGGCCTGAAGGGTGGCTTTATGCACTATGTAGACAAACTTCCTTTACCCTTCTATTTATGATCACATAAGAGACACAGAAGGAGAGATGAAAGCAGGTGGAGAGAGAGAGAGGCCAGGGTGACTGCCTTTGGTAGCCGCTTTCTGTTGGGGTGGACTACTGGGAGTCCACAGCTTCTAAGAGGGCTCCAGGCAGCAAGTAGGAAACTATTTTTCTTCTGCTGGTCCCTTGCTGTGGGTAGGTGGGATCCTTTACCATCTCTTATTTACTTGCTGTAGCCTGGTGCCCACCTTTGTTAATGTCTCTTTATTAAATGAATGTCAGTGACCTTACGTCTGTTGCTCATTTGTCACTGACGCCGTAATTGTGTGCACCATAGGGGAAAAAACTTACAATCTTAGAATTTCACCATACTAGAACTGGCCTCCGACATAGTTACTGCCACACTGGCTGCTACTTTCCCTCCGAATGCAGCAGCAAGGATAATGTCCACAGGCACCTGCACTCACAAGTGCAATACACACACGCATACACAATTAGAAGTAATAAAAGAAGATGGCCATGGTGAAGTACGTCCACAATTCCAGCACTTGAGAGGCAGGCAGGTGGATCTCTGTGGGTTCAAGATGAGAGAGTTGGGGAGACACAGAGAGACCATGCCTCAATAAACAAAAGCATTTCAAATAACAATAATAATAACAACAGTAGTAGTAGTAGTAGTAGTAGTAGTAGTAGTAGTAGTAGTAGTAGTAGTAGTAGTAGTAATCAAAACAATGAAATAAATAAGGAGATACTGAGAATGTAAGAGGAGCAAATGTGAAAGACAGGCTGAGTCTGGCTGGTAGAGCAGGCATCGTCAGCCACACCCTTTACTGAAACCTGTCTACATTAAGCCTGTTTGAGTTTAATGAAATATTTACTTCTTTAAATATAACACTTTCTTTAAAAGTACTTGTTGGAGAACTCCAGAAAAAATAAGCAGCATAATGATAAATTCACTTAAGCAAGTCAAGACAGAAAGGTCCAAATGAACAAAAATATCAAAACCTGAAATCCCAGCAACTTGAGAATGTTTGTTAAATCCAGAGCCATAGGAAATGGCTTTTCTGTTGACCTAAGTAAACACATAAATCCTGGTGTGCCTAACTGTTAAACTGTGGTTGTCACACCTATCCCTGTCAGCAAAGCTCCCAGCTGCCAAGGAGGCAAAGTTCAGCGCTAGTGATAAACTTTAATGACTTTCTGTGGTAAGGCCTGAACTTGTGGGACTTTAAGCATTCTTAGAGAGCTGAACATTGAAGAAAAATTAATTTTATGTTTTGGTGAATATACAACATTTACTAAGCCCTTACATTTTATTTATTCAAAATGCAATAATACTGTGTTTTTATGATTTTTTATTTCATGAGCTATAAAACTATCTCAGAAAATTACATACTTTTCGTTTTGTTTTGGTTGGTTGTTTTTTTTTTTTTTTTTTTTTTTTTTTTTTCCAAGACAGAGTTTCTCCATGTAGCCCTGGCTGTCCTGGAGCTCACTGTAGACCAACCAGGCTGGCCTCAAACTCAGAAATCCGCCTGCCTCTGCCTCCCAAGTGCTGGGATTAAAGGCATGTGCCACCACTGACCGGCAATTACATACTTTTCTTTTTTCCTGTTTTTTTGTTTTTTGTTTCTTTGTTTGTTTGTTTTTGTTTGGGATTTTTTTATTCCTTTTTTTTTTTTT
>NW_022196898.1:80652666-80686627 GCF_008632895.1 Mastomys coucha
AATGGCTAGGATAAAAAACTCAGGTGACAGCAGATGCTGGAGAGGTTGTGGAGAAAGAGGAAAATTACATACTTTTCAAAGTCAAGACTGAACACAGTGCTCTGCTTATCACTGTGTAAGAGAAATAGCCTTCAACTTTAAATACACTTTGATTCATTATTATTCCTGGTTTCTAAAATAAGAAACAAATTTATAATTTTGTAGAAAATGTTAGTGCAGTCCCACTTTTGTCCAGTAAGGTAAATCCACATTCTATTTACCTTATAAGTTTTGGGTTGGGTATCAGAGATCTAGTTTTTCCATGGAAAAATAACCATCCCTAAATATTTTACTAGAACTAACTTATGACTGATTCCATATAATCTATCTACTGTGTGCTTTAATTATGTATTTATTATTTATAATGAACATTCTAACTTGGCTTTCCTTTACTATCCATCATGCCTTGTGTTGCTGTTCAAAATTGTATTTTTTGTATATCATGTCATCTCTTATATATCTCAAACATTGTCATTCATTCCTTTACCACAGATGACCTTGCAAAATCCTTGTGAAAAGTGTTTATTAACTTCCTATTGCTCTGGACTAGAAGCTACCTATTCAGCCTTGAGCTGTAGGAGGGCTTAGGTTTCTATGGTTGCGGTTTATAGAATGTCTTTGTATCTCTACAATTAAAACAATTAAAAGTATCTGTGGGTTTTTTTTTACCTTATTATATTCATGTACTGAACTTCCTAAGCTTATGCATTTGTGTCAGGAGTAAACTTGAAAAACTAAATGTATTTAAAAAGATAACAGTAATTCCAACAAGGTGGACATGGTAGCTCATGCTTTTAATCCCAGTAATTGGGTGTCAGAGACAGGAGAAATTTAAACTCTGCGAGTTCAAGGTCAAAGTTTACCTTAGTTATACAGTTAGACTCTGTCTCTAAATAAAGTGATAGATGATAGATAAATATAGATAGATAGATAGATAGATAGATAGATAGATAGATAGATAGATGTAAGAGGAACAGCAGAGGCCACTTCTCCATAAATGCTGGGAGCTCTGCAGTCACAAAAGCATCTTCTGCAGGAGGACCTAATTGAAGACTTCCTGAGAGACCAAGGATTGTTGACACAGACTATGCCAGCCAATGGGGAACTGCGGTTTAGAACAGATGCTTTTTTGGGACCAATGGGGCGCAGGTGGAGGTTATTAAAGGAGCTGGCAGCAGTATTCAGTTGAGCTTGCTGCAGAGTGCTTCTCACCTGCTCCCAGAGTCTACGTCATTGACTCCATGCCACCTCACTCCAATCCCCAAGGCCAGGTAGGGTCAGGCGAAGAGTAGTCCAGGGCACAGGCAACAGATAGATACATAGATACATATATAGATACATAGATAGATATAATTTTATAATTACTGTTACTAAGCATCTTTAGTAGCTGATGATTAATTCTTAATTAATCTGATCATATTAATTCTATAATATGAACATTAGGGGTTTGTTTTATGCCCTCATCATTTGTCCTATTGTTACATTGTTTTACTATTCTTAGTCTGCCGGATTATTGAAGTTTTAGTGACAGTATACTTAAATAGTATTTCTGGAAGTGGTAATCACACCTGGTTGATAACTTGCAAAATTCTTTATTTCAATTCACTTCAAATCATGTAATGTGCATATCGTCTCTAGTCTCTGTCTTGCTTAGTTACTTCGAGGAGGATGCACTGGTTGTTATTCTATTCAATAAATACTCAGTAGTTAACCATTTCCGTTAATAGGTTATGCTTTGGTATCCTTCAACCATGCCCCACAACCATGCCTTACTTTTTGACATGTCTCCAATTTGGTTTTATTTTTCATATGAATGTCTGTTGGCCTGGGTACCATTTAAGAGAAGAAAGGGCTATACTTCCTCCCACTGGCTCACTCTGATTCTTTGTTGAAAACCAATTACGCATAGATATTTGAGTCATTTCTGAAATCTCCACTCCATCTGTTGGTCTGTAGGCCTGGTTTTATTTCTTTTCTACCTCAATAAACTGACTCAGAACCAAGTGAAATAGTTTCTCTAACTTTGTTTTATTTTCTTCCCAGAACTACTATAGGTACTTTGAATATCTGTATAACATTTTTTTAATAATCTTGTCCATTGCTTATCAAAAATTATTTGGTAATTTTGATTTATTTAGGAGAGTTGATGTTGAAGTGATGAATCTTCTAATCCATGACCATGGCGTGTTTTCTTACTTCTTCACAGCATGGGAGGGTTGACTCTGCCTCTTGCTGATGGCCGCATTGGGTAGCCCAGCTGGAACAGTGCTGGAGAGCTCACCCTGATCATGATGCAGGGGAGCCAGAAGGCTGAACAGCTCAGTGAGCTACGACCCGGGCCTACCCCAAAGTCTACATCATCTGTGAACTGTTGGAGAACATGAAAGGGCTGGTCCTCATGATCCAAAGCTACCGGGTCTCCAATGACAGGATAACAAGGAGTTAGTCCCAGTGAGAATGCAATATTGTTGGTGTGACAGAAGCCAGAGACCTCAAACCACATCAATGACTCATTGCAACGAACATTCGCAAGGGAGGATGTGTGGACAGAGGAATACACTGGCAGGTGACACAATGAGATGTTCTCTATGCTTCGTTTTGTTGTTGTCTCTGTGTTTTTAATTTTATTTTGAGGGGCAGGTTGAAATGGCAAATGGCAGATATGAGGAGATGGGTGTGTGAAACTCACAAAGAATCAATAAAAAAATTTTAAAAATTGTGTCTCTGCAGTGTATTCAGCAAACAGGTACTATGTCTATTTTGTTGTTTTTATCTCTAAAAGTGGTATTTTGAATACTATTGTAATTGAAATATATATATATATATTCAACATTTTGTTGTCAATATAGAAATGCATTTGATTTGTATACCAGTTTTGATTGAGGCACCTCATTAAAGTGAGTTTTATTTATTTATTTATTTACTTGGAGTTCTTTTAGGATTTTCTGTTTACAGTCAATTTTATATGTAATAACATTTAATTCTTTTAATTTTACATTTCTGTAATTTTCTATTTCCTTTTCCTGCTTAGCAAACCATTTAAGAAATAATACATTTTTGAAAAAAAAAAGAGAGAACTGACATTCTTGTTCCATTTGCTAAAAAATATGAGTAAATACTGCAGTTTGCTTTTCTTCTTTTCCTTGTTTTGAGACAGTGTCTCACGTAATTCAGGCTAGGTTCCCTGTTGCCAAGGATGACCTTGAACTCCTAACCCTCATGATTCTATTTCCCAAGTGCTGTTATAGCTGTGAAGCACCAGGGAAAATTCTTCAGCTACTGTCAGCTTTGGTTCCTCCTGCAAATTGCATCTGTGGAGCACATGCTATGTAGAAGAAAGTCAGCATGTGACTGAGAGTGTGTGCAGGGAAAGGGGTGTTAAGGGTTATGCACACTTTAATCCCAGCATTTGGGAAGCAGAGGCAGGCTGATCTCTGTGAGTCTGAGACTAACCTGGTCTACAGAGTGAGTTCCAGGACAGCCAGGGCTACACAGAGAAACCCTGTCCTGATAAAACCAAAGAAAGTGAGAAACAGGAGAAAGGAGAAAGTCAGAGTATGTAGAGCTTGACTCCTTTGCTTTTCTTCCTTTGGGAGCAAGTAGTTTTGTTCTTGTTGTTACTTGAGCATGGGAACTCACATGGAGGAGTTAGTGGAAGGACTGAAGAAGCTGAAGGGGTTTGTAACCCATAGGAGGAACAATATGAACTAACTAGTACCCTCAGAGCTCCTAGGGACTAAACCACCAACCAAAGAGTACACATGGAGGGACCCATGGCTCCAGCTGCATATGTGGCAGAGGATGGCCTTGTCAGACATCAATGGGAGGAGAGGCCCTTGGTACTGAGAAGGCTTTATGCCCCAGTGTAGGGGAATGCTAGGACAGGGAGGCAGGAGTGGGTGGGTGGGTGGGAGAGCACCCTCATAGAAGCAGTGGAGAGTAGGGTTGAGATAGGGGGTTTGTGGAGCGGAAACCAGGAAGCGGACAACATTTGAAATGTAAATAAGTAAAATAACTAATTAAAAAAAGAAAACAGAAGAAAAATGCCCATTTCTTATATTTATTTCATTTATCAATGTTCTTGGTGTAGCATGATAAATCTGGGGTCAGCTTCTGTCTAACTTCACTATTTAAAGAGACAAATATCTATCCATTAATAGTCTGTATTTATTTAAACTAATAAGATTTAGTTCTTTATGATCACAGTTTTATATTATGACTTTCATACACTTCATTGATTTTTTTTTCAGCTTATAAGCTATGCATGTCTGAAGAACAAAAAATACTTTTAGAAAACTACACAGGGTAAAATAATCCTAAGAATGTCTGAAAAAAGTTTTAAGTATTAAGTATTGACTATTAAGTATCCATCTTTTAAAAAGTTATACATGTAAGTCTGTGTATGTGTGTGTGTGTTTGTGTGTGTGTTTGTGGGTTTGTGTGTGTCTGTGTGTGTCTGTGTGTGTGTTTGTGTGTGTGTGCATGTGTGCATGTGTGTATGTCTGTGTGTGTATGTGTCTGTGTGTGTGTGTATATGTGCATGTGTGCATGTGTGTGCACACATGTGTGTATATGAGTGTGTGTGCATATGAGTATGTGTGTGTATGAGTGTGTTTGTGTGTGTGTGCATGTGTGCGTGTGTGTATGTGTGTGTATGTGTCTGTGTGTGTGTCTGTGTGAATATGTGCATGTGTGCATGTGTGTGTGTGCACATGTGTGTGTGTATGAGTGTGTGTATGTGTGTATGTGTGTGTGTGTATAAAATAAAAATTCTTCATGTAGGCTGAGAGTGCTCCTTCCAAGAGCCAATGACCATCTAAGGAAAACCCAAACACCTGGCATAAGAAGTCCTCTTTTGAGTTGTTGGTCAGGGTTACCTAAGAAACTTGCAAACTGTGGGAGTTGCCCTTAGTTGTGCCCACAAGTTCAGACACATGGCCCAGAGACCCCTGAGCTGGCACTAAACTGAATGCCTCTTCCCTGAGGACTATGTTTTGTGGTACCAGAAGGTGCCACGTGAGCTTCCAGGGAAGAAAGCAACCAACAAGCCCTGCCCAGCGATGACACCTGTGAACCCCAACAATGACCAGAATGGCACGATAACTCTAAGCATGTGATAGTGGTGCACATACCTTGCCAGTAGCAGACGGCTGTCCAGTTAGACTTAAGATGGGTTCAATAGAAGGGAAATCATACCTCGTACTGGAGGCCCAGGACCAGGTCATGGATCTCAAAGGAGAACTTACAACTGCCAGTTTACTAAGGCAGCAATCTGCCACAAAACACTCTCCTCCCTTCTCTGCTGAAAAGAAAGAAAGTCGTGAAAGTGGCCAAGTGAAAGACACCTTGCATGAATTGTGTAGGTCTTGGTCGGTGGCATCAATTTCTGTCTCTCAGAGTTGTTTCATTTTAATTTGTGAAACTACAGTGTCTGGTTAATATCCTGAACTTTTAGCACTGAGTTTATATTCCAGTAACTCTGTATGGCTTTCGTAATCATCAGGAAGCAGAGCTATCAACTGTAACTTTAGACAGGGATTTAAAAGTACTGATTCAGGCTATTAGCTGTAATTGAACCCAGGAGAGAGAGGGGACAGGCAGTACTGTGGGTTTTGAAGGGATTATCCTCTACAAACCGGTTTGCTATAGAGATCTTATTTTGTCTTCAAACACAAAACCAGCAAACAAGTCCGGCACATGCTAATGCTCAGAGTCAGATGGTAAAGTGTTCTTATAACAGAGTCAGTCACTGATACAAACTGTCTCGATAGACATCCAGTGTGAAAACAGAACTATGGCAGGAATCTTCTACATTTGGGCAAGGAATAAAAGTATATGGAAAGGACGAAATGATTTTTTTTTACAGTGCATTTCTTTCCTTTCTGATAGGTTGATTTAAGGAGCACCTAATTTAATGGAATCTTGACAGTAGGCTGGAGAGAATTCATGAGACAGTCAGAACACAAATTAGCCTTTAAGTCATCTCCCATTGGTTGGGAACATTTTTCCTTGTTAGTTATTATACTTTCTTAATAGAACTCAGTACCTAAACCTGACAAAGTTAGAGGCTCTTCAGGCTTGTAATAAACTCTGTAGTGTTATGTACTTTCTGAGGAAAATGTCTGCAAATCTGATATGTGTGTGTGTGTGTGTATGTGTGTACATATATATGCATATACACATATACATATATATGCATATATATTGTTGTTGTTGTTTAGGTTCCTGGGGATAAAATGATTAGTCATTAGTTTTCAGTTGTTAAAGTGTGGGAGAATTCGGACCATAATAAGAACTGCTGTTCAAGGTCATTGAAGAGAAAAATAATGAAGGAAAGGAAATGAAGGATGAGTTCAGTGCATTCAGGAAACTAAATAAATAACAACAACACCAACCCAGAGCTCAGCAGATTATTCAGGAAAGAAGGGTGGATGGAGTCAGGCTCATTAGGATTCATTCTTGAGCAGTCACGTGTGGGGTGATTCCTGGTCCTCAGGGCCACAGAGGTGAAAGTTGAGCCGACTCTTCTGAGCCTTGAGGATGCTTTGAATCAAAGGAAGTGATTTATTTCCTAGAAAATAAGTCTTCATTGCAAGTGACAGAAATATAGGCAACATTAAGGAGTAAGGAGGGTGTGTGGAGAGACCGAGCAGAAATCCCAGCACAAGGCAAGATTTCCTGGTGAAAAAGCAGGGTTAGGGCTGATCCTGGGACTTTTTTTTTAAACTTAATTTAATATTTGCTTATTTTTTGTTTTGTTTTGTTTTTGTTTAACATGCAAAAGTTTTATTAGGCATTCAACAATAATACAAATACACTATATTGGCAGGTTAAATAAATCAAGGAACATCTACTCCAGTTGTCTTTTAGCATCCAACAAATGATAAGTCAGTTACTTCTCAATGTTTAGTAAGTTTGTCACTTTGCAGACATCTGTAAAAAATAAATATGTTATTCAATTCTAATTGCATCCAATTTGTAAGATTATTTATGTAGTAGGCTAGAAAATTATACCTCCTTCATTATCCATGAAACAGAAAATGTGTTATAAATAACAATAAGAATGGCTCAAAAAGTCATAAGGAATCTTCTTTTTTTTTTTTTTTTCAGCAACCAACAGATTGGGAAAAGATCTTTACCAATCCTACATCTGATAGAGGGCTAATATCCAATATATACAAAGAACTCAAGAAGTTAGACTACAGAGAACCAAATAACCCTATTAAAGATGGGGTACAGAGCTAAATAAAGAATTCTCAACTGAGGAATATCAAATGGCTGAGAAGCACCTAAAGAAATGTTCAACACCCTTAGTCATCAGGGAAATGCAAATCAAAAACAACCCTGAGATTCTACTTCACACCAGTCAGAATGGCTAAGATCAAAAACTCAGGTGACAGCCGATGCTGGCAAGGATGTGGAGAAAGAGGAACACTCCTCAATTGCTGGTGGGATTGCAAGCTGGTACAACCACTCTGGAAATCAGTTTGGTGGTTCCTCAGGAAATTGGACAGAGTACTACCTGAGGACCCAGTTGATATTTGTTTATTAGTGACAGGGTTTCCCTATGTGGCCTTGGCTCTCCTGGAACTCATAGAGATCCACCTGCCTCCACCTCCCAAGTGCTGAGATTAAAGCTGTGCAGCAGCATATCTGACCCTGCTCCTGGGATTTTAATAACTGAAACCAAGAACTTGGATACCCTCAAGAATTCCTCAGGTTTGTTCCTCCTGCAACAGGGGGAACATTGCTCAAATAGTCCTAGACTTGAGTATTTATTACAGCCACTGCTGCTTTGAGATGCCCAGAGAGAAAATGAGATTTAAGACAGGAGTTACTTTAAATATAGAAACTGATGGTACACAGTCTTAACCACTTAAAGGAACCTGTTCGAGGATCTAAATAAACAGAGCTGTAACTATGGCAACCTGCACTCAGAAGAAAGCCCTATGTAACTCACAGTAAGAATGGAAGGGCAGGAAATTGGCTCTCAGGGTCCCTCCTGATCAGCAGATTAGATTGTCTTTGCTCACCCTGAAAGGGCAGCCAGGGTGACGAATGTTTTGTCAGGACACGGTGTAATGTGAAAGCTGCTTGTGAATTATAACACTGTCTGTCCTAAGGGATGAGTACAGTCTGGTAGCTTAAAAGCTTTTTAATCACTCTCTGCCTTGGTGGCTGGGCATATAGGAGCTTAGAGCAAGTTTTTCTCCATATTTCTCATGCACCACTGTTCATGAGGAAGTGAGAGATCAACTTGCCAGAATTGATTCTTCCCTTCCTCCATAATGGGTGTCAGGGATCAAACTCGGGGCTCATATTTGGCAGCAAGTGACATTACCCACTAAGCCATCTCACTCCCCCTCCCCCACAATTTTTCATTAAGTGAAAAGAGGGAAAAATATCTTGTTTTATGTTTATGCATGTGAAATGTATTTTACATGGTTAGCTTGCTTATTTCAGATACATAACTTATCTTCTGAGATGGAAACATAGAGATATCGGTGCTATTTTTCTTAAGTGCAACAGACACTGTTCAATAATTTTATTCATTACAAGAGAAAAGAACTTAAAGGTTACAAAGAAGATTTTGATCAGAAGTTCTCAGAAAACCAAAAATCCCAAGGTTTTACTGGTTTGTCCAAATTATGCATTGCCAAGTAATGCCTGTTAGTGTGTTACATGATACTTGGGTTCAAAATGAATGTCAGTAGATTATGCTATTAGACTATTCTGCTATCATGGGTTTATGAGTTAGTCATATGGTTATATGATAATTAGATAATGTACTCAGTAATCATCACAATAAATGCTAGTGCACATTGCACATTTACCACAAATTAGCCACCATGTTTTTAGTATGTATGTATACTGGCCACCTACTATGCCATTACGTTATACTTACCTTTTGAGGGATGGTGTCCATTTCCAATAGTATCTACTATATACCACCATCACCACCACCACCAACAACAACAACACCACCAATACCATCATTATCATCATCAACAACAACAACACCACCATCACCGCCACCACCACCACCACCACCAACAACAACAACAACACCAATACCATCATCATCATCATCAACAACAACAACAACACTATCACTGTCACCGCCACCACCACCATGAGCTCCTTCTTTTCCGAGTGTATTCTTTGGACATGATTGGTTCAAGGGGAGTTGCCCAGCACAAATATGGCCAATTCCTGTTCATCATTGAAAACTGAGTTTACAACTGGAAAGAACATAATGATAGCAAGTACAAATTTCAACATCAGGAATGGTGGAAAGAGCTGGGCAGTGGTGGTGCACACCTTTAAGCCCAGCACTTGGGAGGCAAAGGCAGGTGGATTTCTGAGTTCGAGGCCAGCCTGGTCTACAGAGTGAGTTCCAGGGTAGCCAGGGCTACACAGAGAAACCCTGTCTCGAAAAAACAAAACTAAAAAGGAATGGTGGGAAGAGAAGGTTCTGTCTCACCGGGGAAGGTGCTGAAGAATAAAATACTTTGTGAGAAGTAGTTTGCAAAACAGTTTTGGTAAAAAGTACACTGGAAAATGGCTCAGTTGGTTAACCACTTGTCACCCAAGCATGAGGCCAAGTTTACACCCTTAGTCCCCATGGAGAAGCCAGGTGCTGTGGGAAAGAGAAGAACAGAAACAGATGAGTCCTTGAGCTCAGTGGCCAGGTAGTATAGTGGAATCAATGAGCTTCAAGTTCAATGACAAACCCTGTCTCAAGAAAAATAAGGAGGGGAGCAATCAAAGGCATTTCATATCAGCCTCTGGCCTATACATAGACAGATACACACATGTACACACACATACACACACACCACACTCATGCTCACACATATGCACAGACACATGCACACACACACATACACACATGCACACACACAAACATGCACACACACACAGGCTCAGGCCCATGCACACATACACTTGAAAACCAGAGGCCTGGGGCAGAAACTCAAGCCAGGAACCTGCAGCCAGGAGTTGAAGCAGAAGCCATGAAAGAATACTACTTAGTGGCTTGCTCCATGGCTTGCCCAGTTTACTTTCTTACACAACCCAGAACCACCTTCCCAGCATTGGTACCACCTACAGTGGGCTGAGCCCTCCCACACCAATCATTAATCAAGGAAAGGCACTAGACTTGCCTATAGGCAAGCTGATGAAACAATTTTTTTTTCAGTTGAGTTTCTTCTTCCCAGACAACTCTAGCTTGTGTCAAATTGAAAACAAGAACAATCTGGGGCTGGTGAGATGGCTCAGCGGGTAAGAGCATTGACTGCTCTTCAGAAGGTCCTGAGTTCAAATCCCAGCAACCTCATGGTGGCTCACAACCACCCGTAATGAGATCTGACACCCTCTTCTGGTGTGCCTGAAGTCAGCTACAGTGTACTTATATATAATAATAAATAAATCTTTGGGCTGGAGCAAGCAGGGACTGAGTGAGCAGAGTTGACCAGAGCAAGTAGAAGTCCTAAAAATTCAATCCCCAACAACTGTATGAAGGCTCACAACCATCTGTGCAGCTACAGTGTACTCACATACATAAAATAAAATAAATGTTTTAAAAAAAGAAAGAAAGAAAAGAAAACAAGAACAATCAACTGGGAAGGTAACGGGTCACATTCTGATTGGATTTAAAGACCTCTCCCTAGGAGGAAACACTGAAAATTTGGCCAAGAACTCATGGCTGGAGAATTCAAGGCCCTAGGGGTGAGAAGCTACAGGTAAGTCGAATCTACTACTGAGATTCTAATAGGTAGACATATCAAACTGCCTCCCCAATCAAAGTCTCTCTACCTATAGATGACTGCAACTCTAAAACGTAATTAGAACACGACTGGGGGGGTTATATATTTTGTTTTGTTTTGTTTTGACTGATTGTTTTGTTCTCTTGTTCAGTAAATGGTGGTTAATGCAGAAATGCATGACTGGTCAAGGTGCAGAGTACATGTCAGTGAAGTGCTCAGCCATCTGTATCACACCCCCTCTCCAGGGCCCAGGGACTGTTGTGGAAGAGTGGCAGAAAGACCGTAAGAACCAGAGGCTGGGGAGGAATAAGCAGTGTCTTCAGGACATGACAGGCCTACTGTCTTATGAGAGGATATTTTTTGTTGAATTAGGAACATTGGAGAACATTTTGCTTGAGAACAAATGTGTTTTTCTGAAAGCAGCCTAGAAAAAAAAAACATGTGATGTTTTGCTAGAGAGGACACATGATGTTTGGAAAGAGTATAAATATAAACCAACAGACAGTAGACAACAGCGTGTGGTGTTAGTATGCCTTACCATTCTTTGTTGGTCATTGTTGGGCTTTGCTGATGCTGGTCTTCCCTGCGGACACTACAGTATTGGTTCACCTTGCCATTCTTTGCTGGTCATCATTTGCCATGACTTCAGAGAGCAATGCACCAAAAAAAAAACTGGTGTTATTCAAGCAGCTTCCTGTCACTTTCACCGACTTTGGCCAATGAGCAGAGCCTCGAGGATTCTTCTAGATCGGCCTGCCATTGCTGATCTGTGAATCATGTTTGTAAGTGGATCGAGCTTGCTGCTGATTCTGCTGATTCATGTGAACTGAACTGCTGACATTCTGACAATGCAGATTGGATTTGCCCCAAAGAAATATTCTAAACAGGTCCACATCCTCCTTTTATCTATTAACTTTTCCTTACCACTACCTCTGTTGGGCTATAAGGGAAGTTAAAGCATTTAAGAGCTCCTATTAAAAGTAGGTTTTTTTAAAAAAATATAAGCCTGGGGTAGTATTTCACTTGGGCTTGTGTTCCTGGGACATCTCATCTTATGGACAGCTCCTTTAGATGAGGTCTCCCTTCTTCTTTCTCCTCTGAGCTCCTTCTCTCTCCCTCCCTTTCTCCTTCTCTTCATGGTCTCTACCTGCAACCCCCCACGTGGTAACTCAAACACTGCTTCTTTCTATTCTCTCTAGTAATTATCTGTCACCAGTTTTATTTAACTAATAGTTTTAAATTGGGGAGCAAAGTTTACACCAGATCTTGGGGTACAGAATTTAGCAATTTAATAGCAGCAACAGACCAACCCCCAACACTTTCCCCTTTTTATTTAAATAAAAAGGCTCTTTTTCTTATAATAATAAATAACATACAGTAGGCACATATATGAAACATTTATGAAAGCTCTTAGGTTGGAGTTACATTCACAAAGTTTAGTCTGCTTATATCTGGCAAATTTGGATAAAGTATTCTATCATCTATTCTATCTTGGTGTGTTCAGAATTCTGTATCTAAATTATTTTCTCTCATGACATTTCTAACATAACATTCTATCATAACTCGTAATACTAACCTAAAACATTTTCTGAGACCTAAAAACATCTTCTTAAATCCTAAACAACTTAAGCTTCATTGTGAGACTATAATTATCTATTCTTCAATCCCACCAGAGACGCGAGAAGGAATAAATATTACCTGAGTATGCAGGAGATGCAGAGCAAGCAGCTTCCCATTTTGTACATTTTGTCTACACTTAGAGCAATGGCAACTTTTGCCAGTGGCAGTTTGTCACATATGAAGGAACTCCGTTTGGTGATTTTCTGATATTTATGCCTTCTTCTAAGTCAAATGAGGTACTGTCAAGTGTTATCAAATGTTAAAAACAAAACCTTTAATACAACATCATTAAGTGCCATATTCTGTAAGTTTCTGAGTTTTTGAAGACTATTCACAGTATATCTGAATAGGCAAATTTTGTTTGTTTCTAGCTAGTTATGATCCATTCAACTGATCAATAGTTTGGGATGAACTAGTCTAATATGACCATGAGTTTGGTTGTCTATCAACTTGTATTTCTTAATTATCCTAAATAGTTTGTAATAGCAGCATTAAAAGGGACTAGAGCTTTAGACTACACCTTCAAAGAATTGTAAGAGTCTAATACTTATTCAAGAGCTGAAACATAGTATACAGTATGTTGTAACAAAAATACTTTCAAACAACATCAACATGTAAAGACCTATAGCAATGTAACAAAATACAAACTTACTATGTATCAAAATTCAAAAATCTATACCAGTGCAACAAAATAAAGAGCTTAATGTGTATCAATATACAAAGATCTATATTCCAATGTGGCATTACTGGATATAAAATGTTCTTCGGTTTAAGCATAGATTTAAGAATCTATCCCTTTTTCCTATATTCCTATAATATTCCTATATTATCCCTTTTACTTTTCAACCCGTCTCTCCCTACATAAGAAAGAAGGATAGAGAAAAGGAGAGACATCCCTGAGTCTAACCTCCTATACCCTGTTTTTTCCTTCATCTTGGGAATGAGGTGTAGTTCTCTTAAAATTTGAGGTGAAGTATTTCTTTTGGGGACCCAAGAAGACTGGGAAAATAGTTAGTCCTAAGAAAACTAGCTGTAGCATTTGTTGTCTAGTCTCTATACACTGTGAAAGTTCAGGCTTAGGTGAAGTCCTGATTGGATCAGTCTGTAAGGCTGGGTAAATTGAAGTCATCTGAGGTCAGCAGCTTTCTTCAAAACTGTTCTGAAAGTAAGTCTTTTGAGGAAATAGCATTGAGGTAGTCTGAGGTAGAATCAGGCATCTCAGGATCCATAAGAGTTAGAACTGTTTTCTTCTGGTTGTTATTCTCTGTGAACATATAAGCTCTTACAAATAATATACAGTTTTGCATTAACATATGTATGGAATGTGCAAGGTGCACAGGTCAGTTAAGAAAGCTTCCTTGTTCCTTGTTTGAGCAGGTAAAAGCCATGTGTCTTTCTTAAGCTAGTTTAGATTTTAACCAAACTGCCGTATAAATTTTTATCTATGCCATTGAAAAGAATGGTATGATAAGTCCTAAGGATTCCATAGTCAAAGAATTATTGGTTGGGTAAGCTGAAAATGTTTCAGAGCTCTTGTCACATGGAGGGATCAGGAAATCATGTTGCATGTCCTGTTTGGTCTTTTTAATTTTTTTTCTTCCTGTATGTACCCAGGATCTCCCTCATGATATCTCATTTTTATCAATTTAGAAAAAACCGATAGTCTCTCCTTTCCTGTGGAAACATAGACAAAACCTCTCCTGCACCGTAACACATTCCCTGTTTTCCATTCTGTGGTTAGGGCATCTTTAAGATAGATAGGTTTAGTTCAGTATTTTGTTTTGTTTTTTGTTTCTGTTTTTGTTTCTCTTTTTACCATAACCCAATGTCTCTCACAACTGTAGTTTTTTATTCCTTAGTATTTAAAAAATTCAAACTTAATAAAACATTATGTAATATATCATTGAGAGCTTTTGTTACCCATTTATGTTTGTTAAGCATTTAATTTTAAAGTATGATTAGCTCTCTCTACAATTTTTTTGTCCTGCAGGATTTTGTGGTATACCTAGGATATGTTTTATATTAAAATATGTTAAAAGTGCTTGGTTGTATTACAGACCTATGCTGAAACATTGTCAGTCTTAATTTGTACAGATATTACCATAATGGTCATAACTTCTAAGAAATGCATAATTATAGAACAACCTTTTTAGTAATTAAAGCAGTTGCCCATTGAAATCATGAATATGTGTCTATAGTATTATGCACATATTTCAGTTTACCAAAATCTGTGAATGAAACACATCCATTTGTCAAATTTTATTTCTTTGGATACCTTTAAGGTTACTTCCTGAAAAGTAATAAAATTTTGTCATATCAAGAACAAGTAAGACATTTCTTTACAATTTCTTTGACTTCTTGCCAAGTGATAGAAAATTCTTTCTTTAAATCTTTGTGTTAACATAGTGTGTTTTATAAAATTATGAAGCCTCTAGAATACTTCCTATCAAAAGCTGATCAATTTCATTATTATCTTGTGCTAGAGGCCCTGGCAGACCTGTATCAGATCTAATATGTGTTATATACAATGGATAATTCCTATTTCTGGTCACTTATAATTTAATAAATAGTAAAGTCAATTGAGACTCATCCTGAATGAGTTCAGCAGTTTCTATAAGTAAAACATCTTTTTGCATATTAAGAAGCAATTGCTATATTAAGAGATTTTTGAAAATCTAATAACATCATAAGAATTGCATATAGGTCTTACTTTTGAGCTGAATCATAAGGACCCTCAGCCCTTTACTTATATTTTCTGACTTATATCCTGTCTTTCCCGGTTTATTTGCATCAGTATAGAAATGTAGGGGCTCCAGAAATTGGTGTTCCTTTTATTATACAAGGGAGAATCCAATTAGTTCTTTTTATAAACTGAAGTTTGGGGGGTATTTGTTGTTAATTTCTCCCAAAAAATTATTTCAAACTCTTTGCCAATGTTCATCTTGTACCCATAGTGAGGCAATCTCAGCATTAGGAAAAGGGACCACAGTCGCAGCTGGATCCATTCCAGATCTCTGACGAAGCTTCCTTTTCCTTTTTAGAACTGATTTAGAGACCTTTTCTATATAGGTTAGTTTTTTTTACTCTGTTGTGTGCTAAAAATATCCATTCTAAAATAGAATCTTCCCTCTGTATAAGAATTCCTGTGGAGGGGCTGAAGAGATGGTTTAGTGGTGGTTAAGAGCACCGATTTAACAAAACAAATACAAAAATTAAAAAATAAAAAAGATTTCCTGTGGAAGATTGAGTACTTGCAAGATCATAAAAATCAGGCCATCTCTGTATCTGTGTGATCAACATGGGCATTTTGTAGGTTTTGTTTGTTTGTTTTTTGTTTCTTTCCTACCAGAGACAATTCCTTTTCAGCTTCAGCTGATAATCTTTTTGAAGTATTTATTTTTTAAAGGTTTATTTATTTATTTTATATGTATAAGTATACTGTAGCTGTACAGATGTCTGTGAGCCATCATGTGGCTGCTGGAAATTGAACTCAGGACCTCTGCTTGCTCTGGCCCAACTTGCTCCCACATAATACACTGTAGCTGTCTTCAGACTCACCAGAAGAGGGCATCAGATCTTATCATGGATAGTTGCAAGCCAGCATGTGATTGCTGGGATCCGAACTCAGGATCTTCGGAAGAGCAGTCAGTGCTTTTACCTGCTGAGCCATCTCGTCAGTCCCGAAGTATTTAAAATTCTTAAGCACCTTAAGATTTGAAACAAATTACTTTGCTCTTCATTAGTCAAACCAATTGTAAGTTGTAGCCAGATAATATCTCCCAGTAATTTTTGAAAATCATTAAGAGTTCTTAATTGGTCTCTTCTGATTTGCACTTTTTGTGGTTGAATTTCCTGCAGACTTATATTATATCCTAGATAATTAATGAAATCTCTTCTTTGTATTTTTTCAGGAGCAATTTGTAATCCCCAATAAGGCAAAATTCTTTTTGCTTCATTAAACATTTTTTCATAAGAGCTATCAATTGAATCCACTAAGCAAAATAGCATCCTTTTAACGATAAATTATGGATTCAGAAAATTGCTTATACATCATTTCAAATGACTTGCACAAATTATTTGCTCATAAGGTAGTCCCTATAAGGTAGGGCTATTCATTATTTCTTGTGGCACGACTTTTCACTGGCACATTTTGGTTGCCATACAGTGGTTGAATGTGGGCACTGTGAAAGCAAATCTCTCTCATCTTATTCTTGTAAAGGAATTGTGAAAAAGCAACATTTTAGATCAATTACTATGACAGGCTATTCCTTAGGCAACAAAGAAGGCAATGGGATTCCAGGCCACAAAGAATTCATTGGTTGAATAATTTTATTAATTGCTCTCAGATAGGTTAACATCCTCCATTTGCCAGCTTCCTTTTTAATGACAATTACTGGAGAATTCCAAGGGCTGGTGGACCCTTCTATGTGTTGAGCTTCCAGCTCCTCTTGGACTTGTTGTTCTAGTGCCTGTCATTTTTCCTTTGGCATACACCATTGTTCAATCCAAACAGGTTGATCAGTTAACCACCTTAGTGGTAGGGCAGTGGGTGTGACCCCCCCAACTAAAGTAGAAGAGTCAGCCTCTTCTGTATCCAGTTACAGATACCATGAGGTAACTGATAACCTTACCTGGAAGACATTTTCAGGAAAAGACTGCCTAAAAATGGCAACTCAAATAGCTTTGTCACTATGTTCAACAAAGGCACACAGGCTCAGGTGGTGTTTCTCTAAAAGACTGAGTTAACATTTCGTATTCAGGGTGTGGTAGAGGAGGTAGAGTCAAGCTTCATCTAAAGCTAAATCTAAAGCTGAAATGGGGACTATGGCATCATCTTAAGTACTTAGGAAGTTTTCTTTTACTTACAAAACTATTTCTTAGTTACAGAAACAAAAAAGAAAAAGGTAGGAGAAGAAGGAGAAGAGGAGGAGGAGGAGGGAGGAAGAGGAGGAGGAAGAGGGGGAGGAAGAGGAGTAGAAGGAGGAGAAGGAGAAGGAGGAGGAGGAGGAGGAGGAGGAGGAGGAGAAGAACAAGAACAAGAAGAACAAGAAGAACAAGAAGAACAAGAACAAGAAGAACAAGAAGAACAAGAACAAGAAGAACAAGAACAAGAAGAACAAGAAGAAGAACAAGAAAAAGAACAAGAAGGAAGAGGAGGAGGAGGAAGAGGAGGAGGAGGAGGAGGAGGAAGAGGAGGAGGAGGAGGAGGAAGAGGAGGAAGAGGAGGAGGAGGAGGAGGAGAAGAAGAAGAAGAAGAAGAAGAAGAAGAAGAAGAAGAAGAAGAAGAAGAAGAAGAAGAAGAAGAAGAAGAGCAAGAACATGAAGAACAAGAGCAAGAAGAAGAAGAAGAAGAAGAAGAAGAAGAACAAGAACAAGAACAAGAACAAGAAGAACAAGAACAACAAGAAGAACAAGAAGAACAAAAAGAACAAGAACAAGTACAAGAACAAGAAAAATGCTCCCACCACAGGAGACTAAATTAGCTCCAGCCTGCTTTTGTGTTAAAGCATATGGCAGTATGTTTTTATATCTGTTGATCAAGTCACCTACACTATGACAGTAAATTTAGCCTGGAAAGGTCTGAGAAATGACTAGTTATATAAAATTATTATAAATAATAAAATATAATACTTCACAAAGGTTATGTTGTAATACAGTAGTTGTATTTTACAAGCATGCGTGCTAGGATTTGGTCAGAGCTTTTATACATATTCACTGTACTGATGTTCTAGCTAATTCCATGCTGTTCTAAAATCATGAAAGACCCTTGGCAGTCCCAATCATTTCTCATCAACCCTGAAAGGTCACACATGGTGGATATTTTTTAATTATATTTTTAATGCTCCTTTCTTCCTTCACTTTCTTTTTGGATCTGATTTCTAGGTACTGCCTGATGATGGTGGAGGTTCTTCTTAATGAATGCCATGGGCTGACAGAACAGAAATTGTCCACATGGGGGTTGGGTGAATCTTTGTAAATGGTTAGCTGATGAGTGGCTCAGGAAATATCTATACTGAAGGCATCATGTGCTGGAGGTTCAAAAAGTGCTAAAATTATGCATGCACACCTGGCAATGCCATGTGACTAAATTAAGCTTCATGGGTATTTTTAGATTTCTCTTTGTATCTGTTAACTATATGTGAAATCAGGTAAGTTCCTTTTCGGACAGACAAAAATCATTGTAAGTGCTGTAGGAATGGCTATACCTCAAAATAGAAGGCTAGAATTTAAGGTGCATTAATGATCTACACATGTAGTTCTTTGTTTGATTTCAGATTGATTTATAGAGATAATCCTGTGAATTTATCAATGAATATTACTATATTTCCTCCTGCTGTGTGGAAATTCCCTCTGGTTATAGTACACTGTAATGAGCCATCTTTGGGGATGGACCTTCACCAAAGAAGTATGTCATATCTGGAGAGACCATCATCCAGGAACTCACAATGAGTAGAAATGCTACTGTAACATACACGAAAGATAAAACTAAACCATAAAAGACTTTTCTCCCGTCTTCATCTTTTTCATTATTGCCAACAATGTTTGACCATATCAGAACATAATATTTGTGGATAATTTGTGACTTTTTAAAAAAATGTGTGAATTCCCTACTTCTGTCTTCTACTGTATTTTTTTTTGTCTACTTCTTGCTTATTTGTATTTGTAAAGATCTATAAAATTGAATATAGCTGTAGGGATGGAGAGGCACCACTCAGCCCCACTACAAGGAAAGATTAGTTTTCTCAGCCTCAGTGAATGTCTTTGTGTTGGAGATTGGTTCTAGTGCTTTGAATTAATTCGACCCTCAAAATTGGGAATCTGTGTGTACAAACGCTGAAGGTCCTTGTCCCCAACTGGTTTTTGATCGATCAATAAAGAGCCAACAGCCAGTGGCTGGGCAGTAGATTGAGGGGAGCTTTAGATTTCCCAGGGCTAGGAACTGGGAGAAAGACAGGAGAATCACCATGATTGACAGAGAGATAGATAAGATTTAGAGCTGCAGAAGAAAATTCATCCAAAACGTAGGAGGAATGTGGGAGGGGCTGCCCAGAAGGTAAGAGGGCAGCAAAGATGAAACAGATTTAGAAAGTGTTGAGCCAGGAATACTGGAAGGAAATATATGCTAGCCCGGTAGAGCATTAGAACTGCCCAACCTTTGAGTTAGTCAAGGCATATTAAAACTAACAGGCATGCATGCGTCTTTCATTCTCAGAGGGCTCTGGCAGGTGGCTGGGAGTATGATCCACAGGAGCAACCCGCAACATCTTTGACCATCGGTATGTCCAGAAACACCTGTTAAAGTGTTATCACACGCTCAACTGATGTGAAGAGAACAAGCAGTGTTATCCCTAACGTTCACTGTCAGCTATGGAAGCTGCTTTCGAATCTGTGTTGTTGTTATACACTTCCCCACCTCCCCACATTCCCACCTCCATCCCCCTTCACCACCCCCACCCCAGCCCACCGCTCACTCTAAACTGCATTCTTCCTTCTGCTTTCCTCCATTGTTCTTTACAAGGATGCTGCCCTCGGAAGTGATCCTGTTTCAACATCTTCTTCGGAGAAACCCAAGCTAAGGCAATACGTATTTACTGTTGCAAATGTTTTATCAGGAAGTATTTCTCAGACAAATATTGCCTCTAGACCTTTGTGTCTTCTCTGTCCCACAGCTGCCTTTCCATTGGCTGAGTACTGAAGTGGCATATCCATACAGAAGCTTCCTTTAATTCAAACTGGATCTGTCAGCCATTCTGTCACAGCTCCTGTACTTTCCATGGTGACACTTAGTTCCATAGGCTGAAGTGGTTTAATGCCTGAATCTCATTGGGGGCAGATTTTTATTTCCTATTTTTCCATTGTTTTATATATTTGCTATCCTTCTTCTGACCAATAGTAAATTTAGTCAAATGAGTGAAAATTTGATTACGGGAGGAGATAAGCTGTATTATTTAAGAAGAATCATGTCTTTTTTTTTTTTTTTTTGAATAAAGAAAACTGCCCAGTTACTTGGTTTTTAAGCCTTCTCTTCATTTAAAAAAAAAAAAAATGAAAAATTTAAGCCATTCTGAACTATTTCAGGGGGTGGGGCTGAGGTTCTTTTGGGGGTCAGCATGGGGTCTGATATAAATTAATCCTGTCCACATTTTCTTTAAATGGATTACATAAAATTTATTTGAAAGAACTGCCTTTAGAACCCAGTTCTTCTGAATTCAATTTGAAGCCCATTCTTCCATGTAATTAGAATATGTATAAGAGATGTGGGGAAAAAAGAAGTCCTGTAGTTAAATCACTTAAAAACAAAATTAATCCCCGTTGCTCAAGGCCTAGAGGGAAAAATCTACAGAGTGGGCAGAGAAGATGGGTTGTCTCATTAGATTTTGTTCAGGGCCCATTATTACCAATTTACTCGCTCAACCCTTGAATTGGATTAAAGTATCACTATGGTTTCTATATTTATAATATTATAAGGAATTTATAATGTGTCACTGGGTTAAAAATCTTTCATGCTTATGTTAGCTTAAAAGCAGTCATAATACTTCATCAAGCAAACCCTTCTGTTTTCCTCATGCCATTTAATAATACGTCGTTAGCTCATATGTGATTCTCGTATGGTGGATAAATGCTATTATGTCCAATTTAGTGAGGAGCCAGAAAGGCTGAGTGCTAAATACCAAGTGCACTCTGTAAATGCCTGGGACTTGTGTAAGAGTAATGTGTCTGTTCTGTTCAGTTTTTAAGAGGTGTGTGAGCCTCAGGACATAGGCTTGGTATGACCCAGATGAGATCTCTCTGGCAAGAATTTCAGTGTGCTAGCAATTCCCTTTCTGTCCCTACACAGGGAGAATTAAACCAAGTTCTCAACTCTCACCCTGTTTCTATTGACTTAGTTAGTCTGCTTCTAGGATCATTTGTTTCCTTGAGAGTTTGATCATAATCATTTTTAGCATAGGGGAAAATATTTATAGAATATGAACAAAGGAAAATCATTGGACTTTTCATTACTGTTTTTTAGGAAGAAACCAAGCATCAGTGGGGCTGCTTCTCCTTTTCTTGTTGTCTCATCTGTCATTATTCTCCCCTGAGCTCTCCACCACTCTCACCAGCACTTCTGGATATAGAAAAGAAAGGGCCTATGCCCCCTTCCTTTAGTTGGTGTTTACAATTCTAGGAGGCTGGACAGGGAACTTAGATTTGAAAAAGATTTCATCTTTATTTTCATAAGCTTCTACAAGAATGTCACCTTTACAAATGGAAGCAACCATGGCTATTGTAGTGATTCCTATGATTTCTGACTGCATTATATGTTATCGTATCATGTACTCTTTTGTCTCTCAGGTGGTGAGAAGACGCAAACCTTTGGCATTCTTCTTTTCATTTGGACCAATATTAATATACATTTTGATCTTTCAAGGTATCTGGAGCTATAGCCTAATAAGTTGAGCCATCTTTTCAAGAATTTTCATGGAACTGAAAGACTAATGAGACTTATGAAACACTGATGATTACTAATGAATTACTGCCTCATTCAGAAACATCCTATTTATATTTAAATGCTGTAAAGTTGGAGGTAAAATTAGTTGCTATATAATAGCTCTGTATTTTTTTTTAAATAAATTTGAAATTCTTCAGGTAGGGGCTCAAAAGGGGGGTTTAAGAGTTTAAGCTTCATTCATTAAGTTAGGAGAGGTGTGGATGATTAAGGAGATGAAAAAAGATCTGTGAAATGAAAATAAATATTTGCTTAAAAATAAAGCTAAAAAATGCCATTACTACTCGTAAAGGATGGCATACTAAAAGTCTCTCAAAGAATGGAAGCATCCGTGGGAGGATGCAGTCACATCGCTCCATCAACATTCAAGGGCCAGCTGTAAATACATGTAGCTGAACGGACTGATGCTCAAGAAGTTCAGTCTGAGCTGGAAGCAAATGTCTGTCATGAGCAGGGCATCTCGATAGGAGCTGTGAGTCAGGAAGCCACAAGAGGGCTGCTTACAAGGTGATAGAGCCAGATGTAGCCAGATGTAGCAACTAGCAACGGGAAAACAATGAAACAATCATAACTTATATTACTGTACTTGCTACTCGTAATACCAGCAGTGGGGGTGTTGCAGTCACCCTGGGCTATGTAGTGAGATCCCGTTTGAAGAAACAGCAGAAGAAAAAGAAAGAGGAGGTGGTAGAGAGATGTAGAGAAAAACTGTAGAGTTTTTGAGACATCTTTTACTATCATTGTTCAGTTGTGTGGCTTTCTTTAGAAAATGGGCCTTTAAAAAGAGAACAGTTTTATGTTCCCAGAGCGGAATGCACAGACATCCCAATAGTATATTAGACACATTTCTTGGTGCTGTGAAATGTGAGAAAAGCTACTTAAGGAGGGCACTATTATTTGGGCTTACAGATTTGGGGTATAGTCTATCAAGGAGAGGAAGGCATGATTCCAGGAGGCATCTAGTCACACTGAATCTGATGTCATCAAGCCGAGAGATGAACGCTGAAGGTCAGCTCACCTCCTCCTCCTCCTCCTCCTCCTCCTCCTCCTCTTCCCTCCTCCTCTAGTTGAGCATCTCTGGAAACAATCTCACAGTTAGATGTATGTCTCTTTGGAACTCTAAAATCTAGTCAACAGATTGACTCTCATGAGTCTGTTCTGACAACATACCAGCCAAATGTTACTTTGAAATCATGATATATCACCTCTATCCCCCCCAAAAAAATCCCATGTTAATTTTATAACACAAAATGTGTTTTATTACATTTCATGAAGTACCCAAAGTATAAAAGTTCCAGGAGTATTCAAAAGTATAAGCATAAAGTGTCTACTGAGGCTCAATAAATCTCTTATGAGACCCTGTTTAAAAATGTTACACACTTTTTAATATACAATGGCACAAAGTCCAACAGAAATAAATAAGACATAGTTAGGGATGATGAGGCCACAGCAAGACCTAGACCCAGGAAGCGAACACCAAAATCTGCAGCTCCGCATCTGGCTCCTGGGCCTCATATTGGAATCATCTGGGCCTTGCCTGGCGTAGGTACCCCTGCCCACGCAGGTCTCCAACCTAGCGTTGACCATTTACATGGATTACCTTCACTCACGTTTATTTGGAAAACTGACAGCATCTGTTTCACATTTTCAGGAAAAAGAAAGCCATTGAATTGAAAATCTGAAAACCTCAAAAGTTATCTTTGATGTTAGCAACCTGGTATTTTATTTATTGTGAAGTGTCTATAAGTTAAGTTCCTATAGACTGAAAGCTACTCAATATATTGGGAGTCACGCATGTTCCATGTTATAGTTGTCTCCTGGGCTCCACATTGGACTGGCTCCTGGGCATCTCACTACTCACAGATACAAAATCAGGATGATGGCTAAGCTTGGCTTTATACCACACACCCCAACCCTCCAAACCAACCAGTGTTGTATTTTATTTGTAAATTCTGGAGATGTGCTCAAGAGCTTTTATGCACATCTGTCTTTACTCCTACCTTGCAAAGTCCTAGAATTAAGAATTAAGACACATACTTGCTGTCTTAGTTAGGGTTTCATTGCTGTGCAAAGACATGATGACCATGGCGACTCTTATAAAGGAAACCATTTAATTGGGGCTAGCTTACAGTTTTAGAGGTTTAATCCATTATCATCATGGTGGGAAGCATGGCAGCATGCAGGCAGATGTACTAGAGAAGTTGAGAGTTCTACCTCTTGATTGGAAGGCAACCAGGAGGAGACTGTGTTCCACACTGGGCAGAGCTTGGACACAGGAGACCTCAAAGCAGGGGGTGGGGCACAGTGATACACTTGTCTTAGTCAGGGTTTCTATTCCTAGACAAAACATTATAACCAAGAGGCAAGTTGGGGATGAAAGGGTTATTCAGCTTACACTTCCACACTGCTGTTCATCACCAAAGGAAGTCCGGACTGGAACTCAAGCAGGTCAGGAAGCAGGAGCTGATTCAGAGGCCATGGAGGGATGTTCCTTGCTGGCTTGCTTCCCCTGGTTTACTCAGCTGCTTTCTTATAGAACTCAAGACTACCAGCCCATAAGTGGTACTACCCACAAGGGGCCCTCCCCAGCTTGATCCCTAATTGAGAAAATGCCTTCCAGCTGGATCTCATGGAGGCACTTCCCCAACTGAAGCTCCTTTCTCTGTGATAACTCCAGCTTGTGTCAAGTTGACACAAAAACAGCCAGTACAATCCACCCCTTGTCAACTTGACACACAAACACATCACTATTAAGCCTCAACCCTTACTTTCTTATTCATTCCCAAGGTCTAAATAACTTTAAAAGTCCCACAGTCTTTGCAAATTCTTAAAATTTCAATCCCTTTAAAATGTCCAATCTCTTTTAACAAGGCCACACCTTCTAATAGTGCCACTTCCTATTCAAACATGAGTCTGTGGGGGCCATATCTATTCAAACCACCACAATTGCTATATGATAGTGACAGATGTCCACAGAAGAAATTAAATGAGTTAAGTTTCAAATGTCTACATTTGAGTTGGGCAAGTATTGTTAAATAAACATCTTCAGAAATTTGTATTTTAAAGTCAAGCAGTAAGCCAACCTTGTTCTCATAACATGTATTGTATATCTGTTTTGATCCACAAATATTTCAGTAAATTATAGAAAATGAAAGATGGGAAATTACATGTTCAAAAACAAGCCATTTCTTTTTAATGCCACAAAGTAATTGTTCCTAAATCACATACCTGGAGAGTTTGATGATAATTTTAAGAATCTAGACTATTAGACAGCCCAGAACCTTGTTTCAGTAGGAATTTCTTTCTCAAATATCCAATGTTTGAAGTTTAAGTGAAAATTTAAGCTTTCTTTTTTACACATAAGCAAAATTATATAAATCAATAAGGTAAACACAGGAAGGAAATGTTTCCACTTTTTTATAGACAACTTAGCTTGCAATTCAGCCTAATCAAGTTGACATGTCATAAAGCCACTAGTGTCAAAATTTTTTTAGAGACTAGGCTGTAGCAATGTGTAAGTGGCTAGTGGCATCTCTAAGAGGTCCTTTCTGGAACCTGCATAAAACCAGTTTTGGTTTTAACTATCACAATTTAGATGCAGAAAGAAACCGGTGAGGATGTGAGTGCTGCTCACAGTTGGAGCAGAAACTGGTGGAGGTCCCGGAGACCTTTCCAATGAGGTCTCCCAAGCAATTCTCTACAGAAAAGGAAAATGGCATGTGTAGCCCCATGGCTGGTTCCTTCCTCAGCTCCCACTGTTAGCTGGACCAAAGACTGCAGAGTAAAGACTGCTGTTGTGGCCACTGGACCAGACAGAAACACTTGTAATGTATGCAACTTGCAGAGAAGTTAGAAGTTAAATATTAAAGGGCCTTGTGGAGGAAGTGGTGTTTGAGGGAACTGCAGATTTAGGGTTAAGTCTGTGTCAAATGTCTTCACAAGGAGGCTCGGACATTATACATTGTAGTCGTGTGTGTGTGTGTGTGTGTGTGTGTGTGTGTGTGTGTGTACTCTCGACTCCCGGTTTGGATGGACCATTAGAAGTTTCTGGATCCCTGCAACCAATATTTCATTAATGTAATCAAAGTCTGATCGAAGACACTGACAGTGTGCGAGAGGGTGCGTGGTGGTGAATTCCTGGGGCTACTGAGGCCCTCTTCTCCTTGTCTTGATGGGCTCAGGCCTCTGAGGGCTAGCGGAGGAAAGTGGAGGCAGGCGGCCCCAGAAATCCAGACGAGGGTGGGACTTGATGCCACTTGAGGCCGACCGGGGAGGCAGTGCGGGCTCCGGGCAGCAGGGGGCGAAGTGGAGCGGCCGCGCGGGGCCCAGCAACGACCGACCCTCCGGTTCTCGGTTCTCGCAGGCCGTCCGCCATGCGCGCGCTGCTGCCGCTGCTGAGCGTCGGCCGAGGGTGGCGCGTGTGGGCCACCGCCCTCCCTCCGCGCCGCGTCATGTCGTCCCTGTACCGCACGGAGGAGGTGGGCCATCCCCGCTCGCAGGACTACCGCCTGTTCTTCAGTAAGTCGCTCGCCTCTCTCCGCGCCGGCCCGGGGAGGAGCCGCGGCTCCGCGCTCTGCCCGGCCGGGTCCGTGCGGAGGGGACCGGGGTCGGCGCGCACCGCGGCGCGGGGCCAACCGCCATCTGCGGCGACCGCAGCGGGCCCGCGACGCCACGCTCCTCCCGCTGACCTCGGCGCAGTGGCCCACCGCTCGCCCGTCCTCGGCTCGTCCGCGCCGCCCTCCGGGGCACTGCTAAGCCCTTCCCCCACTCCGCACGGACGCAGGACGCAGAACTTCGGGGACCGGGCGCTTCACTCGGAAACCGGGCGCTTCACTCGGAAACCGAGCTTGCCAGCGATGGCGCGACCTTGCTGTCAGCGCAGGCGTGCAGGGAGGGAGGAAGTGGGGGGGGGGGGCAAGTGTGAGCCCCGCACTGGGATAGGCTTGCGTGCAACACGACAACCACGAAACCTTTTGTCTTGTAAGGTAACTTAAAAACAGCTACAGTAAAATGAGTTTTTAACCTGAAAGTTTTCATCCCGAACGGCATCCACAAGCAGGAAATTGGCTGACGTTCTGGCAAGAACGTGTTATCACTTCTTGCCCTGCACGTTGAGCAAAACCTAGGGGAGGTGTCTCGTGCTAGCCCTGGGCTGGCCTCCAAAGACCGAAAAGCTCCTGGCTACTTTCCCTTTGTCTTTTCACTCTGTAGGTCTTGTTAACAATAGCGTGAAAACAGACATGTACGTGAGTTGCTTTCATGCCTCATTGACTTAACCCCTGGCCGGGGAGCTGTAGCTACATCAAGTCTTGTGCACACCTGTTGGGAGGTTCCTGCCCTGAAGGGGTGAAGCTAGAATCTTGTTCCGAGACCCCCCCATCCTGGGCTAATGTCTTAACTTGCTAAGCATCAGAATATTTTTGCCCTGTAAAATAGGGCTGCAGAAATTGCTGTGTGTGCAAAGCAGTCACCTGACTTAGAGTGTAACTTGAAATCATTGATAACTTTGATGTTTACAGTTACTTTTCTGGATCTTAAGGTTGAGGATTATTTTGTGATAAAGGAGCAAACCTAGCTTAAACTCTAGTCTTTTTGTTTGGTTGTATTTTGAGGCAGGGTCTCACTGTGCAGCTGTGGACACCTTGGAACTCACAGTAGTAAGCCTTCCTCTGTCTCCTGGATTGAACACATGGGACACTTCGAAAGGCAAACTCTTGTAGTTATAATGATCTAATACTAAATAGTTTCTTCACAATTAGTTTCTATTTTCTCCTCTACGCTACAGTTCCCCCCCCAGCCCCAACCCGGTCTTGTTTCTTGTTTAGGCAAGATGGATTAGGTCTTTTTAAAAGAGTGTGTACACAACTGGGGCCTGTGTAGTCTCAAACCAAGAACAACCATAAAAATAAAACAACAACAGAAGGAAGAGAAGCCCTTAATAAGTGTGCTCATTTCTGAAAGGGTTGTATTCCCAAAGTGTTGTGGGAATATTAAAAAATGAATCCACCCCACAAACTCTCTTTCCCGAGATAAGCACATTCTATTGCCGGGACCTTCCCGCCACAACACCATGTCCTGGCAGACTCTTGCTATGTTCTCCCAGCTAGCAGCAACATCTTGCTCACATGCAATGCTTTATACACCCCCACAGTCATTCATCTAGCTCCTAGTACCTGGTAAGGCATGACTCTTAAGGCTTAATTATCCAATCAGGTTTATATAATAATAACACAATTACAAGATGCCAATACAATAATTTCAGTGCCAAATGATACAGACAATATTTTGACCCAATTCATCTATTTTGTAAAAACCTTAGCTTGGTTGTTATAACCAACCATGCCTGTCTGAATCGTCATCTTCCTCTGCCTGGATGATGAAGAAACTCTGCTACCTTCCTGCTCTCCCTTTTTCCTCCTCCACTTCTAGCTCTACCTCTCGATTCCTGTCCAATCACAGGCCTGTCACTGCCCTAACATGATTGGACGGAGAAAATGCTTCAACACCAAAGTTACAATGTAGCTTTGTACAAAACAGCCACTGGGAATGTTTTCGGAAGAGCTACTGTTATATAAAGGCCAAAAGCCCAAGCAGAAACCCCTGGGTGTAGAATAGGGTGGACATATCCTGGGTTTTCTTTTTTGTTTGTTTGTTTGTTTTTCGAGACAGGGTTTCCCTGTATAGCCTTGGCTGTCCCGGAATTCATTCTGTAGAGCAGGCTGGCCTCGAACTCAGAAATCTGCCTGCCTCTGCCTCCCAAGTGCTGGGATTAAAGGCGTGCGCCACTACCGCCCGGTCATGGGTTTTCAATGAGTGCAGTAATATGTGATGAATGTTGTCTGTCAGAGAGGCATTAGTCTTTCTACAGCGTCAGAATTAATCGAATAACATTACATCAAGAAGCTACGTGGGTTTTGTGGAGCCCCACTTTACTCCTGTCTGCTGGCCCAGGCAAACCCAGGTTTGTGCACAGGTGCATGCACAGATACGTGGAGGCCAGAAGTATGAAGTATTGTTCCTTGGGTGCTGTCTACTGTATTTTTTGAGACAGTGTGTGTCACTGATCTGGAGCTAGATGAGGCTAGATGGCCAGTAGCCACAGATGACCCTGCCTCTCCAGCACTGGAATAATAAACATGCACCACCATGCTTGACTTTGTAACCGGGGTTCTGGGGAGCGAACTCAGATCCTTATGCTCGGTTGTACAGCCAACGACTTTGCCAACTTACTTATCTCCCCAGCTCAAACCAGGCTCTTAATTCCAACCTTAGTTACTGCTAACTCCAAGATCACGCATACACACGCTGCGGTAAATACATCTATAGGTGTAGGTTACGGAATGACTGTAGAAGAGTTGAAGAGGCTGTAGCCGTTCTAGGGGCTCCCAGTGCCTGTGCGGAAAGGCAAGGCAGAAGCAGGCTGTTGTAGATGCAGAGCTAATCACTGCAGGGGTTTGTCCAGAGGTTTGAGGCAGGCTGAGAGCCAAGGGGTCAGAGCTGAGCTGAGCTTCAAGGTTAAGTCAGGCTGTCCGGGTGAAGTGTTGGCAGTGTGGAAGCTGATGTGCAGAACCAGGCTAGAAGTGGGCCTTCAAGAGTGGACCAGAAGAATTCATGTAGGCTGCATGTGAAGGCTCAGGGACCGGGGGAGCTGCCTGTCTCCTGGTCAGGAATGCTGGGAGGGAGCTCTGGAGCCTTCTCTCTTCTCCTAACTTCAGCCCTGGAAGCCACATATGAAGGCATGATTAAAAGGCCAGTCTGGACACTAGTCCATTCTGGATCTCTAGATTTTCATGGTTCAAAAAAAACCAATGAGTTACTTCTATTTTCCATTCTCTGCCCATCTTCTAAGTGATTAGAGACCATTGAGGAAGGAATGTCATTGAGGATGGATATATAGCTCTGTAGAGGCTCAATAAGGAAAAGCAATTTCCTCCTGTCCAAAAGAATGAACCTTTAGCCCTGGGTGGAGATAAGACGAGCTGGTGTTCTCTAAAGATTAGAACCTTATGTCAACCCCATAAAAGTTAATCCATCTGGGCCTGTCAATCATCTTGCAGAGACTGCCTGTCAGAGAGGCTGATACACCTAGTGATATACCATGTTGATGAGAGGAGTAATTATGCCTTTAATATGTAATAAGGCTATTGTACTTCTTCTCCCCAGAAACCGTAGCTCTGTGTAGAAGCTTACAGAGCTTCTAGCAGCACTGCTGAGCCCGCCCACTTTTCTGAGTTACTTGGAAAATGTAGTTCTTTCTTCCTTCCAGACTTTCTGAAGCCATTCCTCCCCTTTCACCATGTGGGTGCTTACCAACTATGGCTTTCTCTCTGTCTCTTTCCAGTCTTCTTTCAGGGAGCTGCCTTGATTCACAGCCTGCAACCTCTGATGATTTTTCTTCAATTTCTAATAAGATTGTCGTCACACTTCCTTCCAAGTCTGTCTCTAGATTCTTTTATTAATGGGATTAGAAACCCTAGAGAGGGAACACAGTAATTGATGGTTGCCAGGGTGGGGCTCCCCACAGTTTCTGCAAACGTACTTTCCTTTATGGCATCCATGTGAGGATGTTGTAGAGAGTGTGTGTGTGTGTGTGTGTGTGTGTGTGTGTGTGCACGAATGCATGCATGCACATGCCAGCTACACATGTGGGTCTTGGAGACCAAATGCAGGTTATTAAGCTGGTCATTTAATTGTCCATCAAGGTACAGAGTCCTCTTGCCTCCACATTTGGACTCAAAAGGGAGTCAAATTCTACATGTAGAATGGAGTTTCTCAGGGCAGGTAAACCTACCTAGATCAGGGCGTAGTCTACAAAAAGTGTGCTCAGCAGTGCAGGGGACAAAGTACAGTCCTGTGCCCTGCCTTCAAAAAAAATAACTGATAGTGAAGAATGTAAAAACACAGAGAAAAACTGTTGGAGGGCCTGGAATCTACTGCGCAGTTGGCCAAGCCCTAGATTTGGGGTGGGGAGGCCTGGATCTTAATCTTGGTTCTCCTGCTGTGTGCTGCTGGGCAGGCGATGGCAAGGTTTCTTCTGGGGACAGTTCTGTCTTAGGAGGAGGCAGCCGGCCCTGTCGCAATCCTCTCAAAGTCCTTCATAGCACTAGCATTCCTTCAAGGCGTGGAATGCATTCATAGTAGAAATTCAAGTACTCTGTGTTGGACGAGGTCTGTGACAGCGTCTCTGAGGCTACAGTGTAATTCATTTTTTGGTTTTTGGTTTGAGCATCAAATGCACATAAGATTATTCTGAAACTAGGATCCCATAAGTAAAATTTACCCTTATCAAATAGAGTGAATAGGGAAGAACAGAAGAGAACAGCAGACAAAATGTTTTTACTGAAGCAAATGGCAAGAATCCGAATGAAATTGGGCGCTATCTGGGGGAAAGAGTTCAAATGGCTTAATTCTTACTGGGTAGTGGAGTTAGACAATTCCTGTGCCTACCACCAGAGGGCACCAGTTGTCCAGGACTCCTGAAAGGGGTGGCCGAAAAGGCAGTCTACTGGAGGGTGAGCTGGGGGAGAGGAGATGAAGAATATGTCATTTTTTATCCAGACAGTTACAATAACTGAAGGAGAGTTTGAGCAGTCATAGGAGATGGAAATGCTGAGTCCTGGTTACCTTTACTGGGTTCAGTAACTCATTGTAATACCAAAATAAATAAATAAATAAATAAACAATAATAATAAAAAGAAGGACCCAACCTGGATGCATTTGGTGCTGGTGCCTATGAGCAGGGGTGTTCTGTTTCAACAGAAGAAAAGTGAGAATTATGGGATGAAGTTCAACAGTGGAAACATTGCCCATGTTTCACGCATATCCCAAGTCTCTGAGATATCGATACAGTCGCAGACAGAACATTTTTGAGCTTCAGTGGGGTGTTTTTCCTCTACAATTAATAAGAATAATTGGCTCATGAAATTCTTTTTAAAAATTGGAATACGTGGAAACATAGAGACACGAAACTGGGTGATAATGGGAAAACACGTCGGGGACTGCCCACCCATCTCTGCCCTGTGGCCTTGCTTAGTGACCGTCGGGGACTGCCCACCCGTCTCTGCCCTGTGGCCTAGTTGAACTTTTTCTCCTCCCTTTACATTTCTGGATATCATTTTATAAATCATGGAGCGAGAGGCTTGGACCCAGTAACCCAGGTTGCGTGTTCTTGAACACGAGTGTCCATTTGAGACATTCGTTTTGCTCTCAAACACAGGGGTTTGTGACTTAACTAAAGCATCTCATTTTATTTGCCATCTTGGAGAATAATAATGTACACATTAAAGTTCTGAAAAATTCTGATGGAAGTCAACATGTCCCAAACATTTGAACCATGGGACTAACTTCTTAGAACATTGTTTACAGCCTCTTGCAGTGTTCTTCCACCTGTGGGTATGACCCAGAATGGCCTTTCATCAGAGTTACATATAAGATATGCCTCATATCAGATATTTACATTATTATTCATGACAGTGGCAACCTTACAGTTCTGAAGCTAGTTTTATGGTGGGGGTCACCACAACATGGGGAGCTGTATCAAAGTGTCACAGCATCCGGAAGGTTGAGAACTACTGTCCCCGTAGCTCTGGAGTTTCATGGTGCTCAACTGGGGAAGTACCATAGGGCGGGCGGTTTCTGAAGCTTCTAGAAGCTGCTGTGCTGTGGTGACAGGTGCAGCCAGCGAGCGAGGCCTTGGAGTTTCAGTTCTGGCTTTCTAACCTCAGACAAGTTACCTGGCTGAACTAACCATGGCATGATGTCTCTGACCTCAGATGACATCTTTTAGCTCAGGTTCACTCTAGCATGGGGAGAGCAGTAATCAGAGAACTGCCCTGGCCGCTCAGCGAGGCATGCATACGGTGAGGTGTGCGTGAAGATGCTCCGTGTCTTGGGTGCACTCCATACCAAATGACTGCATTTCTTTTTCTCTTTTGATTTTAAGAAATTAGACATTGTAATTTTTTTTTTTTTTTTACTTTTGAGACTCTTTTTTTTTTAATTATTTATTTATTATGTACAAGTACACTGTCACTGTCTTTAGACATACCAGAAGAGGGCATTGGATCTCATTACAGATGGTGTGAGCCACCATGTGGTTGCTGGGATTTGGACTTAGGACCTCTGGAAGAGCAGTTGATGCTCTTAACCACTGAGCTATCTCTCCAGCCTTATTTTTGAGACTCTTGTATATAATAAAATCTCACATCTATCCCTACTTCCCTTTTCCAACTCTCTCAAATCCCTCCCAGCACTCCCCACCCCCTCTCTATATATACATATACATACACACACACACACACACACACACACACACACACACATAAATGTTTCATTAAGTCTAGCTAGAGGTAGCCATATGTGCATGGATGTGGACACACTAAGACATATGAAAGCATCAATTGTCCAGCACAAGTAGGCATGTCTTACCTGGCATGTCAGTGTTCAGCATGAAGGGCCCAGTGTTAGGGAGGAGCAGGGATGTGTTTTCTGCCCCAGCAGCCTGCAGAACACATTCTCGAAGCATGAAAGCTAGCCAGCAGGGCAGATGTTTCTTTCTTCGTTGACCTTAATTAGTCTGTGTCCTGCAGCCGAAGTGTGGGGTGTCTTCAGCAGTAGGGTCTTATGGTATTGCTCTGGTAGATAAACAAGGGCCCTGACAATAGCCTGTGTGTTTAAAGACCTCTGGGGCATCTGAGACCAAAAAACTCAGCAGGGTGTCCTATGCCTTCCCCCAAGATTTTTTTGTTTGTTTGTTTGTTTGTTTGTTTTGTTTTTTTTTTCTTCGAGACAGGGTTTCTCTGCATAGCCCTGGCTGTCCTGGAACTCACTCTGTAGACCAGGCTGTCCTGGAACTCAGAAATCCACCTGCCTCTGCCTCTCAAGTGCTGGGATTAAAGGCATGTGCCACCACACCCGGCTGCCCCAAGATTTTTATTTATAGCTGTCTTCTGGAAGTGTCATTGTCCATTCAGGTAGGGTACAGCAGTCAAACGCCCCCTTTGTAATGTAGATTTTTTTTTCATTTTTTTTTTTTTTAAGATTT
>NW_022196898.1:80687265-80701085 GCF_008632895.1 Mastomys coucha
CCACCCACCCACCCCTGGGAATAAGCCTAATCAAGGAAACAGAAAACCTCTGCAATGAAAATTCTAGGACACTAAAGAAAGACATTAAGCCCCTAGAAGATGGAAAGACATCTCATGCTCATGGATTAGCAGAAAAGAGGATGTGGAAATGACCATCCTATCAATCAATACTCCAACACCATTCTTCAGCAGACATAGAACAAACAATCCAAAAGTTTATGGGGGACACAAAAGACCCTGAATAATCAAAGCAATACTAAACAGAAAGAACTGTGGGAGGTAACCACCATACCTGATTTCAAATTATACTGCAGAGCCATGGTGCTGGGGACACATTCTCATACATGGAGGGTGAAAGTAATGGAGCGGGTATAAGACTGAATATTTGGAAGCTTGCAGTGTTCAGGATTTTTGCAGAGGCAGCCTTCCGGCCTTGCATTAACTGTGGATGATAATGATACTGATAATGATAGTGGATAATGATAACAACTTGCTGGCACAGGAGCAAAGGGACAACACTGCCTGCCCTGTTCCTCTGATGCTCCAGTGGCTTCTGCCATTGTTGATAACTTGCAAGTGATTTATTGTGGACTTTACATTCTCCTTAACGGACGGGCAAACCCTGATTTTCATAGTTTGGACTCTTGTTGCTGTGGGGTAGAAGGAGATTCACTTTATGAAACAGTGTTGTTTGTAATTCAGTTCCTTTTACTCATTCTAGGACTGAGTCATGCAGATCTTTAATAACATGTTTTTTTTTTTTTTTTTTTTTTTTTTTTTTTTTTTTTTTTTTTTTTTTTTGCAAATAGGGACTGAAATTACAATGTTTTCTTAATTATATCATTTGAGTAGTGGGTGGTTACATATTTGAACTTAGTAAAACTCCATGTGTATAAGTTCCTGTAAATTGGCCCTTATTGTGGGACATGAATCAATACATTTGAACATAATAGTTACTAAGTAAACATTAAAAAATGTTCATTTGATGTTAGCCTATAGAATCCAAATGAGGTACTGTGAAGTAGAAATCTTGTGATTTATGTGAAGAACAGGCTACATTTTTATTGAAGCTCATTGTTTACATTTCTTAACCTTATCAGTAATCTTATTAAGCTTCCAGTGAGAATGTCTATAAATGGTTTAGCAATGGTGTGAATGTTTGTGTTTGGTATGGATGTAACTATTTGGTGCATAAGTGTAATATCGGATAGGGCTTCACAGTCTATTCAACTTTCTCAGTTGCAAATACAACGAATAAGTTTTCAGCAATGTGAGACAATGAAACCATGGAAAACTTACAAAATTTTAAAATGACCATTTGAAGAGGGCATTGTGAGACTGGAGTACCTGATGTATGCTGACAGGCCTGATGGGATTCCTGAGCTTTTCTCTAGGGATGCGGACTGAATTTGTCAGTAGTGAGACACCAAGGCGAGTGACGTGGTGGCTTCATTTTCTTGTCTACTTCCTAATAAATACTGTGCCTTAGTCAGGGTTTCTATTCCTGCACAAACATCATGACCAAGAAGCAAGTTGGAGAGGAAAGGGTTTATTCAGCTTACACTTCCATGTTGCTGCTCATCACCAAAGGAAGTCAGGACAGGAACTCAAGCAGGTCAGGAAGCAGGAGCTGATACAGAGGCCATGGAGGGATGTTCCTTACTGGCTTGCTTCCCCTGGTTTGCTCAGCCTGCTCTCTTATAGAACCCAAGACTTCCAGCCCAGAGATGGCACCACCCACAAGTGGCCCTCCCCACTTGATCCCTAATTGAGAAGATGCCCCACAGCTGGATCTCATGGAGGCATTTCCTCACCTGAAGTTCCTTTCTCTGTGATAACTCCAGCTTGGGTCAAGTTGACACAAAAGCAGCCAGTCCATTCGTAACATCACAGTGAGGGGAAGAAAGGGCGACCCTTAAACAGCAGCGAAGGAGCCACCAGAGCTTACGATTGAATACTAGTTTGTCAATTTCTTTAAAAGAAATATGGCTGTGATGATGTAGTTTAAGTATTTGTCAAAGGGGGTGGAGTTAGGAGGAAGCTGGGTAGAGCCTTAGGCACTGTGGACACATGGAGATAAAGCGTGTGAGTATGAGGTACAGATCTCATCGGTTGTATGGGTTCCTCTGCTGTCTTTCCCTCCGTCCTGGCCTTTGTGTGAGCGTTCTGTCATTCCTGAACTCTAACCTTTGAAATGCCTCAGGAGTCAATTCATAGTCTCTGCAAAGTCTCTGCTCTGGAGTTGACAAAGCTTTCTGTAAGGGACCACATGGGGAATATGTTAGGTCCTGTGAACTGTCCATTTCTGTCACAATGGCTCAGTGATGCATTCTGGGGACCGGGGGTTCCACTATGTACCTTAGTGTTGGGGGTCACAGAGCCCATTTTATTAGCTGTGGTCACTAACGTTCTGTGGAGCCTGGTGTAACTGCAGTGGTGTGCCTTCAACTAACCTCCACTCTCCTTCCCCTCTAACCTACTTGTCCCTGCTCTGGGTCCCACATCTAGCTGATTGGGCATCATATCCTTTTGGGACACATCCAGCTCAACTTTACAGGTTTTTGTTTGTTTGTTTGCTTTTTGTTATTTATTTATTTATTTATTTATTTTGGTTTTTCAAGATACATTTTGTTTTTTTAAGATTTATTTATTTATTTTTGTATATGAGTGCTTTATTTGCATGTATGTCTCCACGAATGCCTGCATGACAGAAGAGGGCATCAGGTCCCATTACAGATGGTTGTGAACCACCATATGGCTGCTGGGAATTGAACTCAGGACCTCTGGAAGAGCAACTTAACTGCTGAGCCATCTTCCAGCCCCAGCTCAACTTTTGAGAAGTAGCCAGACGCCATTTTCTGTCTCCAATGCCATCCTCGACACCTCCTCTGCATCACCATCATCTTCAGCCGATCAACTGCAACAGCCTCTGACTCTCTCTACAGAAGACACATGGTCCCTTCTCAAACACACAAGCTCTGTTGAGACACAGAGTGCTTTCTATTGTATTAAAAAGAAAAGAGTGAAGGACTATGTCAGGAGGCGAGGTTCCTTAGGAGCGGATGCTAGACATTGCCACCGATTTCAACACCAACCATTTTGCGGCCTTTGGTTGTTGTGTTCCTGCCTGGCTGTCCTCACCGGTGTTCTCGGTGTCTGTGGTGCTCTCTCTTCCTCGGCAGGCACCTTCCTCCTGATTGCTTCCCTTCAGGCTTCTGTTGACAGGCTGCTGCTCGTGTGGGCCACACTTCCTGGCCATCCAGACTCACCTTATTCTCTTCTTCTGCCCTGATCTGTTTACTTATTTTCTTTTGTGGTGCATACCTTTCGTGCTATAGTTCAACACATATCCATCACTCCTGTCTCCCACTAGAATATAATGTGCGTTAAGAGCAGGAAATTAGAATTTGTATTCCTCGGACATAGAATGGTGTTTGGAAAAGCATATGTAAATAATTACCAAACGAATTACTGTAAGGAAGGCTAGGATATAGGAAAACAAAAAATATCAGAAACATGAGAATTTGAGTATTAAGTATTAATGGAGAGCAGAGAGACAGCTTATTGGTTAAAAGCACTTGTTGCTCTTTCAGAGGACCCAGGTTTACTTCGCATTAACTCATAACTCCAGTTCTGGGGAATCTGATACCCTCTTCTGAGTTCTGTAGGCAACAGGCATTCACGTGGTGTACACACATGGACGCAACACACCAGGCAACAGGCTTTTATGTGGTGTACACACATGAACACAACACGCCAGGCAACAGACATTCACGTGGTGTACACACATGGACGCAACACACCAGGTAGCAGGCCTTCATGTCACACACATATGTGAAAGACACCCAGTATCATAAAATAATGAAAGACCAAACATTTGTATTTGGGTCTTCTCGTTCCTGTGTGCTCCTCCTCAGCTGTAGAGAGGATCTCTTCTTTTAAGCATCCCCTGTCAATAAAAAAGCTTATGGCCAATGAGCTGAGGCGGAAGTAGTGGGTGGGACATGCAGTGGGGATAGAATTCTGGGGAATAGAGGCATGGGAGATTTGTCCCGAGACAGCTGTAAACCAGCAGGTAGCTGACCTCAGGATAAAATCAAGGGGAGATTTGTCCCAGGAACTCTGAGGAGACGGATGTAAGAAGACAAGGAGAGGAAAGCAGCCATATAGCTGAACCCAGGTTAGAGTTAAGAGCAAGTCCGAGAACAAGCCGGAGCTCGGAGCTGGTGAGTTAAGAGCAAGTCCGAGAACAAGCCGGAGCTCGGAGCTCGTGTCCTCGGTGTTTGTTAATACTGATTAGTCTCAGAGGTGTCATTCTGGGAGCAGGGTCGGGGAGGAAAGTCTTGGATTGATTTTTTTGCACTTAGCCTTTCCCATATGTGTCATATGTCGTACAGGAGGTACCTTGTCGCCAGGGTAGAGAAGCGGGAAATGAAATCGTAATGACTCATTTATTTCATAACTACTAAATGCCAGCGAGGTGTTAGCTACCTTTTCCATGCAGGGAATTCAATAAAGTGTAACAAAGCAGAGGGATACAAGAGCCAACAAGAACACTTTCCCTTGGAATTTAATCCCCGTACTCAGTGCTCATGGCCTGGGGAGGGGAGCTAAAATCATAGGTAGTGTGCGAGGGGTGTGTTCCGTTACACACCCCTGGTTTTATTGAGCTGCACTCAGGACTTGTTTATGTGTTGCTTAGTCAACTATTTGGCAATAATTTTATTAATCATTTACCTTGGCCTTTTATCAGCCTCTTACCACCTCTGGCTGGACCTTTCTTCCTCCGGATTGCAGGTGGGAATTGCGGGTTATTCTATTTGTTCTCTTATGGAAATGGATATCAGTTTAGACTAATTCACTTAGTAATGGATCTCTTTTCAAAGTCAGATTTTTCCTCCTTGGAATATTAGTCTACTTTAGATATTTTGTGCAGTGGGTGTTTGAAGCCAGACATAATATTGAATTAAATGGTTTCAGCAACTGAGTATGGTTAGTTGGCATATAGTTCTCTCAGGCTGCAACAAGTTTCGAAAGCCAAATTAAGCTTTTATGGTGTGAAGTTAGCTTTGCAAAAAGCATAAAAGTTCTAAAGCAAACCAGGGTCTTTTGTGATAAAGAGCAGAGCATGTGCAGTGGTAATTCTGTGGCCCTTTCCTTTACAGAGCATGTAGCTGGTCACTACATCTCCCCTTTCCATGACATTCCTCTGAAGGTGGACTGGAGTGAGGTATTGTTTTTACTTGTTTGGGGGATGAAAAACTTCTATAAATGGTAGTATCAAAATACTTCACTAGTGCCCAAAAAAATGCTTTTGTAGAAATGCCTTTAAAGTGAAAATGTGGTTGGCAGGCAGGCAGAAGAAACCAAGGAGCTAGAGCGGGACAGTAAGCCTCCGTTCTAAATTAAAATTTGTGTGAGGCCAGAAGAAAGGGGGTATTTGCGGTCTATGAAGTTTAGACTGCAGTAGGAATTAAAGTTTCAAGGGCAGTAATATGGGAAATCAATGTGCTTATTTTGAATCATAATACATTTAGCATTTGCAGGTGACTCCTGTGTGCTGGCCACCACGGGAATGCGCTATTTTCTTTAAGTCATGGAAGTTGCTATTATGGTGCCCAACGGCCGTACGGCAGCAGGCATTTCATTGGTTTGTGTAACCGCCTACGGCTGGCAAGTGTTGGAGTCAAGTTTGGGACTGGCCTTCCTGACCATGGAGTCCCTGCCCCTTCCCACTCCACAGCAGAAATCTAAGGCTGGAAAGACCTGGCGCTTCGTTAGCTTCTCCCTCTAAAAGCCCTTGACAGTTGGAGGGATGTTGGTGAGGTAGGCGAGTCAGAGACACTGCTGAAGGGAGAGCTGAGGGGGCCTGAAGCTTTAGGACAGCTAGGCTAGTGCCTGATGCTTGCCGCGTGTGAGTGGAGCTCTGAGGGCAGCTACTGCTACTAACTTACTCTTGGATAGGGTTCCAAACCTTGCCCTTGGTCACAAATGTGGGTAGGGGTGGGTGTGCGACAGAGGCAGACACACGGCTGTGTCCATCGCCTGTGGACTTTGAGGATAGGGCAGGATAAGTTATAAAGCAAAAGGCTAGTGTCTTCTAGCGGTGCAGAGATCAACCCACACAGTTTTTATATAAGCAGCTTTCCCTATTTTTGAGCCAGTCATGATTATAATTTTTGCTCCTTGTATTTTAGGATGTAGAGTTTTTGGAACAACGATAGTGTTTCAGGGAAACATGACTTGGGATAATCGTTTTCTGTTTGTTTTGGTTCTTTCTTAGTACTCCTTTTGGTGTGTAAGTTACATAGACCCGGTGAACATTTGTGAATGGCATAATTTCTCTTCCCGCCCCACCATGTACTCTGGCTTAATTTAAAAGTACTTAGTGGCGGCGCAGTAATCACACCTTCATAGAATTCACAGGCAGGAGGTATAGCCAAGCACTTTCACAGCTTGTTAGTCAGGCTCCCGGGAGTTTCATTTCAATAATGAAATGGCTGTTTGTGGCGCAGTCACTGGAACTGCCAGTCTCCTTACACACTGAGCTGATCCTCTGCCTGCATCAGACAGACTTGGGAAGTTACGTGAAAGAGCTTTAGATTTTCTTATCATTTACTTTTCAAACACTTTGGTCCTCTGTTCATTTGATGCTGAGGGAGAAACTGCCCAGATGTTACTCGTGGGTTCTCTGTTGAGTCTGGTTTATAGACAGTGGCTGGTAACACGTGTATGCAGTGGTAACACGTGTATGCAGTGGTAACACGTGTATGCAGTGGGCGTGTTTTTGTTCCTATGCTGTGCACTGAGCATCCTGCATTCCTTTATAAAATGTTCCAGTCATAATTATCATCTTTGTTCTTACAGGAACACAACATTCCCAGGAAAAAGGCACGAAATGATGAATATAAGGTATATTTTAAGGTTTTTATTGTTTGAATTGTTTAAAAATTCATTTTGTAACTATTCTATGTGTGTATATGTGCACATGCATGCAGGTCGGTACTCATGTAGACCAGAAGAGGGCGCTAGACCCCCACTAAGATGAGTCACCAGACCTGGGGGATGGGAAGCCAGCTTGGGTCCCCTGGCAGAGCAGCCTATACTCCTGACCACAGAGCCATTCCTCCAGCCTCCTCTGTCACTCTCTACAGTCTGTTAATGGCCTTGATATGTTTGCATTCTTAAACTGCTTCTAATTTTTCCCCTACAAGATTTTTTTTTTGTGGTGTTTTTTCTGATGATTTCCTCCCGATGTCTCTTTAAAGGCATCTGGGGACAATCACCATTTAACCTTTTTTACAGTGGTAAAATATTCATATCATAAAACTCATTATTTTATCCTCTTCTAACATGTATATAAGCAGGCTCTCACCCGCTGAGCCGTCCTTTCCCGCTCCAGTTTATTTCTCTTTTACACTGAATTAGAAAAGAGTTTGAGGGTCTCTTTTAGAATTAAGGCACAGCAGTCTTTTGGAAGTAGAAAAACAGATACAGCAGCTACATGCTAAAATAAATTGATTCCAAATGTGTCTGTTAATTATGTGCCTCTTTAGTTACTACTTAGGACCAGCACAGTTGATTGGCTCTTCCCTCTCTGGCTCTGGGTGCGGGTTTCCCTCCTAGCGTAACCTTTGCCTCCTCGCTCTTATACGGCTCCTTGCCTCCACAGCTGAAGTTACTGCTCCTGGCCTTTGAGTTTACTCTGGAGCATAGCTACAAGGGCTGTCAAATTCTTAGACCATTTGCCTGCCGACCATATTCTGTTCTCCTAAAGCAGTCGTCAGACCGCCTGTGAAGCACCCACACTGACGCCCTGCAGTGCGGATGAGAGTGTCTGCTCCATGGGGTCTGGCTCGTCTGTGTTTTCAGTTCCAGTGTGAGAAAGAACCATGCTTTAGATGAGTGGTGAGATGCAGGCTACCTGAAGCTTTGTAGTTCCAAGAGAGGGAGCATGTTAGTCTCAAGTAGTCTGTTCAGTGGGAAAAAATACACTCCAAGTTCAGAGCATCAAATTAAAATGTAATTGTCATACTACAGATTATATGTTGGTAAGTGATTGGTATTTATCTGAAAGTTCATCAGAGAAGAAAGAAGGGAAATCTCTGTTTTACCACACACACATGAGGCTCAGTGGCTGCTTTGTCGTGTGCTATTAGTGTTTCTTTTTTATTTCTTTCTATTAAGTGCCACCCACTTCCCACTGGAAAGAGAAAAGGAAAAGGACTAAAGGAGGGGTCAGGTTTTCTTGCCATATTTCTGATTTGAAGTATGTATTTTGGATTTTCTGACAAATGATGGTAGGCAGTTGTGGACTTATAATTAATGCCAATCTTCAGTAAACAAGACTGACCCTGGCTTTGATGAATTACAGGGAGAGCGCTCTGCAGCTAAAAAGAAGAAAGGCGGGTAGCATGAGCCCTGGCCATCAAGAGTAAAGGGTGACCAAGAGTGTGGCTTGCAGGCTCACACTTCAGACCTGTTCCTAATCTATTGCTCTTTTGACCCAACTCAGATTGTGTAGCCGTCAGCCAGCCTGGTCCCCTCTATCACCTCGTATTCATGTGTCTACATTTGTTCTCTTACAGCCGGGCTCTCAGGGATGAGTGTGGTGTGCAAACATCTGCCATCTACTTAGGTCTTTCTCTTTAAGAGCTTCTTAGACACATTTAAACAGGCACAAGGTCCCTTATGAAAGACCATAGAGGATGAGGCCGAATAGCCAGCAGGCTGTGTATGAGGTCGCTATTATAGGTGTGAGCTGTCAGCCTGAGCTTCATTTATCTCCTCTGAGGCTTGTTCTCTTACCTTGCAAAACATTGTCTTATGTAGAAAGGCTACTAAGTGTCATTCTTTAAATCCATAGCATCTGCTTCTCTTAGGGAGTCTTGGAATGTGGGTGAGCCGTGCTCTGAGCCAGCTAGGACCTTATATTAAGATTCCACAGAGAGCTTTTAAGAAAATAGCAGCTCCTTGGCTTGGCCCTAGACCAGTTGAACTGAAAAGGTAGGCAGCCGGCCTAAGGAATCTGCTTTTGGTTTTGCCTGCTTGATTGTTAAAGCTCACCCAGTGATTTTTATATATGCAGGGTAGAGAGATACTAAATGTTTTGCTTTCCTAATCTGTGATCAAAGACTGGGTTTGTTTGTTTGTTTATATTTGTTGTAGCTGAATACCTTTTTAAACACATCAGAATGAATGTTGAAATATATAATTCAAGCTCTAATTTTTTTGGTTCATTTTTGAGATTATAGTTACATTTCTCCCCTTTCTCCCTGCAAACTTTCCTATATACCCCTCCCCACTCCTAAAATCTATGTCCTCTTCTTTCATTAACTGATATTATATGATATTAACATATATTACACATATATGTATATGTAAATACTACCTGCTCAGTTCAGTTACTTGTTCAAGTTTCAGGGCTGATCACTTGGACAACTAATTAATGCACTTTTCCCTTGGGTGGGCCACCTCTCTGTTCCCATCTTTCCTCAGTTGCCTATGTTTGCTGTGTAGGGTTGAGGCCTTGTGTTGGGCCGCCCCTCTTCCCCTCCCCCCACCCACTTTGGCACGTTTGTTGGTGTAGCTCCTGTTCACCTCACACTTGGACAGCCCCATTGGTGAGACTTCATGCATTAGCTTCTGATCTTACTAGGAGACAGTCTCCGCAGACTTCCTGGACCTCTGATGCTTACAGTCTTTCTGCTCCCCCTTCTCAGTGTCCCCAAGCCTTTGGCATGGGACTGTTTTGTAGATGGACATGTCTACAGAGCTCTATTTTTTGATTAGATTCTGTAGTTATACACTTTACTGTCAGTGATCTACAAATGCTTCTAACCACTCAGCTAACAGTTACAGACTGGCATGGGGCTGGGCCATGCTTTGGACGGCTGCTTTAAACTGCTGCCTCCCCATGACTGATTCATTGGTGCCATTAAACACAGCATTTTTGCAAGCTGCCTTTAAAGGTTAAGATTTTCGCTTTGTGGGGCAAGCTGTGAGAATTGTACTTACCCACCACTGACTTAGTCTCCTTCAATTAAACATTCTACAAAGTACAGAAGTGAGGGAAAGAAGCCATGGTCGTTTTGGAATGTTAAGGACTCTGATCGCACTAACTTTGTTTTAAAAAGGCATGTCTAAGTCCTCATAAACTTTCTAATAGCTTATAGTGATAACTTTCAGTTTAGATTATGGTTATAGCATGGATACAAATATTCTTTTCATCATCTCCAGCATTTTTGGCTCCTTGATTTTCTGTGTGTGTTCCTTTAAATTACATAATGATATTTTAACCACATTGCCAGGAGTGGAGCAGAAGTGGTCTGTCATTCTAGGTTATCTGGAAAGTAAATATCAAAACTCATTTCCTGCCTGGTGTGGTGATGCATGCTTTTAACCCTGGTACTCAGGAGGCAGAGGCAGGCAGATCTCTGGAGGTTTAAGGCTATCCTGGTCTGCATAGCAAGCTCTAGGCTAGCCAGAGTTACATGGTAAGACTCTTGTCTCAAAACAAACAACTGAAGCAGAGCACATCTCCTAATTTCTAATAGCGTCGATGCTCTGAAAGGTGCTTCCAAGGGTTAGGTGACCTCTCATGCTATGCAGTGGTGGAAGTATGGCGCCTCCATGAGCTCCGCAGCCTCGCTGACTGCAAGAAGGGACTTATAGCATGGGTGCGTGGAGAAGCCGGGAAGGAAACATTTTGTGTGGGATGGAAACTTACACTATTCTTTCATTAGAGGCCATACTGATTTTCATTTAGCACACAGTCCCGCAATGCCAAGTGAAAAGAAAGAAAAGTTGAATAGAAAATGGTAATGTGCCGGGCAGTGGTGGCGCACTTGGGAGGCAGAGGCAGGCGGATTTCTGAGTTTGAGGCCAGCCTGGTCTACAGAGTGAGTTCCAGGACAGCCAGGGCTACACAGAAAAACCCTGTCTTGGAAAAAAAAGAAAGAAAGAAAGAAAGAAAGAAAGAAAGAAAGAAAGAAAGAAAGAAAGAAAGAAAGAGAAAGAAAGAAAGAAAATGGTAATGTTCTTTTTTCTTTTAACTACAGACTTTGTTTAATATGGTTGTGGAAATACCTCGGTGGACAAATGCCAAGATGGAGGTACAGTTATATTCTATTAATGTAAAATTGAAATGCTAACTTAAAAACATAAGAGCATCATTTCTAGCTATTTGGTACATTTGAAGGATTGATGATAGACTTCTCTATGTAGGAGATAATTTGAAATATTCTTGTGAACTTAGACCTTAATTTCAAAACCAAAATGTTTTGACCTGAGTATCTCTCTGGAGCATGTTGCCATGTTTTAGTCCCGCGTTTATGTAGCTTTCTCTGCCCTTTCCTTGACACGGTGATGAACATGTTCAGATTTTACTCAGACCCCGCTCTGTATTTAGATTATAGGCACAGACGAAGCTTTTGTCTCGTTCTGGTGGCAATTTCGGCTTCTGGGGATTTAGTTCTTTGGAGTTTTAGGTTGTTGGGAAGAGCACTGTCTCCTGTGTGTGTGGATGGGAAGAGCGCTGTCTCCTGTGTGTGGATGGGAAGAGCACTGTCTCCTGTGTGTGGATGGGAAGAGCACTGTCTCCTGTGTGTGGATGGGAAGAGCGCTGTCTCCTGTGTGTGTGTGGATGGTGTCTAAGAGTGCCTACTCCGCCCTTGTTAAGTCTTCTTAAAAACTTTATCTTAATCTTTCCCTCGAGCTATCAGGAACCTCTTCTGAGCTCATCATGCCTGCTCTGCTCCTTCCTCCAGACAAGCCCATCACAGCTTGGGGAGAATTCTCAAGTGTGAAGTGTGCACTCTGATTCTTTACTCCACTGTTTATTTTCTATCAGACGGGTTTTTTTGTTTGTTTGTTTTTTGTTTTTGTTTTTGTTTTTGTTTTTTTGCCCTTTTCTGATACTCACATGAATACGTTTGATAGAAAGATAGAAGTTTAAAATGAACTCACTTGACAAGGGTCTGAGCTTGATTTTTTTTAATTGCTGTAAATGAACAACATATATATATATATATATATGTATATATATATATATATATATATATATTTGTGGAGTACAAATGTAATTTATGAACCTAACAGAAAAATGAAATCAAGTTAATCAGAAAACCATCTGAAATACTTTTGTCTGGTGAGGTCGTCTTAAATTTTTACTCTCTTAGCATGGTGTCTTGCACAGTAGGTCTCAAAACAGATGCAACAGTATTCTTTGCTAAAGTGGCTGTACTCTTTGCAGTTGTGCCCACACAGTGCAGATTGTCCCAGAGCCCTCTGCTCCTCCACCCCATGGATTGAGCTTCCCCTTTCTTTCTCACCTCCTGCTCTTTCAAACCTTTGGTAACCACTGTTTGGCTCACACACTCTAGGAGACCAGCCACGGAGCCCATTTCTTGATCCGTCCATCAGTTGCTGGGCCTGGTTTCCTTGGCTGCTGTGGACACTGAGGTACCATTAGCACACAGCTGTCCTTCCCCTCGCTGTGTATTTGGAACTGAGTTGCTTGTGTGTCAGTTCGACTTCAGGTTCCTAGAGATCTTTGTGCTGTTTTTCACGATGGCTGGCTAGTTTATATCCTCTTGACAATGTACAAGGCTTCTCCCCTCAAAGGGTACAAGGCTTACCCCCTCGACAGTGGAAGACTTTTCTTCATGTGTCCTTTCTAGGACTTAGTATCTGAAGTCTTTTTGATAATAGTCGTTCTTACTAGAATGAGGTGAGCCCTTGTTGTGGCATTTTGTTACTGCTACTAAGCATTTCTCTCTCTCTCTCTCTCTCTCTCTCTCTCTCTCTCTCTCTCTCTCTGTGTGTGTGTGTGTGTGTGTGTGTGTGTGTGTGAATAGGGGTGTGTGTATGTGAATAGGGGTGTGTGTATGTGAGTAGGGGTGTGTGTGTGTGAATAGGCATGTGTGTGTGAATAGGGATGTGTGTGTGTGAATAGGGGTGTGTATATGTATGTGAATAGGTGTGGGGGGTGTTTGTGTGTGAATAGGGGTGAGTGTATTTGTGTGTGAATAGGTTGTATGTATGTGAATAAGTGTGTGTGTGAATAGGTGTGTGTGTGAATAGGTGTGTGTGTGTAAATAGGGCTATGTAAGTGTGAATAGGGGTGTGTGTGTGAATAGAGGTGTATATGAATAGGTGTGTGTGTATGTGAGAGAGAATAGGTATGTCTGTGTGTGTGTGTGAATAGGGGTGTGTGTGTGAGAGTAGGGGTCTGTGGATATGTGAGTGTGAATAGATGTGTGTGTGAATAGGGTGTGTGTGTGTGCACGTGTATGTGCATGTGTGTGTGTGTGCGTGTTGTATGTGAATAGGTAGACAACCTTTGGGAGTAAGTTCTCTCCCTCTACCAGGTAATTGATGCACCTGGCTGGTACTCCGGACCTGACAGCAAATGCGTTCACCATCTGAGCAATCTTGCTGGCTTCCTCATTATTGTCTTGACTGAATATTCCTGATAGCTATATTGACCATTTCCTTTTTCTTATTCCTATTGATCATCTGTGAATCTTCCTTGGAGAAATTTCCAAGTCTAATGCTCATTTTTTAATTATAGCTTTTTGACTGTTTGTCCCCTCAGCTCTTCAGTTTCTTGTATGTTTTGGGCTTTAACCCGGTGTCAGATGAAACACCTCTTCTCCCATGATGTATAGTGCCTTCACTCTGTCGATTGTACCCTAGCAGTGCAGAAGCTTTTAGGTCTGATGTAACCCCATTTGTCTATTTTTGCTTTTACTGCTTGTGTTTTTCGTGGTCAAATCCAAAAAGTTGTTGTCTATACCAGTCTATCCTTTTCTCCTGTT
>NW_022196898.1:80701095-80760040 GCF_008632895.1 Mastomys coucha
TAAAAATTTAACTGCCTCTGCCTTACATTTGAGGAATTCATTTCCACTTGGTTTCTATAAGCATTTAGGGTAGAGGGGCTCAACCTTGTTCTTCTGTTCATCTTACATTGTTTTCCCACTGTGGTTTCTTGAGGAGAATGCTCTTTTCCTAAAGTGTGTTGCTGGCACCTGCTGAACACACTTGTGGTCTGTCTCACCCGTCTCTGTGGCAGAGGCTGACTTTTGCAAATGTCATCTGATTTTATTGCTGTGATTCTGTAGTGTAGTTGGAATTCAATGATATGATGGTTTTCCTTTTTGCTCATAATTGCCTTAGCGTTTTAGGGCGTGTATGTGTGTGTGTGTTTCCATGGAAACTCCATGGTTTTCTCTTCCTATATCTGTTCTTCTTAAATGATGTTGGAACTTCACTCTGGATCCCAGTGACCCTGACTCACGCTACTTCTAATCCAGCACGGGGTGTCTTTTGTTTATTTGTGTCTCCTTAATTTTTTTTCTTTTCATCATCAACTTATAGTTTTCAATGGGAACAAATCTTTCTCTTCCTCCATTAAATGTGTTTATTGTTGTTTGCCTGTAAATAGGACAGCCTTTGGATTCCTGCTTTGAATGATTCACTGGTAGTATACAGAAATGCTGTGGGATTTTGTGTGCTGATTTTTTTTTTAAAGATTTATTTATTATTATAAATAAGTACACTGTCGCTGTCTTGTTGTGAGCCACCATGTGGTTGCTGGGATTTGAACTCAGGACCTTTGGAAGAGCAGTCGGTTCTCTTATCTGCTGAGACATCTCACCAGCCCAATGTGCTGATTTTTATATCCAGAAAATTTACTTCATTCATTTTTTACTGCATATTTTCATAATTTTAGAGGGGTGTGTGTGTGTGTGTGTGTGTGTGTACGCATGCGTGTGTAAAATCTTAAGAGCTTTCTGCATACATGATTGCATCATCTATAAACAGTGATGATCCTAAAACCTCCTTTCCTGTGTGGGTGCCTTTTATCTCCCTTGCCTAGCTGCTCTGGGAAGGACTTCCAGCATTCCGCTGAATCGATGGCAAGACTAAGCATCCTTGGCTCATATCATCTGTCCGAAAGCTTTCAGTCTTGTTTGTGTGTGTCAGTGCGAGTATGCTTGGGTGTCTGCAGGTGCTACAAAGGCCAGAGAGGGTGCTGGGTGTGCTTCTCCATCACCCCGTCCTTGTGCCTCTAAGGCAGTGTCTCTCCCTGAACCTAGAGCTTATATCTCTTCTGTGCTGGGAGTCAGCAAACCCCAGTGATCCTCCTGTCCCCACCACCCCCAGAGCTGGTTTCACAGGCATTTGTTTGCAGAGCTTCCTGTCACATGTACTGGTGTCTGACGCTGGGCCTTTAACCTTGTAGCCATCTCTCTAGAGCAGTGGTCCTCACCCTTCCTAATGCTGTAGCCATTCCTTATGGTGTGGTCACTACCCTGACAACCATGAAATTATTTTTGTTGCTACTTCATAACTGTAATTTTGCTACTGTTAAAGAGTCATAAATGCCTTTGTTTTCTGATGGTCTTTAGGGTGCTGTGACCCACAGGTAGAGAACCACTGCTTTAGATCCTCACCATGGTAAACACCTCTGAGTTAACTATAGTATCTTAAGACTTGGCAATAAAAGCCCCAAAATTAGCAGCAGCAGCAGCAACAACAACAACAAAAAAATTGTCAATTAACTTTCACCCTCGTGCCTTTCCGTTTATACTGTTTTTCTTAGAAACAATGTGGTGTATAAATAATTTAAGCCTAAGTCGGTCATCAGGAATCTTCTTTCCAGACAGATTTTCTTAATGGCACTTGTTAGTTAGTAATGAGAATTGACTTAATTTACTTGAAAACCCCTTTGAACATTACGCTGAGATGTGGGTGTTTGTTGGAGCTGTGGTAGGTTTAAAATCTGTTCTTTGCATACAGGGCTAATCACTTTACCCCTCTCTGTGCCTTCCCCTGTGATCTTCCTAGATTGCCACAGAGGAGCCACTGAATCCCATTAAACAAGATGTAAAGAATGGAAAGCTACGCTTCACACCAAATATCTTTCCTCACAAGGGCTATATCTGGAATTACGGGGCCCTCCCTCAGGTAACATTCCTGTTATCATGGTAAACTTTTATGCCTTCTCAAGAAATCACCTTGTGGATCCTGGAAACCCCCTGAATTTAAGTTAGCTCCTAGAACATAGCAGTTTGGGGGATTTATGAATTTAATTATCTTAATGTGGCATTCACTTGTCCCAGTAAACTTTACTTCAAACCACACATATTGTCATTACTCAAGTTCTTGGAGACAGGCTTAGAAGACTGACAGCTGACATTTGAATGTATCTCTCTTTGTGGGCTTAGCTGATGTCAATGAAGAATTTTCAGCAAGTCTTTATCTAACCTTTTAAGTATGCTTTTATATACATTTCTCTATGACATGATAGGCTTTATTTGTAACAAACCTGTCAGGCAAAATTGAGTTAAATTATGGATGGAGCTCACTGTTTTAAGTCCAGAATTCTGAGTGGAAGGCCGTGAGGTGGAGGCCTGGGTAATGTCAGGTTCTCATTCTCAACCTAGAACCATGTTGCCATTCCTGGCCCTTCCTGCTTATCTGTCAAGTTCCTCACTCTTTGAAGTAGCAACTCTTCCTGATTATTTAGTGAGTAAACCTCTTAATCTCTGATCCAAACTCTGGGTTACGGAGACCTAGAGAAGTGTTTTTTCCTTATCATAAACTCCACTCTGTCATCAGCTGTGTGGAAATTTAATGTTTATATTTTTATGTATTAATTTTTAATTACATGGAAATGTGCGTGGGGGACCCTGTAGGAAATGGGCCAACTGAGGAAAACAGATGTTCGGTTAGGATAAACATTCACGAGGAAAGAAAGAGGGAAACTGTTCTTTCAAGAGCCAGCTTCCCTTTGATGCAGCCAGACCACCGGCGTGGATGCACGCTTGGGTAAAACTGGTACTAGAAATGTGAGTGTGTGTGTAAGCTGTGAAGGCAACCACCCCAACTTCTGGGGTTTCTAAGTAGATGATTCTGTTGGACCTAACGGGGAGAGGTTAAAAACAGCTTAAGGGATTATGGGAGAAGAGACCACATGACTAAAAGCGGGGCCAGAGGAGCCGCCAATTAACAACAAAAACAGAGATGGGCAAAGTTGGGCAGTTCGGGAATAAACTAATGTCCATGTCTTGAACTACTTCTTAGGGATGATGTGCTGGAAATCACGGATGTGAATAGATGAGTTAGGTGTGAGGTTCAGCAGAGTGATGGATGGCTGAGCGAGTGAGCTCGAGAGCCTGGCTGTCATACCAGCAAAGTGACCTTGAACAGGCTGCTTTGTGCTTTTGCCCCTGTCTTCATCTGTAAAGTGGAGAATGTGAATTCCTACTGTGCATGGCTGTGCCGACTGTTTCATTAGACACGAGTGATGGACAGCACTTCATGACCACTAGCAATTTTTTTGTCTGGAGGAATAGTGCTCTGCATAGTGGCTTCTTCCTAATGCTGCAGCCCTTTAATACAGTTCCTTATGTTGTGGTAACCTGTGACCGTAAAATTATCTCAATGCTATTTCATAACTGTAGTTTTGCTGCTGTTTTGAATTGTAAATATCTGGTATGCAGGACATCTGATGTGTGACCCCTTTGGGGGTTGCAACCCACAGGTTGAGATCCTCTGGCTTTGTATCACTTATTCCTTTTCCAAAGTTATTTACAGTTTGATTAGAGCTGTGGACAACTAAGTCAGTGGTTACAATGGAGCATGACTAGTGCTACTAATTTACTGAGTCTATTATTTCACTTTATTCAGAAAATAATAAAGCTAAGCTGGGTGTGGTAGCCCACACGTGTAATGTCAGCACATGGGGAGCCTGAGGCAAGAGGGTTAGTGCCAGTTTGAAGCTGGCCTAGGTTATATATAGCAAGACCTGGTCTCAACCCTACCCTGCTCCCCCTAAAAAAATGAGCAAACGAACAAAAAGCAGATCTACTAGTGAGAAAAGAAGGAGTGTGAGATCAAGATTGAAAACGGAAGGCTCTTCTGTGGTTTTCTATTTAAAGAACAGGTGTCCCCCCCCCCCCCACTGCTCTGGATGTGCTTGAATTTTCAGGGTGTTCTTACCCTCCCTGCTCTGATTCTGTGACGTACAGTTGCTCTTTCCTCTTTCCCGATTCAACTAAGCTGAACTGGAACTGTCTCTTAATTTTGTGTGTGCTATGCATTCTCCATTATCTAAGTTTCATGCTCCATCCTACATACAAAATAACATCTCAAAAATAAAGATCTGGCCAGGCGTGGTGGTGCGCACCTTTAATCCCAGCGCTTGGGAGCTAGAGGCAGGTAGATCTCTGTAAGTTTGAGGCCACCTTGGTCTACGTAGAGCACTCTAGGACAGCCAAGGCTACACACAGAAACCATCTTGGCAACAACAGAAAGGTCTGCTGGTGTTTTCCCATCCGAGAGCCTTTCACTGGTTTCTTACTGGTAAGAGGATAAAGTCTGAAACTCTTTAACCTGGCCACCTGCCCTACGCAAGCAACTCTCTCCGAGGCTCACAGGAAGACCCCCCCCCCCCTTCTCCACTTCTTCCCCTGTCAACTGTCCAGCGTTGTAATCCCCAGGCCTCCACAGTGCTGCTTCATTCAGCACATACTCCCTGGCGCTTTGTATTTGCCAGGCCGTGGTGTTCCTGTTCTGAGTGAAAAGCTGGGATCAAAGTAACCCAATTCTTTGGGAACTTTTAATCTAGACAGAAAGTCAGATAGTCGACGAAGTGAAATGGCAGATGTGAAAAATATGAAAGAAGGGGCTGGAGAGATGGCTCAGCAGTTAAGAGCACTGGCTGCTTGCTCTTCCAGAGGACTCATACTCAATTCCCAGCAACCACATGGTGACTCACAACCATTTGTAACTCCCAAGTCTCAGGGGATCAAGACCCCTCTTCTGGTCTCCAGGGACACCAGCCACACATACATATATGTAGACAAAACACTGCTACACATAAATAAACAACATTAATTTTGAAGAAAGAATGTGAGAGAAAAGTAAAGCAGGGAATTGGGCTCTGGTGTATAAGGAGTGTTTCCATTCAGACTTGGAGAAGATCCCATGACCTGGCGTTGTCTAAATAAAGACATCAGAGAAACAAGGGAAGAGGTAGGGCAGGCATTCAGAGGAGAGGCACCGCAGTGGGACACACTGCATGTGAGGGGCCTGAGCAGGAGCACAGTGAGCTAAGAGGAGCTGGACATGGAGGAGAGAAGCGAGCACGTCTGTCCTTGCTTCTGTTTCCAACCAGAGAGCCACACCCAAACTGACCTCAGCATGAACACACACATCCATGAACAGCTTCAATCCTCATGCAGCTCCACTAAGGATATCATATCTTATCTCCCACATAAAACTCACTAAGTGGAACATTTATTAGACCTGAAATTACAGAGACTGATCATGGCAAGGCATAATCCTATGTAATATCTTTTTGGTGTGATTATTGATCATACAGCTTTTAGAATGAAAGCTAACTACTGGCCCCTTTGGGATACCATTTCATCTCTCCTCTGCACCCTCTGCCTTTCTCCCCCTCTCCCTCACTCCGCTGCCCACCCTCCAGCTGACTCCCTTTTCCGTTTTCACCCCCACTACCTTCTTGCTGGAATACCCCTTTCCAGTATGCACACAGGTCACTGGCTGGAATGTTTGCTCTAGGCCAAGTCTCTATGATGTCTCTCAAGTCTCCTGCCTCTTGCACTGTTAGGACTATTCCTATGTGTTTCTTCCCATTTTTCTAAATATCCATCAAATTATAACTGACTATAATTTGTTTTGTTTACTGTCAGTTTCTTGAAGTTAGAATACAGATATCATTAGCTCAGGGGCTGTTTTGTTGGTAGGTAGTTTCAGTGGGCCAATTTGCTTCTTGGCACAATTCATGATCAATTATTCTGCATGTGCTTGTCTCGTGAGGCTGGCCAGGTGCAAGGACTACAGGAATGTCACACTGTGCACAGCATTGAACATCTTGGAGAATGACTAAGTCAGTGACATCCTTGAGGATGTGCTTGCTTCAGAGACACACACAGATGGATATTAGGTCTTGTTGGTTGCCCACATTTTGTCTTGGTCGAGCAGGAGGTTCACTGAGAAGTTACCAAGCCAACTGCTTAGAAGGACATGTAAGCAACAGAACACTAAGTGGAAAGCTTATTGATGAGTTTGTGACCCATCAATGCGACATCATTCTCTTAGGCCTTCTGGCTGTCTTCTCTCCCACACAATGCTTCCTCTGACTGTGACTCTGCCTTAAGAAAACATCATCTTTCTCCTCCCAGGGCACTTATGTTGAACTTAAGTTTACCCATGACTAGTAGGGCTGCTCCAGCATGCCCTTTATTTGAATGCATATTTGGAACTTGTCTGGAGAATGTTAAAGAGTGAGTTTCACCTTAAAGCCTTCAGTCTGGATACAGTGTTGACGTGTTTATATTTTGAACTTCCTTATCAATTTGAGTCATTAACCACAAATATTAGATGTCGTTATTTATTGGATTTAGAGCCTGAGACAAGAGGCTAAATCTCTCTAGGCCTGTGTATTCATCTGCTCATGAGTCTTACCCAGAAAGCTATGTAAGAAGATGTTTTCTGGGGAGGGCTAAGCATGTTAGCTAGCTCAGCAGTGCAGCTCTTGCCACTGATGTTAGCTGATTGATGGAAAAGTTGACAGACTCTAGCCAGGCAGAGCTTGGGGCTGGGCTAGGAAGCCGAGGCGTTAAGAACCTAGATGATGAGCGAGAATCTGTCACCACCACCTGTGTGCTGGTGTTTCTTTTCTTTTGAAATGATTTTCAAAGAGACCTGAGGGCCAGGGCATGGTGATTACAAGCATATTGGTTAATATAGATTGTAAGGTAATGATCTCCAGTTCCTGTACAAAGCTAGGATTGGCTTTAGGCCATGCCAATATGTATTCTGATTTCATGGTCATAGATTTATTGTCACTTCTCGAGAGGTTGGTTGTGGCTTTTTGTTTGTTCTCTTGGTTCCATGCTAAGACTTTTTTATTTTTTAGATTGTCTACTAGATAGACATTTATGAATCAAGTTGTGGGTTATATACCCATTCTGTCTTACTAAATATTCTCAAATGATTCATACAAGAAATTGCAAGAATTTACATTCTTAACAGCATTATATAATCTAGCTTCCAGGTGACCTGTCTCTCATTATTTGGGGTTAACAGATCTCTAAATTCTTTGAAATAGTGTTTGAATGCAGTTTTAATTTGTGGTTCTCAGATTTTTTTTTAATTATTTATATTTTGTATATGAGTACACCGTTGCTACCTTCAGACACCCCAGAAGAGGGCATAAGATCTCATTACAGATGGTTGTGAGCCTTCATGTGGTTGCTGGGAATTGAACTCAGAACCTCTGGAAGAGCAGTCAGTGCCCTTAACCACTGAGTCATCTCTCCAGGCCCAAGGCACAGAATTACAGCTCAGAAGACAGTAAGGCAATCAATTAGTTGCTAGGGTTTGAACTTGGGAATTACTTTTCTTACATGTATAAATTGTCCATATTTATTTTTCTCCCTTAAATGATGTCTTTACCCCCTTTTGTCCTGTTTGCTCTTTTTCTTATTTAATTGAACAGTTTGGATGTGTTTCTCTTGATACTCCTTCATTCATCTGAGATTTTTTTTTTTCCTCTTGTCCTGTTATGCACCTAAACTTCCAGTAGGGGGCATTCTCAAAGTTTTACATTGTTCCAAGTTTCTTTGCCAGCTGAAATTACCCTGTATTTTCAAGTTAAAAGTGATGCTGCTTAATGTACCTCTTTTTATAATAGGACCGAAGCCTATAGATGTAAAGTATGAGAGGCAGGGGTAGGGAAGGGACCGTCTGTGCTCTGGGTTTGCTGGTACAGAAAATCATGAAGAAATGGCCCTAAAATTAACAGTACCAAATGGTTTAAGAAGATTTCATTGTATTGTTAATTCCTCAACACTAGGAACTAAATTGATAGATAATATTGAGAGTGAAATAGTGAGTTCAGTCAGCCAATCAACAAACATAAAAATTCACCCATGGGTTGCCAGAGATAGCTCAGTGGTTAGGAGCAATGTTACTCTTGCAGTGGACCCAGGTTCACTTCCCAGTAGCCACTTGATGGCTCACAGTCATCTGTCACTCCAGTGCTATGGGATCCAGCTCCCTTTTTTGGCCTCCACAAGCACCAGGCACATGTGTGGTACACATATATACATACAAACAAGTGTTCATACACATAAAACAAAAGTAAATCTTAAAAAATGGGGAAAAAATCTCCAAAGACATATTGCATACATGTTATGAGAAGACAGTTTTGTCTCAATATAAAGAACATGGGCTGTAGAGATGGCTTGGTTGATGTAGGCTCAGCTCACAAGCAAAAGGATACTATACAGAGAGCGTGTCAAAATCAGTATTGCTCTATGTAGGCTAAATTAGCTTTCTGTTCACTAGTGGCGAGCATGGAGACTGTGAGTGAACACTGACAGTCAGGACAGGGCGAGGCTGGGATGTGCTCAGACCTTCCTTAGCTTGCTTGTGTATTCCTTATATAGTTGAGGACACCGAGGGCTAAATGTTTAGTAAAAGTTCTCGTGGCCAAGCCAGTACTGATAGGCAGCTACCATCCTTTAGAGCCCTATGCCCTGCTCCTCCTGGCCCAGAGTGGGTACTCAGCATCCAGCCTTGTGAGTGGATGGGGATGCCCGGTAGTCGGCGTAGGAAAGAAGCAGCAGTGTCAAGACCAGGAAAGAACAGTGGTCTTAGCAAAGTGCGCATAGACACTCAAAAGTAAGGAAAGGCGTGTCAAAGAGGAGACTGGGAGATGAGTTGGCTGCTCTTACTGAAATCCCAGCATCACAAGTTCTGAGTCACAGGATGGAGTCTAATCCTGTCTCTGCTACTTAGACCACTGTAAACAGTTTGACTTTATTTGTACAATGGGCTAACTACTAATTTATTCCTCACAGTGTGTGTGTGTGTGTGTGTGTGTGTGTGTGTGTGTGTGTGTGTGTTAGAATTTATCACCTGTGGCCAGTATGTAAGATTAACAATTATATTGCTTGTTATTGTTGTAGTTTTTTAGTTGCAATAGTATTGGGGAACACTTGCTGGACCTGATTATTTTGGTTTTGTTGTTATTGTTTTTAAGTAAAGATGGATAAGTAGATGTATTATAATCTAGACTAAAAGGAAGATACTGGAGTTTTTCTAGGATTGCCTGTAAACAAGTACACATTTGAGTTACATAAAGTAGAGAAAGTATATGTGGATAATATAATGCCAGGGTAACAGCAGCAGCTAAGCCTTGAGAGGACAGCCTCTCAGTCCCTGTCATGTCAATTGAAGGCAAATCATTTTAGTCAGTTTCCGGAGTTTGGTTCAGAGTCAAGCAGTTGTGATGCTTCTGGGGAGAGATAATGCCTAGGAGAGATTTTAAATTGATAGCAAATTCCCATTACGCTATTAATTTCCAAAACTATAACATACTTTTGTAGCCAACGGGTCACTGTCTTCCCGATAGACTAGAAGGATTGACTTATTTGCATGATTTTGTTAGGATCTTGAAATTTAGAGACAGAGGTAGAGAAGCTTTTAAGGAAGGGAAATGAGACAGATAGGTTTTCTTTCTGTAGTAAATAATGCCTTGTCCTTTGTTTTTGGAGGGGACACTGTTTCTAGCAATAGGAGACATTTATTTAACCAATAGGAAGTTCATTTCAGATGTGAAAAGCGAGAGTAGAGACTGCCACCACGTTAGATGGACAGTGAGTGACAGAAGCCACAGATAAGAGTCAAGAGACAGGCAGACAGGGCACAGGCAGTGGGAACAGGCTGACTGAGACTTGTGAATGTAAATTCAGGCACTGACTAAGCTTAGGAGATGGAGCTTCTGGAAATACTACCCACCTTCAGATGTGATGACCCAGACCAATTAGGACAGAGGGGGGTAGTGCTGTAAATCTGTTTTAATTATTGTGATGCTTGGGTGTGTGTGTGTGGTGGGGGGAGCTGGCATGTTAGCCCAGAGCCCAAGTAACCTCAATTCATTCTCCTTTGGATTGTGGCTATCTCTAAAGCTTCACAGTAGTGTAGACAGATTGGGCTGTTCTGCCGCCTGAGTATTAACCTACATTTCTGTCTCGCTTTTGTCTTTGTTTCTTTCTTTAGACCTGGGAAGATCCTCATCTAAAAGATAAGATCACAAACTGCTGTGGAGATAACGATCCCATTGACGTTTGTGAAATAGGCTCAAAGGTTGGTCTTACGGACGGCGTTAATCCTCACATGTGTTTTGGTTTATTCCTGTCATAAATTTCCTTTTGGCCGCCAGTTCCCCAATTCTTCAAAGTCTGAGCATGCTCACTCCTCTGGTACTCAGACTCTTCATGTCTCTTTGCTGCCCTTTCCTAAGTCTGGGCCTGGTAAACCACAGCAGGTGAAATCCGGCTGCCGCCCGGTTCTGATAACACAAGTGACACAGCTGCATCTGTGTGCCTTGTCTAGGACGCTCACGTCACAGCAGCAGAGCTGAGGACTTGTAGCAGGGACTGTAAGACCTAAAGCATTCGTCATCTGACCCTCTACTGGAAGCTCGCCAAGCCCTGTCTTCCGATTCTTTGCCATTGTCTAGACAGAGACTTCAGCACTGATGAAAAGCAACTGCTGGAGCTGGGGCATGCCTTACTGGGAGAATGCTTGCCTAGAAAGTGAGATCCTCAGGACCCAGGGGCGGAGCCAAGGATGCTGACACTCACTGGAAATGCCAGTTCTGGGGAGGCAAAGACAAGCAGATACCTGGACCTTGCTGGCCAAGGAGCCAGGCCTGCTTTGTAAAGTTCCAGGCAATTGAGAGACCCTGTCTCAAATGAAGGCATGGGAAGCCCAAGGAATGACACTGGAGATTGTCCTCCGACCTCACACACGTATGCCTGCACTTGCACATCTATACAAATATGCACGCATACACACACACACACACACACACACACACACACACATGACAAACAGAACAAAACCCTTCCTCCTCTTTCTTTCCCTGTCTGCTTCCAGGCTGCAGGACCCGCATGCTTATGGACTCGTGCAGCGCATCAGCTTTTCTGTCTGTTCAGCTCTCTCACATTCCTGCAGACCTGCTGAAGCTGCTGCATGCCCCTCCGACCCCATGCTCCTGTTCTAGATTTCCGCACTTCCTGCTTGTAAGGGGCATTTTCTTCTTTCTCTTTAGTATCAGCAAGTCCTCTTTCATCCTTGGCTTCTTACCATGCAGCCTCCCTTATCTCTACACAAAGCCAGGGAAGAGCTTTCAGTACACCTCCCCCTCCCCCATCTCCTCAGAGCTGTCACCCCACTGTGAAATTGTTCCATCTTCCCTCCTGCCTTTTCAAGCACACCCCTGTCCCTGGGTAGCCAACAGCACTGTAGGGACTGTGGGTTTCCTTCAGTGCCCACTACCCATCAGTCCTCTTCCTCCTTTGAGGTTCTGGCAGTCGTGTATGGGACCCACCTTATATCAGAGAAGTTTACTTTCCCTCCAAGTATTCTGGCTCCCTCCCCATGATTTCTGTTGCATGCTTTCCTTCTGCCCACTCAGTCCTGGGGAGCAGGAGGGTGAGCCCTAGTCAATTCCAGTCCTCCCAAGAGCCCCAGGTTTTGTTCTTAAATTGACAACTTCAACTCATTTCCTTGCATTCAGTGGCCTATATATATACTCTGATGTCTCCTGTGCCTCTCCAGCTTGTATCCCACGTTGTATTCGATTTTTCCTTTTTTAAATTCACAACTCTCTGTATTTTTTAAGGGGGTGGGGGCTGGCAACAGAAGGTGAGCCACACTAAGACAACAGGGCCCCTTCCTTTCACATCTCCACTCTTCACTCTTCCCCAGAAACGGGCGTCATCCTGACGCTTCTCTTCACCCAGTTAATGATGCAATATTGATTTCGTGTCCCAAAGAGCTTTCAAACCGAATTCCTTCCCTTCTCGCTGCCAGTAGCTTCATCTAGTTTGATAGGAATGTCTCATTTGACGTGTTCCTTCTACTAACCAGTTTCCTCACTGGGTTTTTATTGCGCCAAGCTCGTCTTCTGCCTTGCCCCTTTGGTACTGCCTCTCCTGGCATTCTCTCTTACTACTTCTGTCCGCCAGCTATAATCCATCTGAACGCTCCTTCAGTCATTTTCTTTATGGAAAGAGTTTCACTTTCCCACCACTCCCTGTTTTCTTTGTTGAGCTGAAAACTCACTGCTCTAGGCAGTCGCAGAAAGCCATCGGTTTCCGCATCTGCCAGATCCGTGCAGTCCTGCCTCCATACACTCAGATGTTGGGCAGCTTCACTTTTTTGAGGAGGTAAAGCTCTGATGACAGGAGTATCCACTACATCTGTCATCACTGCTGGGCTCAATGCCTGGCACGGAGAATATGCTTAATTTAAAGAATGCCAAGTGGAATCCCATCTTCTGACTTAGTTGAAATCAGTTGTTGGAAACTTACCTTCTTCTGGTGCCATTTTAGGATTTTTGCTTCTCTCCTCATTTCCAACGTCCATCATTCTGATCCCGCTTGTCATCTCTTAATTGTCCGTGTCATTTGTTTCTTTTTCATGTCTTGATTTTCTACTTTCCATTTTCTCCAACACTAGCACCTCCTCCTCTTCTGATTCCCCCTCTTATTCTTACTCCTTTTGTGAGGTGAGAGATCCTTTCTGCCTCGAAATTCTGATTTTTATACATAGAATTGTTAGAATTCATGTGTCTGTTACTGTTATTTTTTCCTGGCATATGAATTCAACAAAAAATATGAAGTATTGATTTTTTTCAAATTTAAGGTGTAGTTTTCTGAATTTATGTTTTAAAAAATATTTTCTTCTCAGAGGGATAAAGAGGTATGTATACTATTAAATAGACTAAGAAAGAAAAAGAAAAGGAATGATTAGCCATTGTGATGAACACCCCCTATGCCAAGATTCCATGCTGGGCTCTTTGGTTTCCTGTCCATTTCTTATTCCATAACAAGGGAAGATCACTAAGTTAAGTAAAACCTCATTGCTGAAAGATTATGCTTTTAAATTTTTTTTCTTATTCTTAGGATATAACTCTTGGGGGGATGTAGTCAATTCATATTTAGTACAAAATATTCATCAACTTAAACCTGGTGTGAATAAAAACATAGAGGCATCTTATTTTCACCCATGTCAATGTGTCACTGAGCATGTGATTAGTGAGACTGTAACTGGAAAAAGTATTAGCAATATTTGACATACATTGACATGACACAGTCACACTTATCTGTAAACCAAGAATAATACTAAGAAAATTCAATGTGGATTTTGTGCGTGTATATGTGTGTGTGTTTGTGTTACTTATTTGTTTTTTCAAGACAGAGTTCCTTTGTATAGCCTTAAGATGTCCTACAACTAGCTATGTGGACAAGGCTAGCCCGGAACTCACAGACATCTGTCTGCCTCTATCTCCCAAATGTATATTTATTATCAAAAGCATTTTTTTTAATTTTACATATAAAGTGTGGTACATAATAGGTATGTAGTATATAATTATTGTAGAGTATATTAATTATTGTTATATTTTGCAAGTTTAATCTAGAACTTTCAATATTGTAGGCCTGCCTACTATTTAAACTCTAGGCAGAAAACTCACCCATTCCAGACTTCTTGCTGCATTTCATCCATGCATCTTGGTGCATTGTGTATGCTTGACCCAGGGGGTGGTAGTATTTGGAGGTATGGCCTTGTTGGAGTAGCTGTGTCACGGTGGGTGTGGGCTTTAAGCCCTTTATGTATGTAGAACTCTGAGCTCTTCCTGCACCATCCCTGTCTGGATGCTGCCATGCTCCTGCCTTGATGATAATGGCCTGAACCTCTGAACCTGTTAGCTAGCCCCAGTGAAATGTTATTCTTATAAGAGCTATCTTCCTTGGTCATGGAGTCTGTCCACAGTAGTAAAACCCCAACTAAGACAGTCCACAGCAATAGAAAACCTATTCACACTGTCGTAGACAGCTTGACACATTGCTACTTACCATTCTTCTCTGTTGTTAACTGGGCCTGGTTGAAGTTTGTCCCCTCTGGGACTGAATCAGTATGGAGCATAGATTTAAAAGGCCCCTCTTATAATGAATTATTCTGGACTCCCGAGACCTTGCATTTAGTACAACTATTCTAATAAATCCATGTAGATCCCAGAGATGAGAATACTCTCTGTAGAAGACTTATGGAAAAGTACTTATATGAGCTCCAGCATGGGGACATAAGATACGGCCTTCACTTTACTGGTGAGAAAATAGAACCTACAACACTGTGTAGAATAATTCGCCTCAAGTCATCTCTTAGGACTGTGAAGAACAAATTCAACCCAACATTTATGATGAAAGCTCCTGCCTTTTGAAATTTCTCCACAAGAGCTAGAAAAGACTTGCTGGTTTTACCTGAAACCTGGGGACAAAGTTATAGTCTTGCTTCAGGATCTCAGCCTAGTGTTTGCTCCAGCAGAAGTGCTCACTGCATGTGCTGCATCTAGTCACCTAGGGTAGAGTGACAGCCCCGCTGGGGCAGTCGATGTCCTCTGGCAACTAGAGCAACTGATTTCTCTAGTCAGCATGAGCCACAGCAGAACTAAATGAGAAGTAAATACAGTCCCCTGTGAAGAAAGCAGTGTCTAAGGAGTGTCCTTAGATAAGCTTCAAGAAAAATGGCAGTGAGAAGTCTTTGAACACACATAGCTACTGGGTGACGGCGAGAAACAGGAGCCTGTCAGTTGATAGACTGAGGGCCATACACAGAAATGTTTAATTGTGAATGTCTTGAGAGAGCCAAGCAGTGCTTCATTTGAAATAAGGCTCCCTCTCTCTCCGTCTCATTCTGAGATCAAAGGCTATTTCATCTGATGAAACCTGACAATTGGCCCAACTTGCTTCCTGCTCTCCTTACAGTCTACAAAACAGACCCACTGCTTGTTATGTTGTTGGAAAATAAGTCTTGTGAGTCAAAAAACAAAGTAACTGTGAATGGAAATTCTCCAGAACGTCCCTGCTTCCTGCTTCTGTATTGAGGCTGGTGTTTTGAGGTGGCTGAATCTTTGTGAGAGCAGCGTGTCTCTGAGACATCCCTCACCTCTTGCACTGAGATGCTAGTAAGCCAAAAATGTCTCCAGACAGCGGTATCTCTTAAAGTTCAAAACTGCCTCTGGTTAAAAGCAGCTTGGCCAGTGTATCTCTGAGTTACCCAACATGGCTCTCCTTACAGTCTACAAAACAGATGCACTGCTTGTTATGTTGTTGGAAAATAAGTCTGTGAATCAGAGAGCAAAGTAACTGTGAATGGAAAGCTTATCATCCAGCTTTTCATTGACAATTCCACCGAAACTTCAAACTCAAGATGTCCCTTGTACCATGCTCTTCTGAATAAAGCCTGTCCTCAAGGGTTTGTACTCCAGAGACTGAAATTGCCTCTCCTGACAGTCCTAGATCCTCTGCCTGTTTCTGTTCTCTGGATCCTCTCTGTCCACATGCTCTTTAGAAGGGAGCATTACCATCAGTGAATACTGTATGACCCAGTCTGAAATGTTAGCCTTACCAACCAGCTGCAAAGTCGCCCTGGGAATGCTTCAGGTTTGAGAGTAGGCATCTTCCACAATGGAAATAGCACCCCCATGTTTATAAGTATCTGTACATCTTCCTTGTGGACTCTGAGGATCAAGAATTTAATAGATGATAGACTAGCCACAGGAGACCCTTCTGTGATTGTTTCCGCTCTAAAGATGAGGGTTCAGTCCCATTGATGCCGCCATACGCATATCTGCTGTGTGCTGATCACTTCATGCACACTTAGGTTAAGACTGGAGAGTCCCTTTGCAAATGTGTTGAATGAAATTACTTGATTTTTATGGTTTAACATCATTTTCTTTCTCTAAACAAACATTTTGAAAGCATGCAAATGACTTGGTTTTGCACACCTTATTTTTTGAGTGGAAACTCCATTTTTTTTTTTTTGGAGACAGGGTTTCTCTGTATAGCCCTGGCTGTCCTGGAACTCACTCTGTAGACCAGGCCTGCCTTTGCCGCCCAAGTGCTGGGATTAAACGCATGCGCTACCATCGCCCAGCTGGAAACTCCATTTTTAATCATAAGGAAATTTGTTTCCTGAAATATGTTCATAGTATAAACTTATAGAAAAGCACAATAGCCAACTAAACCTTTAAAAATAATAGAATATAGCAGAAATGCCCAAGTGAGGAGGCTTCAATCTCACATAGATGGGGAAAGGAAATAACCACAGGAGGAACCTGGATGGAGAGGGAAGCGGGAGGAGGGAAAGGGGAGCAAGATCAGATGTGTGTGTGTGTTGGGGAGGGGGTGGTCAGGAGAGAAGCCCAGAGGGATAAGAGAATGAGTGGAAATAAGCAGCCGTGGGGATGGAAGGTGGGGGTACTCTCTAGAAAATACCAGACACTTGGGAGGTGAGAGACTCTCAGGTCTCATTGGTGGTGACCTTAGCCAAAATGCCCAACACTGGGGAGAGAGAACTCAAAGACTCCGCCTCCAGTACATAGACAGGGCCTCAAGTGGAGGGACTGGGTTACTAACCCTACAGTCAAAATTCCTGACCCAGAATTGTTCCTGTCTAAAAGAACTGCAGGGACAAAAATGGAGAAGAGACAGAAAAAGCAGGTCCAGTGACCTGCCCAACTTGGTATCTATCTCATGGTGGGTCACTCTGTCTCAAGGCCTGACACTATCACTGATGCTATAATGTGCTTACAGACAGCAGCCTGGCATGGCTGTCCTCTGAGAGGCCCTACCAGCAGCTGACTGAGACAGAAGCCATTGGACTGGAATTGTCTCCAGATTTTGACACACAAATTGTAGCTGCCTTACCCTCCCTGTGGTGGGGTGGGGTGGTGATTGTTCTTTTTAAATTGTATCACATTTCTTTCTTCGTTTGTTTATTGTGTATGCATGTGCACCACACTTATGTGCATGTTCATAGCTATGCACCCATGCCATGAAACAGATGTGGAGGGCCGAGGACACGTGCAGGCTCCTCCCCTTCCATGGTCTGTACTCCATAGATGTGTTGGGCAGAAAGCCCAGACAATTGCAAGGCCATCCTCCTTGGGCAGCTTCCCTCTGGAGTCATGGTTCTACACTGCTTATTGTTTAATGTCTGGTTTTTTAGAAGGACATAAGGTTTTTTTGTTTGTTTGATTGTTTTGTTTACTTCCTTGGCAATTCTTTCATGGGTGACAGTAGAAGTTTCGAGTTACTCGCTCCTGGGAAGGATACTGCCAGGCAGGCTTTCTGACCATCTCTACATGGTTTGTATTTACTGGAACTATGCACATTTCTATCGTGTGAGTGCCGTTTTATGGTTAGACCTTCCCAATGACAGCCTTTTCTCTGTGAAGGTTCTTTCCAGTGGAGATGTGGTCCATGTGAAGATCCTTGGGATTTTGGCACTTATTGATCAGAGTGAAACAGATTGGAAAATAATTGCTATCAATATAAATGATCCTGAGGCTGACAAATTTCATGGTAAGTCTCCACCTTTCCAAAGAAAATAGAAGTAAATCAGTTGTATTGTTGGGATTCTGTACTGTGGTTTTGTGTGTCAACTTGACACAGGCTGGAGTTATCACAGAGAAGGGAGCTTCAGTTGGGGAAGTGAGATCCAGCTGTGGGGCATTTTCTCAATTAGTGATCAAGGGGGGAGGGCCCCTTGTGGGTGGTGCCATCCCTGGGCTGGAGGTCTTGGGTTCTATAAGAGAGCAGGCTGAGCAAGCCAGGGGAAGCAAGACAGCAAGAAACATCCCTCCATGGCCTCTGCATCAGCTCCTGCTTCCTGAGCTGCTTGAGTTCCAGTCCTGACTTCCTTTGGTGATGAACAGCAATGTGGACATGTAAGCTGAATTAACCCTTTCCTCTCCAACTTGCTTCTTGGTCATGATGTTTGTGCAGGAATAGAAACCCTGACTAACACAGATTCTTAGACTGAAAAGGGAGAGTGGAAAGCACGAACGATTCATATATTTAAGGAGTTAAGCAGAGTTTTAAAACTCTCCTTCGATAGTCCACAGAGATTAGCCTAATATATTTTTGTGTGAGTTGTGTCATATTCGTAGGAAGAGGAAGGAAAAAGAAAAGTTGGAGACAGACAAATGATACTTTGTGTGGAACATGAAGAAGTTGGTACTGTGTGTTTCTCCCTTCTGCTTTGCCTTCCCCTCCTCCCCCTCCCCTCTCCCCTTCCCTTCCTTTCCTTCAGTCTTCCTGTCTCCTGGCTTCTGTCTTAGTTCTTTTGCACACTGCTTTTGTTCTGCAAGCAGTGTGTTTATATGGTTAGTTCTTAACCTGTGTATTTTCTTTGACTTGAGTTGGTACCTAGAAAGGCAGGGACTTCCTAAACATTTCCTGATTCTTCTCTGATTTTTTTTTAATATTTTATGTTTCTTCCTAAATTATTCTAGTAGTTCTATGAGTCACATCTCAAGCTATATTTACGTTGGAGGAACTCTTGCTTTGGGGTTGGGGAGGGGGAACGTAACGTAACAGGAATCGACTGCCTCCCCAGTGCACCAGCACCCAATCTAAGTATATTCCACCCAAGTCCACCTTAGGGAAGTAGTGAGGTATAGGCTTCCTTCAGGGCATGGATGAGGGCTCTTTACAGGAGTGTAGATGACATCAAAGTAGCCACCCCAGCCAGCACAATGATGACTTGCATGCAAGGTGTACCCCTTCAGGTAGCACCTTCAAGGGTGTGTACCTCTTGAGACCACAAGGGTATGTGCAATTAAGGTAGAATTATATACAGTAACTAGGAGGGGCAGGAGAGAGTGACAGATAGGTCTGATAACCTTCTCTACTGCCTGCTACGAGAGCACATCTCCAGGCCCTAGTCCCGAGGTCTCACAACATCTCTGATGAAGATGGCCGCTGTTATGCTCAGATACTAGTGTACGTATGATTTGTTACTCCACCAACTTCAAGCAGTGATTCTAAACTGTCCAGTGTACAACTAGGGGGTTTGAAATTTTTTTCATCTTTCTCATCCATCACTTCCAACCCAGCTTCTCACAATCTTACTGTTCTGTGGTGTCAAAAATTATAAATTTGTCTATAGATGTATCATGCTTGCCTAGCATGCTTGTGGAAGTTTTGTGATAACAAGAAAAAAAAATACAGTCCTTATGTTATATTCTTTAATTTGTTCTTGCTTTAACTCTTGGTTAAATCTTAAAATTTAAAACTAAGCAGAATTTATGATGTTACTGTGTAAACCCTGAAGTGATCAGCTATGCAAGGACTCTTCTCTGAGCTTCCATCTCTGAATATATCCATCATTGGCATCTCTCAGTACCCCCTGGGCTGTGTCCACACAGCCATCATGGGCATCTCTCAGTCCCTTCTGAGCTATGTCCACATTTCCTAAGCTATAGTTGTCCTTTTTATTATTACTATTATTTATTTATTCTTCACTTTTATTGTTAGCTACTCATTCATTTTCCAAAATATTCTATAAGAAATTGTGTGTGAAATTGATTCTCAGAGTCTTACCCTTGTCTGCAATGTATGAAATGCTTTCCTTTTTAGCATGTCTTTGAAACACGTAGTGCAGTGACCTGAGGTATATATATAGAGAGAGTACCTGAGATATAAGTACTATTTATAGTACCTGAGATGGCAGCTCCCACATCGAGTTGACATTTCTGCCACACAGGAGGAGCTGGTTCTGCAGTGAGTAAAACAGTGTCGCCTGTATTTTCTTTCTTCTTTTTCTTCTTAGAGATTTTCTTCCATGTATACACACGGTCAAATCTTCTCTCTACCCATTTCTCCCCTCCAGCTCACACCAGATTTTCCCCAACTCAGTCGTTCTCCCAACTTTATGTCTGCTTTTTGTTGTTGTTGTTGTTGTTGTTATAGAGAATAGCTCACGAAGTCTAATTAGTGCCATGCATATGTGAGTAGCTGTGGGGCCATTGGTGAAGCATGGGTAGTGACTGACAGCCGCACCCTCAAGGAGGAGTGAATGATCCCCCCCCCCCGGCTCCCCCCTCCCCGCAGCTGTTCCCTGCCAGTCTCTCCTTAGCTCCGGAAGAGTTCCTTCCCCATGTGTGCTAGAGTTCTGGCTGGTTTAACCTTGCAGGTCTGAGGAAGGCAACCACAGTAGGCTAAGTTCACGCGTGTCATGTTCAGAAGACAGCATTTTATACCACTCCTCCCGTGTTCCAGCTTTTATATTCTATTTCCTGTTCCTTGATGTTTCCTGAGACTTGGAGGGTAGGGGAAGGCGGTCACTGACAAAGATGTCCCATTTAGGGCTGGCACCCACAGTCACTTACGCTTGGCGCTCTGACCAGTTCTGAGCCTGTGCATTGACTGCTGCCTAGTGCGAAAAGATGCTCTTCTGAGCAACCAAGGTTGAGAGCAATCCATGTCTTTGTGCATAGACACAACTATTTAGAAGGCAGTCTGGTAACATGACCACTTAGCAAAACAACAATAGCAGGCTCCTCAGTGCCTGTGACCTCCTAAGACATGGGTTCTTGACCCATTACAAAAGTAGCGTGAAATTTCCTCCTGTGAAACAGGCTTCAGATCTACTCAGAAGGCATCTGGTTACCCCGGGACAGCTGTGCCGCTGTTACAGTAGTGAGCGTCTCTTGCCTGCATGTCAGGATTGACCTTACAGGGTCCGGGGCTAATAAGACCACTGATGATTTATGCCCCCCACTCCCTGCCTTGCCCCTCCCCCCGGAAGCTTGCATAGCACATTTTGGCACTAGGAAAGCTAGCCAGGAGGGAGGAGTTTCCTGTTAGTTTGACATTTGTCATCGTCCTGCAGTCAAAGTTTGTGGTGTCTGCAGCAGTTGGGTCTTCCCCTATATAGTTATGGTGGGTAACCAATGACCCTGGAAATAACTTGTATTGTTTGAAGACCTCTGCCTTGCCGCTGGGGTGTGGGAACGGCACTTGGGCAGGCAAATGGGGAGACGCTAGCTTATGCTTTATCTGTATGCCGGCGGGTTTCCTATGGCTTTTTCATCGAGCTTCAATTTAGCTAACCCACTTATTCCTCTTCTCCCCTCCACCCCCACATAATACTTAACACCTAGTATCCTCCCCCCCTTCCCATATATTCGACTGTCCCTCTGGTCATATTTTTTGAGTGGAGAGATACTGGGGTCTCCGTAGGCTTTTTTTTTAATGTACTACTCTCCTTTAAGTTAATCCTCCCTATTTCTCCTATCCGCCCAAGCCCTTCCCTTCCTAACTTCTTGCCCTCAGTATCCGGCCTCACTACTTTGATTTTACCTATAATCTAGTATTCGCTCCTGCAGTATATATCTCATACACACCCAATTGGCCATTTCTGCTTTCCTGGCTCCCACTTGTGCACCAGGTTAAACACACAAACACTGAAGCTTGGAAGTCAGATTGCCACATGAGAGAGACCATGCCGAGTTGTGTTCTGGTCTGGGTGACCTCACTAAGTATAGTATTTTCCAGTTCTGTCTATTTACATACAAAGTTCGTGGTCTTACTCTTTTTACAGCTGAGCAGTAGTCCACTGTGTATAGGTGCCTCACTTTCTGATTCTCTAACGGAATGGTGAGCGGCCAGATTCATTCAGTCTCCCAGCAGTTTTCTGTGCTGCTGGAGTGCTATGCAGAAAGCCCTCCCCTGAGCCTGGAAGTTAAAGTGTCCTTCCTGCTTTTTCCTCTTGTGGTTTCAGAGGTTTGTGAGTTAGTTACTTTCTGGCCACAACCAAGGCAACTAACAGAAGGTGGGTTTGTTTTGGCTGACAGTTCCAGAGGGGTAAGCGTCACTGTGATGAGGAGGCGTGGCAGCTGGTGGGGGTGGGGTGGTACTGTGCATACATATGCTGACTTTGGAACACCCAGGTCTGGTTGCCGTCCAGACTGAAATAGCACAGCCTCCTGCCTCTGCTGTCTACACCCTGCTTCTGAATGTATCATTGATTGGTTAATAAAAGGCTAGAGCCTGTGACTAGGTGGTAGAGAGAGGAAGGTGGGCCTTGAAGATTGATTGAGGGGTTTCAGGAGCAGGAGAAAGAAGAGGCAGCCCCAAGGCCAGATGGATCATGAGCACATGGCCACAAGTGCACCCTGAGGACAGGCTGATAGAGCAAAAGCAACCCCGGGCAAGACTCAAACAGCAAATAACAAGGGTTGTATGGTATGGTTTGGATATGAGTGAGAATAGCATAGAACTTGCCCAAGCCAGGCTTCCAGCTTGTAAATAAAATACCATACCAGCTAGCTAGAATAAATAATCCCTTTACAGCAGCAGGCGGTGGGCTTGGTGGCAGGCTGAGGAAGGGACTTCAGAAGAGAACTGGAGGTAGCAAGGGGCCTTTCCTCTCAAAGCTCACCCCAGTGCTTCACCTCCTCCAGCAGTGTTGAACTCAGCATACTGACCCCTTCTGTAGTGTCTTTAGTTCCAGGGTCACTGTGGCTATCCTTGCGCTTTTGTGACATTTTAGAATTTTTAATAAAAAGAAGAGGAAAGGTTTTTTTTGTTTTTTTTTTTTGTTTTTGAACAGTTAGGGAAGGGAAGCTTTTAAAAGTGTCCTGCAGTTTTCCCTACTTACCAAGTCAGAGGCAGAGAGTGGATGCAGACACAAGTCATTACAGGTGGTCAAGCAAGGTGTCAACTTAAAGGAAGCCCAGCCCAGAGCTGTCTTTGTGGATACAGACTAGCTGCAGTTTCAGTGGGCTACATCTTAGCACACAGGTGTCTTAGCACATGAGGTCCTTGGGTTGTTGGAGTTGGGGGTCATCCTGTGGAGTGCTCACCCATTTGTCTGATGATGGGTCATTGGTTGTTACATCCTCTCTTTTACATGATGAAGGTAAGGGGTTCTGCTGCTTCTAGCGTTTGACACGTTCCTGGGCCTGCTTTCTCTGTATGTCGGAGGGTGAGAAGTATATCTTGGTGATTTGGTAGGTAGTTCTATTTGTAGGTTTTTGACGGGCCTCTTTTAATTTTCACAGTGGCTGAACTAACCAAGCGACACCCATGAGCATGTGTTGTTCGTTTTCCTTCCGATGGGCATTTGAAATGAGGTGACATGGGGTCTGTTTCACTTGAGAGGGTGTGCGAGTGCAGAGGCTCACTCATGTGCAGGCCAGAGGCTGACATCAAATATCTGCTTCAGTCACGGTCCACTGTTTGTTTGTTTGTTTGTTGAGAAAGGATCTCTCACTGAACCTGGAGCTTACAGATTGGCCAGTCTGGCTGGCCAGTGATGCCCAGAGATCTGCTTGTCTGGGGTTACAGAGATGCACTGCCCTGGCTTTCATGAGACTTCTAAGGCTCAGTACTCCAGACCTTGTGCTTGTGTGGTGGGCACTTTGCCTACCAAACCATCAATGCAGGTTAACTTTATTTCCCTGATGGTGAAGGATATTGAACATTCCTTCATCTATTTATTGGCCAGGCTTACAGCCTCTTTGGAGAACTGTCTAATACTGTCTAGATTTGCCTGTATGATCCTCATTTATGTTGATAAGTTCACAGGTAGTACTTAAAAAATATATTTATTTTGAAGTTTTTAAAAATTGAAATATAATTACATAATTTCTTCCCCTCCAACTCTTCATACTACTGCTGGTCACTCTCAAATGCATGGCTTCTTTTTATTTAATTATTATATATAGTATTATGCATATATGTACATATATACATGTTTATATATACACATTATATATATATGTGTTACACATACATAAATATATAAACACAGCCTCCATTTAACATTGCTTGTATGGGTCCAGGGCTGACCAGTAAGTAGCACTTTTTATTGATGTAATTCAGTTACCAGTCTATGTCCTGTGCTGGACAGGCACTGGGGGATTTCCTGCCAGAGAATGATGAAGAGTCATTTGTCGTAGCCCTGGCTCTTACAGTGGAGCTACATACTGCACTATAAAATGCCTTCACTTAGGCCAAGAAACAGCCATACAACACAGAACAATTTAAAGGAGGTCACACCATGACCACAGCATATTAACCTATATATCTCATACTGTATTAATATATAGACATACCTGTAGGTTTTTCAAGGACATTCTGAAGTTATTTTGTAACGACATTGCTTCTTTTATTGTTTCCCTTTGAAAACATGTGCAGACTTTGGTAAGGTATTGTGTCCAACTTTGACATAACCGAGCTAAAACGAGCCATTACATGAGAAAATATGTTTCGCTTGCAAAATCTTCTGTTCCTGACTGGATGTCTGTAGTCTTAACATTAATAGCTGGGCATAGTAGTATACATCTATAAACCCAGTACTGGAGAGGCTGACACAAGAAGATCACCAGAGTCGCTGGACATGGACCACCCAGTGCGAGCTTGTCTCAAAACATTCTTGTTTTTTTTTTTTTTTCCCCCGAGACAGGGTTTCTCTGTATAGCCCTGGCTGTCCTGGAACTCACTCTGTAGACCAGGCTATCATCTAACTCAGAAATCCACCTGCTCCTGCCTCCAAAGTGCTGGGATTAAAGGCGTGCGCCACCACTGCCCAGCCTCAAAACATTCTTAAAAATCAACATTACTATCAAGTTTCACATTCTGTAACTGTATTGGATACTGAAATCTTTTTAAAGCTAAATAAAGTTTGAAATGAAATTCCCAGTTAGAAAATTGCCTCCTCCCCTTTTGGTTCATTAATACTTGGGAAGCACTGAGACCATTTAATCAACTGTAATTAGTTTCTAGTCCTTAATGCTTCATAGTGGTACCCTAATGGTCTGAAAGAGTTAATAAGGCTCCCAGGCACCTTACTGTACTGGAGATGGCAGGGCCATTAGAGATAATAGCGCTGGGTTAAGAAATAACCAAGCTCAAGCTTTTTAAGAAGATTGGAGTACAGGGGCTCCCGTCGCTCTCCTTTGGTGTGATTAACTGCCTGAGGGCCTTAGTGGGGCGGGGAATAGGGGTCTGCAGACTTGGCAGCTGTTTCTTCCAGTTTTGTCTTTAGCTAAATGAAAACTGCTGTCTTATTTCCAGTGAAAACTTTTGCTTCTTAGGTGATTTTACACTTTTAAATGAAAACTTATGAACCAAAGCTTAAAATCAGAACAGTGATGTTGATGTTGACGTTGACATTAGCACATTTGGAGTGAGTATGTTACATGAGCTGAGCTATGAGAAACTTCCTTAAAAATCAGAACAGTGATGTTGACATTAGCACATTGTGGTGAGTATGTTACAAGAGCTGAGCTGTGAGGAACTTCCTTTCCATTAGGAGGCTGGAACCTTTTCAAAGGCCAGCATCAAACTGCCCTAAAGTTAGTCACCAGAGTTTTTAAGTGTTTCAAATGTGTAGAATTTGAAGGTTCAATTATGAAAATTTAAACATCAAATAGACTCCATATGTCCTTTTATTGTCTTCCAGGACAGGAATGAACATGTAGAAAGTGTGTCAGTTTGGCTGTAGTTTCACTTTATATGTGTAAACATGTCTAGTGTCCCTACCATTTTAAAAAAAATCAAGTTATCATGTGCTTGATTTCTTCTTCCCAAAGTATAATTTAATATTCTCATTGGAAAACAAAGTAAAGGAAGGGGTGATGGACATAGGGAGGGAGGGGTAGAGGTGGGTAGGGGAGGGTGGAGGTGGGAGGGAGGGGATTTAATGGCAGTCCTGAGGCAGAATGTCTGTTGACTGCTGTAACCATGGACAGTCTGTTAGCTGTGTGCTCTCTTGGGCTCAGAAGGGACACACAGCTCATCACTCTTGAATTCCTAGAGCTCTATGTTTTCGGCACATTGCCTTACGTCTAGGAACAATGCCAGGAGCTTCTAGACTTATCTGTTTTATCATTACACAATATCAATCAAAATTTGCCCCCCACCCCTGTTTGCGATGCTAGGGGAGGGAGTAGTTAGTAACAATGACAAAATAAATCTTCAGCCCTTCAAACCCAGTCTGGTTCCAGACCAGGATCTGCACTTCTTGCTGTTCTAAAGTATCAAGTTAGTGGAGTGGTTTTGTAACTTTGGGGGAGTGGAGACCATTTTCCCTGAGGCAGTAGTGAGCTGGTGATAATTAGAAGTCTGCTGGAGAGAGGTGCTCTTTTGATGTCCGGCCTTTGATTTCATTAATGGTTTAGAGGTTTGGGTGTGTGGGGAGAGGGTGTGGTGTATATCATTAGGAACGAATTGCTGGGAGGCTCTTGCTTCTCTTTTGAACCCTGTAGGTTTTAGGGATGTAGTCACTTTCCTGTGATGCAGTAACGTGAGGGAGGCATAACTTCTAAAATGTTCCCATTTGCTTGGAAAAGTCATATACTTCCCCCCTCCTCAAAGCCCTAGAGCCATTCTACAGTTGAGTTGTGGGTTGCCTCTAACCTTGGCCCTGGAGGTTTCCAGTTCCTTTCCTAGCGATACCTTTCACCTGCCTTCCTCTGGGTCATTGCTGAGGGAAAGTTATCATAATTATTAGCAGTATAGCAATTACACACAGTGATGATATTTGCTGGGGTCGCTTCACACCTGCACACATTTCAGAATTACAGATCCAACCATGGGATCGCGCGACAGATGTCTTGGGAACACAGCACACTTTTTATCTCTTAGGAAGACTTTTACGTGTTAGAACTGGAGGTTCAGAGGCAGCTTTTGGCATCATGGCTGTCTGTCCTTGTAGTCACTTTTTGCAATATGCTTCAAATACAATTGTATTAGGAAAGTATTTATATTTCTTTATACAAGGCCAGGTTATAGTTTTAATTAGGGGTGGGGATCCATACAGAGTTTCTTATTAACTACTAGTAATGAATACCTATATTTTAGAAAAAAAATCTATTTATTCCTTTTGAGATTCCTTTTGCTTTCTAATATATTTAGATTTATAGAGACTTACAGATTTCTAACATATTTAGATTTATACAGAGACTTACAGAATATTGTCTTGATTTCCATTTCCATGTGGTAAGTATATTGTTTGGTGTAGGGCTTGAGTTGGTAAGAGTAGAATTTGTGGGGCAGGGAGGAGCATGGAGAACAAAAGGAAAACGCAGTAACGGTGCTGCGCTGCACCCAAGCGCATGCGCATGAGACAAAGCCTAGACCAACCTGGAGACGGGAGAGTCTTCCGAGGTCCTGAGCAAGTATGGACAGTTATGGAGAATCTTAACCTGAGTAGGAACCTCCTTCTGGTGTAGAAGGCACAGGGGTGTTAGGGAATGACTGATGTGACTCGTGAATGTTTATAAGCAGCACTAAAAGCACGTGTTCTTACCTCCCATGGGTTCTGTTTAGAAGGCACACTTATACACATGCCTCACTCTGTGTCGCCTTTCTTTTACATAATAGAAGCAAAGAGATGGCATTACACTTATAACTTTTTATGTCTTGTCTAAATACAAAAGTTCCTCGGTGGAATATATGCCCTCTTCTCCTTGTGTTAAGGTTTGTCATGAATAATCCAGATACAAGCCTCAGGGTTTTTTCCCCGTCTGTGCTCTGTGTAAGTACAGGTGGCTCCTAGGTGGTGAGAATGAGTGGTAAGATTTGGAGTGACATTCTGTGCTGCCTCCATGCACTGTCCAGCACAACATATGCACAAAATATCTTAATTCATATGTGTTTCAAAAATGGACATTTTGAGTGAAATCTGAAAACATCTTCAAAGTAGATGTATTTTAATTTATTTCAATAGGAGAAAAACATTCAGTTTTGACATTCAGTTTTAAATGATTATAGTTCTTTAGTATCATATGAATATACTTTATTTTCATATTTGTGCCATTTTAATCATAGTCAGCTACATGTCATTGCTAAGTTGCCAACATATAATCTATTGCCGATTTTCTCATTTTAATCTCAGAGATATCTCAGATCTATTCTTGCTTTTGCATTCCCTTAATTGACCATATCTTTGTTTTCAGTTGAAGTGATATTAACATTTCTCTGGTCTCAGCATCCTGAAACTAAAATTTATCTTCTTCATTGTTTACCAAATATTTTAGAGAAAAATTACTTTAAAGAAGGGTAGAAAACCTCCCCACACTCCCTCTTCACAAAGACATCCAGATTCTCTCCCTCAGTGAAAGTCATTTGGTACTTCCCACTGTTTCCTGATGTCACCCGGCTCCCAGTCACCCGGGCTCCCATCACCTGGCATCCCCCACCTCCTGAGAACCCCAGACTCCCTGACATTTACTCTGTAAACCGGGCTCCCCATCACCAGGCTCCCTGTCACCTGGCAGGTGGTCACGTTGGTGGCTTTGCAGATACATCTCCATCACTCAAATGTTCCTTGACTTTCAAGAGCCAGTCTAAATGTCATCTCTCCTCCAAGTGACTTTGATTCTATAAGACAAACATAATCCTTCCCCCACAAACACCATTCTGTTTAATTCAGTTAAACATTTGGTTTCATGCGTTTGTAACTGTTTCTGGGTCTGCCCGCCTAGCTACATTGTGAACTTCCTGAAGAGTGTGCCTTTCATTTACTTCGTCTGATAACCTGAGAGAGGGTCTCATGTACCTCCAGCTAACCTCAGGCTTGCTCTGTAGCTGCAGATGACCTTGAACTTCTGATCCTCTGGCTTCCCAAATACTGGCTTCATGGATGTGCACTACCACACCCAGTTCATAAGACAAACGAACACTTCTGAGCTATATCTCTAGCCCTCCGTATCTCTACATGCAGTCACTTTAATGCACTTTAAAATACAGAGTTTAAGGAGTTCTGACAACTGTGTATGTTTGTCCTGATACCAAAGGCTTCTGTCATCCACAAACTCCCTCTTGCCTGTGTATAGCCAATGAGTCCTATCTTCCTATCCTGAGCCGGGAGTAAACATTTGTTCTCCTTTCTGACTAGTAGCCTTCTCTGGAATTTGCCTCAGAGTGGTCCAGGGTCTTGTGATGTGAAGCATGGCCTTTAGAGTATGACTTCGTTCATGTACGTGTTCTGGAGAGTCGTACGCTGGGCAGGGGAGCGTGTTTCCTTTTACCACAGTAGGAGCTCTGCGGTGTGTACCAGTGCACTGTAGGAGCTCTACAGTGTGTGCCAGTGCACAGTAGGAGCTCTGCGGTGTGTACCAGTGCACAGTAGGAGCTCTGCGGTGTGTACCAGTGCACAGTAGGAGCTCTGCGGTGTGTACCAGTACACTGCACTTTCATTGCTGAGTGGGCATTCAGATTCCCAATTTGGAGCTGATAAGAGTGTTGAAGTTTTGGTGGGAATCTGTTTCACATCCTATCAGGAAATACTCGGGAACAGGATCATGAAATCAGATGTAATTAGCAGCTTAGCATTGTAGGCTGCTATTGAGCTGTACCAGTGCCTTTCCATGAGTGTATGAAAGAGCAAGTAAATGTGGTTTTTAAAATAATAAAATACCTGTTAAAATTTCAGAGACTACGCATACACACACACACACACACACACACATGTGTAAGCGTGGTTTTGTATTCACACAGTCCTCATTTCCATAGCTACTCACTCCCTTCCAGAAGATTCCCCAGGTCCAAGTCCCCATCCTGACCCCATTTCCCTTCCGTGTGGACATGCCAGAGCCTCTCATAGCCCAGGGCCATGGTGCTCACTGTCTTCATGTATTTGAAATTGCATTTCCTTTTATTCTGGAACAATAGTTTCACTAGATACAGTATTTTGAGCTAAAAGTTTCATTTTGTAAGTTCCATAAACGTATCTCTTCCCTCTTTCCAGTCTCTTTCTCTCTGTTTCTTTCTTTCTGCTGTTTCCAATAAGTCAGTAGCCACTTGTGTTTTAAAAGTATTGTTTTGCAGGACCACGGTGGCCCACACCTTTAATCTCAGCACTTGGGTGGCAGAGACAGGCAGATCTCTGTGAGTTCGAGGCCAGCCTGGTCTACAGAGCTAATGCCAGGACAGCTGGGGCTACAGAGGACACCTTGTTTTGGAAAAAATTATAATAAAATGTTTTTTTCTCAGACCAGTTTACAGACATTCTTCTTGCTGCTGGATTCCAGCATGTCTTGTTTGTGCACGGCTGCAGAGTCCCTTTGTCCCTGTTTGTCTGCATGTGCTGGACTGAGCTTGGGACTAGGTGCTGTTGGTTGGTTGGTTTGTTTTGTTTTGTTTTTTGTTTTGTTTTATTTTCTGCTCGTTCTCTTAACCCCTTCTGAGCCTGTGATCCCTGATTTTACATCACTTTTACCATTCCCAGATGACTAAATCCCTTTTCATTACATAAACTTTGTTTATCCCTGCTGTTTCACAGGTGAGGGCATTTCTACTGCTGTGTCCTATAGGCCCCGGCTTTTATTTATTTTATTTATCATTTATATTATACATTATATGTTATGTATGTTATATATCATTCATTATTTCACCATAATGAAATAAGTTGGTCATTCCGAGCTGAGTTTTCACTTCGGATACTCTCTCTTCCTTATTTTTATTCTTTCATAGCCAGTTCCTTCTCCTCAGCTTCCCTTTCTTTGCATTCACATTTTATGAGCATAGTTCCTGAAGGTCCTTGAACTTATTCATAGCAGCTACTTAATATTTTAAGACAGTATGTAGCTAAGGTACATGGGTGGGTGGGGCTCTGGACCACAGGCCTCCGTGCTCCACTGTAGCTGGACTTACTTTTACTATGATGGGTGATTGTGTGGGTCATCTTAGGATTGATTTCTGTCAGCTTCATTTTTTTTTTCAAGATACAGGCCTGGGAAATATTTCACTCTGAGGCTTTGCACAGCATAGATGCAGGCCCACAGGCCTGTAGGCCCACAGGCCTGCAGGCCCATTTCTGGTAGACTGAGTCTTAGGCAGCTTCATTCCTTTGTTGCCGCTCCCTTCCCGGTTTGGCCTTGTCTTTCTCTCCGTATATATTATCTACGTTGCTGTGAGTTCACTTGAGGAGGTGTGCTAAGATATTCACTCAATCTCCTTTTCTTTAGCAATTTCTGCTTTGCCCAAAGTAAGTCTCAGTTCAGAAAGATTCATAATTGCTAGCAAATAGGTTCAAGTACCAGAGCTGAGTGAAAGCCTCATCTGCTGTGTGTGTGTGTACCCTTTATTCTAAATGTGTTTTTTAAATGGTTATTTCATTCAGACACATGGGAAATAAGCAGTTATAAGAACTACACTAGGGCCAGTGAGATAGCCCAGGGGGTAGAGGCACTTCCCCAGTGAGCTTGACGACCTTGCAGCCTTGGGGCCATGGAGAGAGAATCTCCTGTTGGTTGTCCTCTGCCTGCTCTGCATCCACCACCATGATGTGTGTACACATATGGTCAACCATGAAGTAAGAAATAAATTTAAAGTTAGCTAAGGGTCTGCCTTGGTGGTAAAGCGCCTGTCTAGCATGTGTACAAGAGAGCCTGGATTCAGCCTCCTACACTACCTTTTTAGTTTAAAAATTGATTTTGTGTCTGCTCTTCAGTGGCAACAAGTAAAAGGTGTGTTTAATAGAAAAATATTTTGAATAAATTCTATGCATGCTTATGTGTGTTAGGTGTGCCCATAATCCTTTTGCATGTTTTTTTTTGTTTTTGTTTTTGTTTTGTCTTGTTTTTTTAGCATATGTTTAGATCAGTAACTTGCTACAGTGATTTCTCATTATCATTTGTCTTAGTTAGAGTTTCCATTGCTGCGAAGAGACACGCTGACCAGGGTAACTCGTATAAAGGAAAACACAGTTTTCACAGTTCAGTCCATTATCATCGTGGCAGGAAGCATGGAAGGGTGCAGGCAGACATGGTGCTGGAGGAGCCATGAGTTCTACATCTTCATCTGAAGGCAGCCAGGAGGAGACTCTCTTTCCACACTGGGCAGAGCTTGAGCATAGAGGCCTCAGAGTCCATTCCCACAGTGACACACTTCCTCTGAAAAAGCCACACCTATGCCAATAATGCCACACCTCCTAATAGTGCCAGTGCCCATGGGCCAAGCATACTCAAATCACCCCACTCCACTCCACTCCCTGGACCCCATAGACTTGTTCAAACACCTGAGTCTGTGGGAGCCATACCTAGCCATAGCATATTCTCCATAGTCTGTGACAGTTCCAAAGTCCAGGGCTGGTGAGTGAGCAGAGGTCCTAAAGTCAATTCCCAACAACCAGATGACGACTCACAACTGTCTGTACAGCTACAGTGTGTACTCCTATACATAAAATAAAAAGTCCAAAGTTCAAAGTCTCTTCTAAAATCCATTGCATCTCTTAACTGTAATCCCCTATAAAATCAAAATCAAAAAGCAGATCACATACTTCCAACATATCATCGCACCAGATAATCATTACTATTCCAAAACATCATAGGCATGTTGGCACACACCTTTATTCTCAGCACTCAGGTGGCACCGTGTTTGTGAGTTTGAGACCAGTTTGTTCTACATTGTGAGTTTCAGGACAGTTAGGGCTAAACAGAAATACCTGATCTCAAAAAGAAAAGAAGGAAAGAAAGACAACACTTTGGCAACTCTTTTTTGCTTTTCTCTGTTTATTACTTAAGATCGTGGACTTTTTTTTCTTCTCCACCCTCTAATATTTTGACTCTCTATTTTATTTCCCCTTCCTAGGGAGAACCTCCCCTCCCACCCAGTCACTTACTCTGTACATAATTAACCACAGTGATTCTGTGGATTGTAGCTTGCTTAATGAAAACTTAATAGTTAGCATTCGCGTATAAGTGAATACATACCTTATATGTCTTTTGGGTCTGAGTTGCATCATTCAGGATGACTTTTCCCCCTGGTCCATCTATTTCCCTGCAAATTTCATGGCTTTTTTTAACAGCTGAGCAATATTCCATTGTGTAAATATACCACATCTTCTTTATCCATTCATCCATCGACAGATATATAGTCTGTTTCCAGTTTCAGACTATTATGAGTACAGCAGCAATGAGTACTGAACTCTGTGTATAGCTGGATCTTGAAGATCAAGTCCCAGCATCCTGAGGATGTACCACAACTGATTTCCATAGTGGCAGTGGATGAGTGTTGTCCCTTACCCCATGTGCTTGTTCTATTATCTTGACTGTTCTAACTGGTGTAAGGTGGTATACGTTTGATTTGTATTTCCCTACCAACTAAAGGTGTTGAGCATTTCATTAAGTGTTTCTCAGCCTTTTTCATCCTTTAGAACTCCATTTAGGTCTATACACCATTTTATAATTGGGTTACTTGATTGTTTTTTGTCTGATTTGTTTTGAGTGTTTTAATGTATTTTTAGATATTAGCCCTCTGTCAGATATAAAAGCCCATTCTTTAGGCTTCCACTTTCTCCGATTGATAATGTCCTTTGCCGTAGAGAAGCTTCTCAGTTTCATGTTGATCTTAGAGCCCGCTCTATAGGTGTTCTGCTCAGAAAATCTTTTCCAGTACCAATGAGTTCAAAGCTATTCCCAACTTTCTCTTCTACCATACCTGGGGCATCTGTCCTTACATTGAGGTCCTTGATCCATTTGAAGTTGAGTTTTGTGTAGGGTGGTAAGTATGGACCTATGTGCATTCTTTTACATGCAGCCCTCCAGTTTGACCAGCACCATTTGTTGAAGATGCTGTCTCTTTCCTCATTTGTATTTCTGTTTTGTTTTGTTTTTTAAGTTAAGAATCAGGTGTTCATAGGGATGTGGATTTACATCTGGGCCTTCAGTGACTCCAGTGACCAACTCGTCTGTGTTGATGCCACTGCAAGGCCTGCTAGTTTTTACTATTGTGGCTCTGTAGTGAAAGTTGAGATCATAGATGGTGATGTTTCCAGTGTTTTGTTTTTAGTTTATTATTTATGATGTAGCTGTCCTAGTTTGTGTGTGTGTGTGTATGTATTACCATATGAAACATGTCCTTCCAAGTTCTGTGAAGAATCATGTTGGAATTTTGATGGGGCTTGCATTGAATCTGTAGATTGCTTTTGGTAGGATGGCCATTTTGACTATGTCAATCCTCCCTATCCATGAACATGGAAGATCTTTTCATCTTCTGATATTTTCTTCAATTTCTTTCTTCAATGAATACAGACATTCTTATAACTCTCTCTGTGTCTGTGTGTGTGTATACGTGTCTCTGTCTCTCTTCATCGCTGTCTCTCTGTCTCTGTCTCTCTCTCTGTCTCTCTTCATCGCTGTCTCTGTCTCTGTCTCTCTGTCTCTCTCTCTGTCTCTCTTTCCCTTCCCTTGCTTTTTTTTTTTTTTTTTTTTTTTTTTTGAAACAGGGTCTCTTTACATAGTCCTAGCTGTGTAGGAACCTACTATGTAGAGCAGGCCAGCATCAAGCTCACAGAGCTCCTCTGCCTCACAAGTGCTGGGATTAAAGGCCTGTCTGTACCTGCACACCCAGCCTTATAAGACTCTTTCTGGGACTCTTGTGTCCCTTCTTACTCTGTGCAGGGTGGTTCTTTTTCCACCTGCCAGTGGAGGGGTCTTCCTCCTACATGTGTACTCTGCCCTGAACCGTTTCAATATGAAAGCCAAAGTCCTCAGTGTGACCCAAAGAGTTGTGAGTTGTGCTTGACGAGTGTGTGGCTGCCCCTCTCCCCTCGCAAGCCCCATCATTCACTGAGTTCTAGCCCAGGACTTTGTTCTTCCCCGTCCTCAGATCTTAAAGCACGCTTGGACTGCAAGTTATTTCTCCTTTCTGTCTCGTCCCTGGAAAACACAGATCGCAGAACTCGGAACTGTTGTTGATACAGTTTATACGAGACTCCTCTGAAGGGTCTGGAGAGGTGGATCAGTGTTTAAGAGTACTGGCTGTTCTTCAAGGGAACCATGCTTTGATTCCCAGCACCCACATGGCAGCTCACAACCATTTGTAACCCCAGTTCCAGAGAGCCTTTGCCTGCCTCCACAGGCGCCAGGCATGCGTAAACACTGATTTCTGCTTTCCCCACACCACCAGTTCAGCAGTCTGCATGCTCTGGAGATGGTTAGCTTTTCTCCTTTTTATTACTAAGGCCTAAATTGATCACAGATGTTTTTAGTCACCAGTTTTATTGAATTTTTTTCAGAATACTAAAACTTCATTTCACAGGAGCCAACGCCTTTGTATTAATATAGTCACCTTCTTCCATAAATGCTTAGTTAAATCCCTAACTACAGCCACAAGTAACCATTGCAGAATGCCTTAGCTAGGAAGTCAGCCGGTACTTGGCAAGGATAAAATCCAGCTGCTGGGGGTGAGCGATGCATGCTTCCTTCTAGAAGGGTCCACCAGACTCAGCACACACTATAGTGAGGATATTTTACACAGTGCAGAGTCTTTGTTAATTAGTTCAGTAAGGTGATAAGTGGTCCAATTAAAAGGGCTTGATTGGTCCAGCAGAGAAACTGAGATGTATTTCACTTGGTTTTATAAATAAGCACTTCCAGGTTCTCAGTGCTTATTGTTGGAGCGGTCCATCTTTGCAATAAATGGCATTAATTGTCCACATTATAAACTTTCATATAAAATCCTAAGACTGGGAATAAATGGGAGCTAGAAAATTGCTACTTTTCTTTAAAATAGCATAAATTATAAAAATGCATCCGACAGAGCAGGTCTGCAGATGGACAGTGGCATTATTTAGACATTATGGATGGGCACAATGCCACCGAGCTAAACTCCTAAAACCAGGGAACAGTATTATGCTGTGCATATTTCACCATGGTGAAGAAAACATATAAACACAGCTGCTTTTGTCTCTAACACCTTTTTGGCTGGACAGTGTAACTATGCAACGAGAAGAAAAACAGGTTAAGAGCTGAAGATCTCGTGGCTCTGATTTATACTTTACTCCCAGCACGCATCTTAGCAAGCCTGTCAGGCTCTCTTCGCTACAGTTTCCTTATGTTTAGCATAAATGCCTCCTGTGGCTCTCCTTATCCATTGTAAGCACAGTGTCTTAGGCCTTCAGAACAGCCGTTCACCAAGCTAAATTTCTGCTTTACTACCGAGGTCCTGAAAATGTTGAAATTGTGTGCTTCTGATTTTGTCTGAGCTTTGTGTTGTTTGTGAAAATGCAGCTGTTTTCCCCAGGGATGTAATTCCTTGAAAATTGGCAAGTTTAGCCTCTTCTGGAGGTTTGTTCTTCTTTTTGGCATTATTAAATGTTTGACATTTTTAATTGATGGCATCTTAAAGGTCCCCTCCATAAGTTCTGAGCAAAGAGCTTCCTTGACTGAAAAGGCTATTATTGGGTAACTAGATGCTTCTTTCTTTGAAATTGATGTGTTTGCCGGGCGGTGGTGGCACACACCTTTAATCCCAGCACTTGGGAGGCAGAGGCAGACGAATTTCTGAGTTTGAGGCCAGCCTGGTCTACAGAGTGAGTTCCAGGACAGCCAAGGCTACACACAGAAACCCTGTCTCGAAAAACCAAAAAAAAAAAAAAAAAAAAAAAAAAAAAAAAGAAAAAAGAAAAAAGAAAAGAAAAGAAAAAGAAATTGACATGTTAGGTAAAGATAATCAAATGTTTTATACAATGAAATAAAAAAAAACCAGTGGATTGGGTGAGGTACAGAGGTAGAATCATCCATCAGGTTGAAGTATAAGAAATTATTTTGGAAATTAAAGTACATTTTTAGTTCAACATTTGTATACTAAGATATTTTTCCCAATGGAATAATATAACATTAAGTTGGAAAAAAGCATACTTAATCAGTTTACAGGGATGCCTTGTGAGAATATGAGGATATAAGAAAATGATAATGGAAAATCCACCTTAGAAAGAACCTCTCAGACAAGCAAAAAATATGAAGATAAACAGAATTTGGGGAGGAAACAACACTGTATTAGGTGAAGAGTTTGGGAGTCTGTGCTGGAGGGTAGAATGTACCTTACTGAAAGGGTGGGCTGTGAGGGAGCCCCAGTCTTAGCGCATCTGCTGTCAGTTACAAAGGCTCCATTCATAGGTATTGGCTTTTGTGACCTTAACTGTAACCTGTACTCCCTTTCAAACAAGCTTCTCTTTGCCCAACCCCACTCCCTTTGGTTAATTGGAACATTGATGCTTTTTGTTTCAAATGTTTTGGCTAGATGTGTAGCCCTTAGTATCATTTCAAGAAGATTGTTGGCAGAAAACTGAAGCTCTTTCTTGCCCTGGCTTCTACCAAGTCCATCTAGCTTACAAGAAGCTCCCAGCTCTGGAGGTGTTCCACCTCTCCCTGTAGGACTTGTCTCCAAGCAGGAGACAGGTGTGGGCAAGCAAGGGAGTAAAGCTTGTTTGTATGAGCAGAGCCATGGGACAGGGCGGGGCTTCGACAAGACTTGACACCGAGTAGTTTCTGGGCCCTCCCTGCCTGTGTGTCACCCCCTGTTTTTTAGTTATAGCTGTCTAATTTTTCATGTATACCACATCTGTTTGTTATTTGCTATGATATATTGTTCATCTCAGGATGGTTCTAAACTTCTCCTTTAGTTGCAGTATATTGGCCAAGTATTTATTATACTTTTAAATTGAATATCAGAAAGGCTGCTTCCCTGCGGACCTCATTGGACAAGGGTTCAATCAATCCCAATACAGGGATTTTACTTCCAATGTGTGTCATTAAAAGTAGACCCATGGCTGAGTTAGGATAATTATTTTGTACCGTTCAGATCCTGCCTTGTTTAACCCCCACTTCCCCGGACTCACCAACTGCCTTCCTTACTTGGCTTCATTTTCTTTATGGGCCTTTTGCCCCTGAACACGCTTGTTTCTTTGCTGTCTGCTTCTTCCTACAGCCATGTCAGCCATGACAGCTTCTGTCATGCATCCTCCCTTACATATGTCAGCTCTCACAGCCTTGAACGGTGTGACACTTAAACAAGTTCATTAAATACCGGATAAAAATTCACGAAGCCTTTCTGGTCCATTGTCAGTGCACTGCCTCCTGGGTACTGCTCTCATTTGTGTTCTGAAGTTTCAGGCTAGTATTTCAGAAAAACATGAGTCCTGAACCTGTGGTTTTACTAGTTTAACCCTCCCTCTTACCCGTCAGATGAGACAAATTGTCATGGTCTGTGCGCTTCACTGGCCCTTCTGTAGGGTATCTCTCCCCTCTCCGCTGCCTTACACACTGTCCTGGCCTTTATTTTATTTATCCCCTGGGGCTTACTCCCTTGCTTCCCGCATGTTCCTTCTGCCTTCTCTGCTCCTGCCTGACTCCTCTGGGTTGTTCTTTCCATCCCTCACGTGGTATTCCCGTCCTGTGTCTATCTGTGACAACCGCCTTGTACTTTATTACCATTTGGAATCTGTCTGCGTCCTCTCTTGTGAAGCCCTGTGAACTTCTAGACAGAAAGAAACCTGTATTCCAGCTTGGTGGTACTTGTCTTTCGTCCCAGCACTTGGGAGGCAGAGGGAGGTGGATATCTGAGTTCAAGGCTAGTCTGGTCTACAAATTACGTTCCAGGGCAGCCAGGGCTACTCAGAATCACTGTCTTGAAAAAAAAAAAAAACAAACCAAACCAAACCAAAGAAATCCGAGTACTGAAGGGTCTCAGTAAATGTCTGTAGAATGAAGGAACAGTATTTTACATAGGGAAATAGAAGTCTTCATGTGATATGAGACATGTCAGCAATTGCCAGTGCAATTGGTTACGGTGTAAACTGGACTAGGCCCACATTTCCTGCCTTCCTCAGACCAGTGCTAGCTGATTTTTAACAAGATGTTTTTGTTTCTTCCTCTCAGATATTGATGATGTTAAGAAGTTCAAACCAGGTTACCTGGAAGCCACTCTCAATTGGTTTAGATTCTACAAAGTACCAAATGGAGAACCAGAAAACAAGTTTGCTTTTAATGGAGAATTCAAAAACAAGGTAAAGATGAGGATCTGTATTTGAGTGCACACCTCCTGATGTCTGATAGCGGGTACTTTACTTAGATGATCTGGAGTGAATGCTCATATCATAGAGGGAAGACAAATGTACTTTATTGATGTCTGCATTTAAGAGTGTTAGCATTAATTTTTTTTAGGAATATTTAAGTGAATCAACAAAGCTGATCTACTTATAACTTATCCCAGAAAGTGAAGGAATTTCGGAGTTAGTTTTAACTTTGCAAATTGTGTATGAAGGAAAATGCTTCGTTCCCTGGTCTGAGGAGGCTCTTTTCTCTAATGGAAGTCCCGCCCGGGTGCCCCCTGTCTAAATCTTCCCGTGACTGGATGGAGTTGCTTAACAATTAAAGAGAATATTTGAATTGTCTTACCGGTAAAGGATTTTTTCCATTAGAATGCCACAAAGCTTCCATAAGAATATTTCTAATCTAATGTGACACAAATGGGGAAAGTGAGCCAAAGAGCTGAAGTCTAAAATGCCGAATGTTTTCTTAAAGCTGTAGCCACTAAATAAATCGCACACTCTTAACCAGCTTCTAAGTGGGCACAGAAAGCGTGTTCTCCAAGTGAAACAGTGCATTTAATGAAAGCATAAAACTGACAGCAAGTATTTCTCTGCAAGATTGATTGCTAGACTCAGAGTTTTCTTAAAAGGCTCATTAAAAGGATCCTTAATGTCACAAGGATTTTGTTCAGAGTTTTAAATATAAAAAGTACCCTAGACTTGTCTTAAAAATGCAGTATTTGAAATTTTTGAAATAAATTTTTCTTATCATTTCTCTCTCTCTCTATCTCTCTCTCTCTCTCTCTCTCACACACACACACACACACACACACACACAAAGAGTTCTTGGCAAGTTGTGAATTTACAGAGTCAGGTGTCTTCAGTGTTCTGGAAGCTTTAATAGACACTGACTCTTTTCTGCATGATGACTAGATCATTCTTGTAACACCAGTCATTTTATGTATTGCTTTTTATGATTGCCGTTAAAATACAGAGCCTCACTCAAACATTTCATTATGCCTCTTTTGCGTGGTTTAAAAATGGCTCTCATTTTTTAATTCTAAAGTTTGCCAGCCCATTTTATTAAGCAGGTACTAGAGTTTATTACAAACAGAATTATCTGAATAACTTCATCTAAGAATCTTTCCCTGTATTATTCAGGTAATAATTTCCATTTCTTATCCCCTATCTAAGACAGTACCCCAATGCCACTCATTGAGAATAGCACCATTCTCTCTTTTTCATCTGTAGACTTGAGAGAATTTTATTTCACAGTTAAATTTCTCATTATGATTCAATGTCAGAACCCAAGATTACTTCTTCAGTATGGTAATTGTTAGTTGTAATTGAGAAGCATAAATCTAGTATGAATTAGTTAATAAGTAAGGCTTCTCCTTAAAGAAAAGAAACAACATTTAGTGGGGAAAGATAAGCAAAATAATTTTCTTCTACCTGGAGAGATGGCTCATTGGTTCAGAGGTCATTGGTTCAGAGGTCTCACTGTGTTGGCTGAGGGCTTGGGTTTGGCTTCCAGCATCCACATAGTAGGTCACATCTCCTTGTAACTCATCATCAAGGGCATCTGATAGCCTCTTCTAGCCTCCAGGCCTCCTGCACACAGGCAATGCCCGTAAACAGTCTCAGCCGCACACACATACATATAAACTAATTTTGAAAAAATAAGTGAAAATAATTTTCTCCTTTGAGTAAAGATTTTTATTATGCAATGTTACTACATATACACCTAGCCAAATATTTGTTCATTACTGGTTATGCAATTTTATACATTTTAGAATGAGATCCAGGAAGAAGTTGGGGCAGTGCTTTTAGACAGTTAAACTGTGTGCAGTCGTGCAATGCTGAGATAAACATGTGTGTTCTCCCTCCCAGGTGGTGCACGGCCCTGCATCATTTTATTGATTCATTATTAGCTCTGCGGTTTAGATCCAAGACGGGCAAACTCTGTCTGTACAGGTCAGATTGTAAATGTTTTAGGTTTTACACACACAGTATGGTTTCCTAACATCTCAGCACTGCCGCAACTCCACTAACGCATCCATGGACCAAAGACAGGTGGCAGCCCGTATCTAACCCACAGGCTTTCATTTGCCTGCCCCTTCTGTAGATTGCACCCCACCCCACCCTCCTTCTGTGTTTTTCCCCTGAATATAGGAAGTTGAGGCTTAGTGGAGGTAAGTATCTCAGCTGGTGACTAAAGTTTCCTACTCATTTGCCCAGCTCCAGAGTTCATGCCCTTCACAGCTCCAGGTGGGCAGAACACTGCTTTGTTGGAACTAGGTCTCAACTAGCTCTGTCTGTTTTCGGTTGGAACTAGGCTTTCGCCCTTGACGTTATTAACTCTACACATGAACGTTGGAAAGAGATGGTCATGAAGAAGTGTGACAAGGGAGCTATCAGTTGGTAAGAACGTGCCTCCTCTGCACATACAATGTTAATTTATTGTCAGTTTCTGCCAGGCTCAAGTTTCCTAAGTGCTCAAGTCCCAGAGTTTCAAAGAAGGGAGGTCAATTCATTTTCACTTAAAAATTCCAGAGCATCTCTTTAGTGGTATTGTTGAGTGTTGGCTGTCATTGACAGCTAGGAATCCAATGTGGTTCATTTCTGTCAAATGATTTCTGTCCCAATAAGGTATACTGACATTTGTTTATAAGTAAACAAATGTTTAGTGCAATGTCTTGCGATAGGTGCAAAGATGGAATAAGAAGGTAGTTTTGATCAAAGAAACATATTTTCAGTTATCCCAAATTATTTACGTCTTGAAGTTATTTTGTTTGTGTCGTTTTTACTTTCCAGAAGGAAGGCGGCAGACACAGTGCTGCTTTGTAAGGCTGGCTACCAGATTTTAATCCCCTGGATATCTGTACAAGCAGAGGGAGAGAACTGGCTGTGCAGAGTTGTACATTGGCCTCCACACATGGACTGTGGCATGCATGCACTCTCTACCTGACATCCTTGCACATGTAGCTGCACGTGTGCATGCACACACACACACAGACACGTGTTTTTTTTTATATGCCAGTCAATAGTACCAGTTCTGTATCTATTTGTCCCGGTAGCATTTTCTTCTACAAACTCTCAGGGTCATGATCCAGATGCAGCAGCCTCATGTGGTGTCGTGTCTCTGGTTTTTCTTGGTTGTGCTGCTTTAAAGTGAAAAGCCTTGAGAGCGCGTACCCTAGGCACTGACTTTGACACCGTCATGACCGTGAGCCTTTATTACACTCGAGCCTGACTTGAAGACAACAGTTTTCTATTGATTAAAATTCTATTTTTTTGACCCTATAACTTTTCTTTTGTATCTGTTATTTGCAGGTGATAATTTCTTTCTTATTTAACCTGTGATTTTGTTCTGTCATCTATTTTTTAATATCTTTTTAGTTTCTAAATATAATTTGTTTGGTGTGTACAGCATTTTTGATATTGGTGATTTTTAGCTGCACTACTGTGTCTCCTTGGCTCAGTCCCTGACATGGCATGTACCGTACAATATTTATAAATGATTTATTCAGTTAGTTTTGTAATGCTAGGACTTTTATAAATTTAGAACAAAAAGGTTCAGTACCTTAAAATTAAAAAAAAACAAAACACGCACACACTCTTTTGTGCTCTTTTCAATCACATTTTTTTTTTTTTTGCAGTAGGTGCCAACACCTTAGTCTAGCCATTTAGTGATTATCAGCCTTCTCCCACAGGCCATCATCAGTTCGAGTGCAGAAAGACCTAAAGATTGCAGGTTATGTAGAGAACTCATTGGCTCTGTGTTTTATTTTCAGCATCCAGAAAAGTTCTTGACACACAGTATAAATTTTGAACTTGCAAATGAATATAAATGAGTGTTGGATAAACTTTTCCTTTCTTTTCTTTTCTGTTTTGAGACAGAATCTCACTCCATCACCCATACTGGCCTTGGGCTTCTCAGTGCTGTTCAGGTCCTAAGCTCGCCCTCCTCCCTCAGCTTCCCTAGTAGATGGGATTACAGGCCCAACCACCAAACCCAGTTAAACAAGCATAGAACAGTTCAGTAATACACATTATACCTTCAAGCATTCCAAGTACAAAGTACTTTAGAAAATCCTGGTAGAGGAACACATATGTATGTGCATACATGTTCTTATACTCTATGTCAGCAGTTCTCAACCTGGGGATTAACCGACCCCTTCCCAGGGATCGCCTAAGACCATACGAAAACAAATATTTGTATTATGATTCATGACAGTAGCAAAATTACAGCTATAAAGTAGTAACAAGGCAGTTCTATAGCTGGGGATCAGCACAACATGAGGAACTGTGTTAATGTCACAGCATGAGGAAGGGTGAGAACCACGGGTCTAGAGATATACTTTGTTGACTAAAATACATACTGACCTTTTCAGTAATAATAACCCAAGGTACAAAAGGCAACTGAGCCAGTTGGCATATACTGGTAACCTGTCAAAATATTTAACTGAATTTAAAAAAAAAATCAGTATTTTAAAATGTTCTAATGCTGGCTTTAATAGTGTTCCTTTCTAATGCTGCCGTTTGTATCTTCCTTTGTTGTAGGAGTGGAGGGTTATATTAGAAAGAGGATTATCAGATTCAACAAATTAAAACTGCATACAGTTCATTTTGAATTTTAGGACAATTGGTTTTTAAAATCTCGTGTGTTTATTTTTATTTTTGGAAGACAGAGAGACTCATGTGAAGTTTAGATGTAGTCAGATATTGTGCATTTTGTTTGGCAGTCCTAATTATGGAAGCTGCATGTGCTCTCTCACCTGCCTTTGCCCAGCAGTTACAAGGTAGAGCGGACTCATCCCGCGTCATGCTTTCCCTGGAGGATGAGCAAAGACCTGGCAGTACCCAGTTGTTTTGCCTGCTGCCTTTATTTTAATTTTTTTTATTACTTTCTTGTTTTTTATGTGTGGGGGTGTTTGGACTGCATGTCTCTACACCATGTGTATGCATTGCCCGCAGAGTCCAGGAGAGGGTGTGGATGCCCTGGAACTGGAGTTAGAGAGAGTTGTGAGCCTCATTAGAGGTGCTGTGAGTGAAGTCCTGGTCCTCTGGAAAAGCAGCCAATACTCTTAGCTGCTGAGCCATCTCTTTAGCCCTCTTGTTAGAGACACAGCTGGCTGCAGACTCTGCCTGTCTCAGTTTTCAAGCTATTCAGACATGAGCTGTGGAGACAAGAAAATGTAAAGAGGTTATAACTTAAAACGCCTGGCACTTCTCATGAAGCCTTTCCCAGAGAGCCGGTGGTGCGTGCACACCTGGAGTCCCGGAGCAGGAGAGGCTGAGGAAGGGGCGCTGTAAGTTCTGGTCCACCATGGGGTGCATAGAAAGGACCACCTCAAAAAACTAAAATAAAAAAATGAAAAGAGATCTGGACCAGCGAGATGGCTCAGCAGGTAAAGGCACTTGCCAACAAGTCTGGGGAACTGAGTTCAATTCCTCAGCTGGGTGAAGGGGAAAAGCAGATTCTGGAGGCTGGACTCTGATTTTCACGTGCATGCTGTGGCAAAGTGTACACACACATCAGTAAATCCCTAAATAGATAGTGTTAACTAAAAGTCTACAGACAATGTATAAGTTAAATATTGTTCATGGCATAAATGAAGCTGAGTTCTATACTCCATTATGATGCTAAGCAGTTACAGACGCATTGAGTCTGAACAACACACACACACACACACACACACACACACACGCACACACGGACAGGCTTCGCACCACAGATTCCGAACATGTTTCACAAAGCAATCGTGAAGATTTGTTAGGTCCTTTTGAGACAAAAATGAGTGTCTGTGGCTCCCCCATTCATCAGTTAGGAGACGATCGTTGCTAGTCACTTTTTCCTTTGATTTAAAAAAAGTAACTCGGTCTTAGCCCTTCTCTGATTGTGTTATCTACACCCATTTCAACCCGCCAGTTTCTCTTCGAAACATTTAGAAATTGACCTTACTGTATGTAAGAGTGATAGTGGCCTCTGCTGTCACCTGGGGAGCGGGGCCTGGGCAGTGGTGAGTGCTTCCGGGTCTCCCAAACTAGGAAGGATATGAGTTCCTACGCCCTTGCTGATTGGAGACTAAGCCAAGGCTGGTCCTCTGCCATCCCAGGCTGTCCAACTTAGGAACGTTTTCATTTCCTACTTTCCTTCTCCTTATTCTTCTGAATCTCTCTGAGACAGAATTTCAATATCTTTCCAATACCAGTGCTTAGTCCGTACAGGAGAATGTCCCCTCACTGTCCCACTCTGTATGTTGGATTTGGTTCTTAATCAAGGTTAAATGTACTTGGGATGTTTATATATACACCAGGGAACTGTAAACCTGTTGTGATTCCACAGAGTGCTGTGTACTTGCATGTACAGTGGCTTTCCTGGCCCTGACCTGCGCTCGCTCCATTCTCTCTTCTTTGGCTGCCATCATCACCCCTGCAGTGTTGGAGGTTGGTCATTTCCGGCTGTGTTAACTGACATCCTTTCTCTTCTGCAGTGCAAATGTGCACATCCACGATAGCCCTTTCCACTGTACTACAGAGGAAGCAAGATCATTGGTTGAATCGGTAAGGAGCCAGGAACTAAGGTGTCTTTTAATCATGTGCATATCATAAGATCATTTACCAAGGTTCTGAAATATGTAGCAACAAAACATGTCAAGATTTTTGGGAAGCATAAAATGAAATGATGCTACTGAAGTTAGCTTTTTGGGGGGGGGGAGCTGGGTAATTTAAGTCAGAGGCTATTAAAACCTAGTTTACTTCTTAAATTCTGGGTTCAAATTGTCTTTGTGTTCCCAGTCCATGCCCATCTGCATGCATTTCCTCTCTGTGCTCTGCTGTCCCAGTTGGTTGTCCCTTGGGTTATCTTCGTAGAGCAGGTGAATTTTGGCTAGAGATTGAAGTACCTAAACCCCTCCCTGTCATCTGAACACAGATCACTTAAGTCATAAGCTTTGCTTTGTTGGAGGCTCTGCTTCAGTGGTAATGCGGTGTGGCAGCAACTGTCTTTACCAGTATATTAATTCTTAATTAGAGAACACTAAATAAGAACATTAATATTTAGATAATTAGGTATATAAAGTGTATTTAACAGAGATTTAACAGGCTTAAAAATTCGTCTTATAAATTAAGGGCTTTTAACTAATTATGAGGTAGAAACTAGTAAATTTAGGTCTTTATGAACAGCTAAAATGTTCTTAAATATCATATTTGTTAATTATGGCTGCTTCTATTTTGGATTTTCCCACCACTAATTCATCAGCTATTCAATTATAGCCTGCTTCATGATAATTAATCAGTGCTAGAGTGCACATTAAAAAAAATACAAAAATTTGTATCCTTTTGAAAGTTACATTTTAGTTGGGAAGATAAATAATAAATGTAGATGGGAAATAGATAGATTGTTCAATGGATGCAAAATAAGTAGGAAGAGGGGATCCAAGGGCAAGAAGACGATGGGAATTGTAGTCACTGAGCAGCTCCACAGGAGAGGGGCTTGCACATGAGCTGGTGGTGTGGACGGTGGGACGGTGACAGAGTGAGCAACTGAGCATAAGAGGAGAGCCATCTAAGTCCAAGGCCACAGGTGGAAGGATGCCTGTGTCTTAGCCTGTGGGACCCTGAGGATTCCTGTGAGTTTAGGACTGACTCAAGCAACATACTGAGTCCCAAGGCAGCCTGCATGAGGGATTGTGACCGAGTCTCACAAAGCTAATAACAAGATGCTGTGTAGTTTCCTAGTCACCAGGTGGCCAAGAGTTTAGAAGTCTGATGATGCTGGATATTCCCAAGCCCACGGGAAAAGAAAGGCTCCATACTCAGTGACCAGGTTGGCAGTATAGATGTGTATAATCACTTCAAAGAGTGCTAAGTAATTCTTCCTGAGTTGAAGAGGCTTCTAACTCGCTCTTCTGAAATCGGCCTTCTAGACACAGAAATACAGAAATGTATGTGCATATAAGGCCAGACACAAAGAGATCAAAACTAGGTGTCGCTGATAAGATTAGGGAAATAAACTTATACTCTGTTATCCTTGTCATGGTTCAGAATCAGAGCAAAAAGAAGTTAGGGAGTCAGGTGGGCAAGGAGGACCTGGAGTAGTTCAGGGAAGACATTATCAGAATATATGGTATGAAAAATAAAATTTTCAATGAAAAAAAATCAGAAAATAATTGTCAATACTGAAGAGTTAAATATCTGATGCTTTTTATTAAACCATGGTTATTACTTTCAAATTTAAATATCATCCTCTTCTCTAATGTGAAGAAGGTATTAACTGTGACACAACTCTGATTGTCATTATCTGGCTTCCCAAGCGTTTGTTTAAATAGGGCTTTGTGTGTTTTAAATATATTTAACCCATCAGGAAATGTAGGGCTAGTGGCCCACGTCTGTCCCTCCACAGGTCTCAGTCACTCAGGGGGACAGGACACAAGGAAGCACAGGAAGTTTTGACCCTGCTTAGCCCATGCTGTCACTGCGGTGAGCTGTAGGGAAGCTGCGGACTGCTCCAGGGGTGGGGAAGTGCAGTCTGAGGTCTCTAGGACAGCCAGAGCTGGCTCAGGGTCCCCAGACCTGCAGAGAAGCCAGGGCCATCTGGTTCTCAGGCTATCAGACACCCAGGAGCCTCTGGAAGCTGCAGAAGAGCTGAAACAGAACAGAGTGGGGGCCTGTGGGCTGGATCTAGCCTGGGGCCTGAAGGGGAGAAGAAGGCAGCTCTTGCTAGTCCTGGGGGGAGAGAGTCCTTGGCTTGGTAGGCAGGTGGCTTGTCTTGGTGGTGGCAGTGGCTGGGAGTCCAGAGAGGCCTTCCTCGGGAGATTAGATGGGGGCTCTTTAGGTGAAAGCCTTCTCCCTACCTCTCCACAGTGGATCCCCGTGAAAAGAGGCAGTCCATGATTTTAAGGCATTTATTATCATGGTGGAAAGAGGATGAGTAAAATCGTACCCCACTTCTCAGGGTGGGCCTGAGATTAAATACCTTTTACAGGGACGAGTGTCTGGGAAGGAGAGTTTATTGGCTAAGTCCTTCAGGCCTTTGGGTACCTCATTAAAATGGAGATGTGTATTGAGCTTACATGACTTGTCACATCCTTTTCCTGTGGAGGGACTTGGGGCATTGCCCTTATGTGACTGATGGCCACAAATCTAGGAAGGACTTCAGCCACCGTCCTTTTAGGGTCACCAGGGTTTCTACAGGAACCAGGTTGTCTTTCACAGTCCTACAAGGAAATCTGTCCTAACAATGGAAAAATAACATTCTTGAGATTTAGTTATTTTTTTGTGATTTGTTTTGGGTTTTTTTTTTGTTTGTTTTGTGTTGTTTTTTTGTTTTGTTTTAGTTTGGTTTTTTTTGGTTTTCGAGACAAGGTTTCTCTGTGTAGCCCTGGCTGTCCTGGAACTCACTCTGTAGACCAGACTGGCCTCAAACTCAGAAATCCACCTGCCTCTGATTTGTTTTATTTTGTTTATTTTCATACAGGTTTTTTTCTCTGTAGGTCCTCTGTCCTGGAATTCACTCTGTAGACCTGCTTCTGCCTCCTGAGTGCTTGAAATTATTTTTTAAGTAATGTGGTGATACATATTTTAAGAGATAACATACTTGCTCCTTTTTTGCAATTCTTTTTAGATTAACAAGAAATTGCTTGATTGTTTTATATTTTTGCACCATCTATCTCTCTCTAAAATGATTGGCAGTGCCAATTAGAAACAAATGTTAATTTTAGACAGGAAATTTTCCAAAGAATTTTGTGACATGTAATATATAGCTTAAAAAGATACAGCAGTGTCAAAAGATGAGGAGTTTACAGTCTATGTATTCTTTTTTTTAACACTTATTATTATATGTAAGTACACTGTAGTTGTCTTTAGACACACCGGAAGAAGGTATCAGATTTCATTATGGATGGTTGTGAGACACCATGTGTTGTTGGGATTTGAACTCAGGTCCTTCAGAAGAGCAGTCAGTGCTCTTGAGCCATCTTTCCAGCCTCTAGTCTGCATATTCTTAAACTTGTTTTAACCTGCTGCCCCCAAAACCAGCCTAGTTAAACATGTCTTTGTGTGTGAGAGAGAAGAAGATATATTGAATAATAATGATAATCCTCCATCCCTCTCCTCCTCTGTATATTTCAAGAGAAATTAACCAAACCATTGATGATCTGGGGAAGTGTATTAGGGATCTACCTATAACTGATCAAGAACCTTGCTTTGGTAATGCTACCACGGGCAAACACGACAGGACAGGCTGCTTAGAGGTGGTCCCTGGGTGCTGATGTCTGAGTGTGGCTTGAAAGAGAATGTCTTTACACACTCAGCCACAGGTTAGAGGGCACAGTGGGCTGTCTGGGTTACTGATATAAAGTATTTCTGAGCATGTTTTCTCTAATTTGACTCTACTTCTCTAATTTGACTCTACATTTCTTATGATGAATCAGCACCCCAGGAAAGCAGAGGGGATCTTTACTTTTTTGAAGTTAGAGTCAATTTTATTCTATAATCTCATTAAAAATGATTTTTCTGTTCATTTCTCATATATAAACATTAAATTTGTGAATTCTCTCCTGTCCGTACCTTTAGGTTCCAGCACCTTCGATGAGTAAAGAAAGCACCGTAGAAGGTATGGGATGTCTCTTAAATGTTATTTGTCGGTTTAAGAGAGAGACTGAGAGTCAGTGTGCACTTTTGGGAGTCAGCTTTGTCCTTCCAGCACAGACTCTAGGGGTAGAGTCCAGGCCGTCAGGCTTGGCAGCAGGTACCCTCACCCTGAACCATCTCAGCAGCCTTGTTACGGTTCTTGAGAGCAAAATGTATAAATTTGTTTATAGTAGTAGAAACCAATAAATAAATAAGGCCAATTTAAAAGTTAAGTAAATTAAGTAAAATAGATTTCAGATGAAATTGCTCAGATAAAATATCATTTGTTCTAACTGCAACAAATGAGGAGCACAGTTGTTATTTTGAGGCTAGCTGGTTTGATGACTTGGTGGCTAAGCACCTGCCATCTGGCTTGCTCAGGCCTCCTCGTGGCTGCTATAGTGTGCTGCAGTGTGGCTTATTCACGTGATTAATGGCTCTGTGTGAAGTAATGAGAGATTCCAGCCAGCTGTGGTAAATTTAGGATGACTCCAGAAACTTGAATCTAAAAGATTTATCTCTAGGCATTTTAATAAGTCACTTATTTTAACCGAAATGTTAAAACCAAAATACATCAGAGGGTTAAAACCAAGTTCCGTGACTGGTTATCTTTACTTGAAGCTGTTTTGAGAAGGAAGTAAAAGTAAGTATTCTTTAGTAACATCGCAGAACGTAAGCATATATCCATACCATGTGTTGAAAATATGACAGCACTTTTGGCCTTTTAATATAAAGTGTTAGGATATTCAACTTAGTGAATTTGGAGGAAAACATGAGAACAACTGACTACATTCAGCTGCAAGATGTTTAGGGGCGAGGGTGTCTCTAGACACAGTTCCATAGAAAAGCAGGTGCAGTCCTCATCTGATGGCCAGTCAGGCTTTCTTTGCAGTGCATCTCCTTCTGCGTACTTAATAAACAATCAACTTTACAGCAAAAAGGTTTTTCTAAACCTTTCCTATTTTTTGCTAGAGAGCTAACTTCTATACTCTTAACTAGAGACTAAAATGCCCTCAAAGAGGTCCAGAAAATACTGTGAGAAGGTTCTAGAATTCTACAGTAGTTTTCTATGAAGCTTGAGTCAAACTGAAAACAGGAGAACTGGAGGCAGTAGCCAATCTTCAGTAGAGAGATGACATGCTAAGATTATAAAGACTTTTACAAAAAAAAAAAAGTCTTTCTGGCTACTTCCTGAAGATCTAAACTAAATATGTCTCATTCTTCCTTCCTCCCCTCCTCCACCCCACCTCCCCATACTTTAAACAGAAGAAATGTGGCACTTCATCTGCAACTGATGAGGACACGGGACTTCTGCACAGAGACTTCAACCTCTGAGGACCCCCAGGTTCCTTTTCCTTTAGTGCTCTTGTGAAGCCACTGGATAACCATCTGATGACTTCCTGTCAGATATCATTGTTAAAACTTTTTAATAAACTTGTAAATTAATACTAACATTTTGAACTTCTCTTTTACATATTTATTAATAAAAGAAAGAAAAGGTTTCACTTAATTTCATATTTGAATCTAAAGGCATTGTTTAGCTAATGATTTCATTTACTTTTGTGTCTAATTGGTTAAATGTATAATCAGGAATTTAACAGTAAAATCTTTACCAATTACTCTTATTTTCCTAACTTCTAGGTGTTTTTTCAAGTCCATCATTGGGAAAGGCTTTTTTTTTAACCAAGTTGTCCTTTCTTAGCACTGTCTGCATAAGTGAGTCATATGCCTTAAGGATCTTTCCTCTGATTGGTTGTTTTAGAGGCCCTTACACCTTCCAGCTTTTCACTCCATCCCTTGGACTTTAGTCTTCCATGTCCATGGAGATTTCAGATCCTCAGAGGAAGAACACTGCTCAGACATCTCCTTAAATGCTTAGGACCCCCACTCTATTCCTGAGTGTCCTCTGCACTCCTTTACATACACACACTGCCCCCATCTCACTGGGCACATCCCACCCTCCCAGGTCTGCCTCGTCCACATGGCTCTCACTCAGCTTCCTGCCCAGGCCTCCTTTCCATTGATTATTGGAACCCTGGCTTTGTTCCAAACTTATCCTCCATCTCTCCAGGGTTATTAGTTTTTTCTCAAAATAGATTCAATAGCTCTTCTATTCCCAAGGATAAAGATCTAAATTCTCATTATGTGCCAACATTCATCCTGTCTCTGTCCTGAGGTGCTGCCCACACCACTGCAGACATGTACTTTCATGGCTGTTACCTGCCTAGCATAGCAGTCCTGGCCATAGCCTTCTCTCCTTTTCCTTTTTATTGGTTTCATGGTTGCACTCACTGATATGTTTTTGTATTTGACAAAACATTGTTCACATTACTGTTTTCCCACTTACTGAGCATCTATCTTTGGTGTCTCAGGAAGTGTTTCAGATAGCAGCATGCTGCAAACGCCCCATAAAGTAGGTTCTGCTCATTTGGTATTGGAAGTCCTGAGATATTCTGTAGCTTGTTGAACATCACACAGCTAATAAATTTCAGAGCCATGAGTAGAACTATTGACTTGCAAGCTATACATCACATGGATTTTTCTAGCCTGTTTATGTGTGATGCTTCTCACTTACAAGGAAGGCAGAGTTCATAGCATCCCTCTGCATAAGGATAGAGTCAGCATAAACACTTTCTACGCATGTATAGGGGGTTGCATGTGGAAGTCACAGGACAGCCTCAGGTATCATTCCTCCTCAGGCACCAGGTACCATTTTAGAGACAAGATCTATTGCTGGGATCCAGGACTCACTGATTTGGTTAGGTTGCATGGCCATAGAGCCCGAGGGAGCCTTTTGGCTCTGCCACCTCAGTTCTGAGATGACAGTCACATACTAGCATGCTGAGTGCTGGGGATGGAACTTGAGTCCTTATGCTGACACACAGCAAACACTTTACCAACATACATCTCCCCCAGCCCAGCAAGAAAGCAAGACTTTCTTGAAGTCTTTGAGACAGTGTGAACAACTTCGAGGGACAGCAAAGAGCACAGGGAAGAATATATCTTTAGTGCTCTACTACTGACTGTCTTGGTTGGTGGGATTTGTGTGGGTTGTTGGTTGGTTTGGTTGGTTGGTTGGTTGGTTGGTTGGTTGGTTGGTTGGTTGGCTGGTTGGTTTTTTTTGTCAACTTGATACAAGTTAGACTTCTGTAGGAAGAACAACATTAATTCAGAAAATACCTCCATCATATTGCCTGTAGACAAAATCTGTGGTGCATTTGCTAGTGTGTGGGAGTGAGGCAGAGGGAGGCAGCTATCTTGGATATCCTGAGTAGTATTAAACGAAAGCTGAACAGGCCGTGAGAATGAAACATTAAGCATCACTTCTCCATGGCCACTGCTTCAGCTCCTGCCTTGAGTTCCTGCCCTGACTTCCCTCACTGACGGTGTGATCTTATAAGATGAAACTGTCCCTAAGTTGCTTTTGGTCGTGGTATTAAGCACAGTAGTAGAAACACTGACTTAAATGTGAAAATAAAAAGAATATATGCAAAATAAAATATATATATATATATTTTTTATTTATCATTATATATATTTATATATTATATAACACAAATTATATATAAATATATATTATTTATGTTTTATGTTTATGTAAATGTTTGTATAAATTACATATAAACAGTATTTGTTGATATGTATATGATAAATATATTTATATATAGTATATAATGAATGTAGAACACTTAGCCTTGCAATTAAAAAATATTAAGCTGAAGAAGTTTCAAGGAAGGGCTAGATTAAGACGTTTGTGTGTTGTGGGGGATGTGGAAGACAACTTGGTGAAAGAAGAAGTGGAATGGAGAGCGAGGCGCCACGGACTACTGCAAATCCTTGAAAAGGCCTAATCTGAGGTACATGACATTAGATCTAAGATGGCTCCGGAAACACATATGAGACAGCCAAAAGAAACCAGTGGCCACTTCCTCTGTCTTCCCGGAAGTCCTCACAGGTGAATACTGAGTTATGGGCTGGGCTTTCACTGGAGCATGGTGACGGTGTAGCAAGATACGGTTAGCCAAGTACTTAGGGGCTTGGAGTTGGCTCAAACACTGTATATAAGTGTAGGAGCTGGGCGATAAACTCAGATCTGCACCCTGATGCTGGTCTCAGGAGTCAGAGGTTCCGGATTTGTCAGGTGACTCTGTTGCCTCTTACCCCTCACTCCCCCATCCTCAGTTTGTTCCCACAGTGCATGTAGAATTTCTTATGTGTATTTAAAGAAGTGTGTCGGGGTGAGCCTGCTTCCTCTTCTTCGGGCAGGCAGCATCCGTATGCCACCCATTTATCCACCCTTTTTCAAGAGGTGACACTAAAGTGACACACATTTACTTCATAAGTAATACATAAAATTGAATGAAATGATCACGCTTGTGGAGCTGGGGAGTGAACCCAGAGTTTCTCTGTGCCCTGCAAAGGATGGCTACTGAGCTGCTGCCCTAAACCTAATTGTCACTATTATAGTGATACTTACATTTTGTTGAGTTGGCCTTTTGTAGTTATTTTAGAATGTTTTCCAGCTTATCTAACTTAATTTTTCCCAGCCCCAGTCCTGTGGGGGCAATTAAATTGAATAAATTTTATACTAATACCTTAGAAAAAAACATTAGTAAATAGCAGATTGTCTCATTTTTAAAAACTGCCTCAAACTGATTAGAAACCGAAACTGACCCCCAGTGGGCTGTCAGATAATACGGAAAGCTAGTTCCCATGAATGGATTAATCAGAGGGTCACGATCCAAGATTCATCTTCCTCAAATGGAAACTGTCAAGATTTTCCCACCTCCCGTTTTAGTGTTCTCGTCCTTGTGTCTCTCTCCTGCTTGCTGCTGTTAGCGTTGTTGCTCTGTGGAAGGACCAACCCCTTACCCTGTACACGTCACTATTAGGAGCCAGTGTGCTCGTTAACTACATTGATTTATTCTGAGAAAGGCGTTTGTGGCTGTAAGCTAGGTCAGGGCATGCCTCGTGCCTTGCCCTCTGCCTTCCATTACCATGTTATTACACAGTGAATCCAGTCGTTAACTTCTGTTGAGCCTCTGTCATCTCCATCTTTCTGTCAGTGTCTGTGCAAGGTGTGCATTGGTGATGGACAGTGAGCTCTCTGTAGCCCCCAGTCAGAATCCCCATTCATTTTACTAGTACTATGCAAAATAGTGGCTATTCACGTTGTGGCTATGAATTTTCTTTGCCTGCTTCCTTATTAGATCTTTGATGTCCTTTTCTATTTCTGCGATTTCTTTAAAGATTTGAATACCAGATCCAAGTCTCACTTTCAAATAAAAAATCTGTACATGGACTCTGAAGATATGCGTGCTGAGCCAACGGTTGGGGGTGTGATAGAATTTCTCAGAGGGAGGGCCTGTTGCAGAACTCAGTTAGTCCTTCCCACTGCCTGTTGAAAGCTTAAAGTGCAAAGATTATATTATAAAACTTTCAATGAGACACTACATTAAAAGTGAATAAAATAGCCAGGCAGCGGTGGGGCACGCCTTTAATCCCAGAACTCAGGAGGAAGAGACAGGCGGATCTCTGTGAGTTCAAGGCCTGCCTGATCTACAGAGAGTTTCAGAACAGCCAGGGCTACACAGAGAAACCCTATCTTGAAAAATCAAACCAAAAGAATAAAATAGATGGGAACAATTTTGGAAGACATTACCAAAGAATGCTAAATGGTCTTAATTGGCTAAAGCCTCAAACACTGGGCCACAGATGTGCAGCTGTGGCCCTGAACTTGATTAGCAGGGATCACTTTCCTAACCTTACACCAACCAAACCCTCCAGGAAGCCAGCACGTCAACCTAGTTGGCTGTCCCTTCTTGTCAGAATGGCACTGATTTGTGTAGAGCAAAACTGTTCCTCGATGCTTCTGTGTAAGTTTCCCATAGCTTCTAGTGATGGTGTGGAACGGAGATCTGGCTGCAGACATGGAGACCAGCCAATGCACTTTCGTGGTGTCTGTGTTGCTGCTTGAGCTGGTCCTGATCCTGACACTCAGCTAGAGTGTACCCTTTCCTGAGACCCCTTGCCCAACCCTCCAAGGGAAAGCTGGGTTGTTTTTCCTGTTCTGTTTTGATGCATAGTTTTTAGATTGGTCTGTCTTGTTTAAGATCTGTCTGTCCTACTGAACTATAAAATCATGGGGACAGACTGTATCATGACAGTTTTGAAAGCATTTGTTTTATACACTAGCAATTCGTATTTGTTGAGTTACATTGTTAGGGTGCCTTGTGAGAAAGATGGATGTTTTTTCTGTTCTACTTATCACATTAAGTTTGTAGAAGGTAAGTGGAGTACTGGAAGTTACAGGCCTTTGGCATCTGGAGTGTCTTCTGATGTTGCTGTTCAAAACATTGAGAGTTTTTCTTTCATTCCAAAAGCCTATGTTAGAGCATTGAAATAGCAGAATCCACTCATGTTAAGGGCCACTGCCCCCCAAAATGGAAGTTTAACTATCTAAGTATCAGGTTTTTAGAGTGCGTCTATTTATTTACTTACTTATTTGTGTGTGTGTATGTGTGTGTGTCTGTGTGTGTGTGTGTGTGTGTGTGTGTGTGTAAACAATGTAATGCCAGTGTGGACTTCAGAGGCCTCTGTAGGCTATAGGTAACCAGATGCTGGTAGTTAGCATCTGGGAGATGTGCTGGGAATTGGCTCAGCACATCAGCTGTGCAGTTAACAGAGCCATGGGAGACTGCTCTTCTAGCACATCATCTGATGAGGGAAGCTGTGGCAAGGAGGCCCAAGTCATTCTCAAAGTGAACAACCCAAAGAGCGTCTACCAGGTTGAACACTTCAAACCTTCCTTGCAGCCGTGGCTCTGCCTCCCCATAGAAAGCATTTGGCAGATGGTCGTGGGTGCCTCCTGGGGGCTGCTTACCACCCAGTGCCCAAGAGCTCTAAGTGGTGCAGGCCTGCTTGCTGGGTGCCAGGTAGACAGATATCACTGGATCAACACACAATTGTTCAGTGGTCAGACAGCATCAAGTGAGCCTGGAGAAGAAGTTGTGTCTTCCCTAAAGCAAAAATGAGACTAAAGCCAAGAAATGCCCTCAGTAGAAAGAACTGACTGCTTCAGGAATGGAAGCACCCAGGCTGTCCTTGTACGCAGATCACCACTTGACTTTTAACTCCATTTAATTCTTATTCAACTTTGTGTAAAATTTTATGAATACTAATGAATCTAGGTGCCTAGTAAAGTGATAGAAGGAGATGTCGCCGATGATAAAATAAAAAGAATTATAGGGGGGAAAAAAAGCCATCTTGCTTCAAGTTGATTTTCCTTTATTGTGCATGGATTCCATCTGTAAAGTCAGGAAGCTCATTTAACCTTAAGATATGGTTCTAAATATTGCATTTCTTTTTTTCCCCCCAAAGTTGCTTTATTCTCACCTAAGTCCCACTCACCATGGCAGCCTGGGTTAAAATCCAGTCTGAGTGATCCCCTGTGCTGCGGAGCCTCAGTGAGCATGAGCGACAACAGCCTCGTGTCAAGACAGAAGCGGCCCAAGCCGCACTCTTCGCTCATCCCCTGGACCTTCTTAATGCAACCTAGAACATCGTGTTGCCTTCCCAGTGCGTGGTTCCTGCTGCCCATCTGGGCTTTTTCTCCGGAGGAATCTGTCCAGCAGTCATTTTGAGAGAGTTCTCACACAAGATTCCTCTAATGCTCCTGGGAACAAGGCTGACATCTGAGCCTGATCCCCCCTATGCCTTTTGTACAATAGGAGACAAAAATAAACACACAATCCTTGACAATAAAAATAGACTCCAGGCTCAGAGGCCAACATTCTTCTTCCAAAATGGCTTCCTTCATGAATTTTTGGATAATGACCAGTAATAGCTTCCACGTTTAAAATGTGACCTCCTGACCTTGAGAGGAGCTTTTCAGACCAGAAGTAACATGAGCAGCACACTGACAGGAGGACCGGGAATAACCCAGAGAGAGTGAAGGCACAAGCACTAAGAGTAATACCCAGTAAGACAAAATGAGAGGAACATAACCCATGTGGATCTAATTGAAATGATAGATTCTCATAAAAATAGTTTTAAAGGGCATCTGTCCCACTTAGAGCTGCTTAGTCTGGGCTACTCGGTTTCACAAATGTTTTTCTCACAGAGAAGTCACTTTTTCCTCTCTTTCCCACAATATCAAATGTCATTCCTCTGATAGCCTCACTCCATTTGCAGAAACACTTAAGACGTCTACTTGGGAAGATTTTAGAGCTCTTGGCTCTCAAACCACAGTTTCTCATTTTTCCAATCTGTACCGCCCTCCACCTTTTAAAATGGTGCCCTACTCACGAACATCATAATAACATTAGTAACGTCTCTAGAATACGTAACCGCTCTCCCTAGCACGCTCACACACACACACACAGGTGCTCGTGCCTGTGCACATGCGTGAAAGGTGCAGGAGCTGTAGAGTGGAAGCTGCCTTTTCTGTTTGGTTTTGGAGACAGGTATCATGTAGCCCAGGCTGGTCCTGAATTCACCAAGTGGCTGAGTATGACCTTGAATTTGATTTATTTTAATCCTCCTGCCTCCACTAAAATACAGCTATGACAGGCCTGTGCCTCTACACGTACCTATTGTAGTCGCTTTTCTGAACTATGAAAGAGGACGTGGGCTAGAGAACTTGTTTAAACAGGAATTTTGCTTGTATGAAGAGGATATAGTGTGCACAGAGGTTGGCTTCATAAAGCCAATGGTAGAACTGGCTTGAAATGGGGTGTTCAAACCCAAATGTGGCTTCCTGTTTCTGATTATTCTTTCGTCCATGTTGTGTGCGTCCAGAACATTATGTGATGGCCAGATGTGATGTTAAGTACTCAAAGTTCCTATCCAGAAATTGTTCAGAAGGCCCTTGATAACTAGCTTGGGCAACACATTGAAACTTTCTTTAAAGAGAAAAAAAAACGCTGCATGTGGTACCACATGCGCATGACTCCGTCCCTCCAGAGGCAGGGACAAGGCAATCTCCACAAGCTTGTATACATACATACACAGCAAGTTCTAGACCAGTTAAGACTTCATAGCGTTTTAGCCAGGCATGGAGGTACTGGTTGGTCTATACTCGAAGCTACTCCAGAGGCTGAGGTAAAAGGATTATAAGCTTAAGCCTGCCTGGACTGTAGCAGGAGATCACAATGCACATCATTTATCATTTTTTATTTCTCGCTGTTAGCTTCTGTCCTACTGAAATCTATTTAAAACGTTGAGAGTTGTAGAATCAAATGATAGTCTTCATGTGCAGACTCCTTTCAGAATAAGAATTCTTCAGATAAGAATTTCTGGGCGAGCCGGGCGGTGGTGGCGCACGCCTTTAATCTTAGCACTTGGGAGGCAGAAGCAGGTGGATTTCCAAGTTTGAGGCCAGCCTGGTCTACAGAGTAAGTACCAGGACAGCAGGGGCTACAGAGAGAAACCCTGTCTCGAAAA
>NW_022196898.1:80760050-80789582 GCF_008632895.1 Mastomys coucha
AAAAAAAAAAAAAAAAAGAATTTCTGGGTGGGCTCTCCTTGAAAAATTAATGTTTCCTGTGGATCATTGTGGCAGTATTTCCTGCAACTGTGATTATAAGTTTAAAGACTGAATGTTATGTATGCCTTAACATTTTCTATGGGAAGATACTAATTGTGATTGGTTCAGCAACTTGTGGCAAAGAAAATACATTGAGTTTTGTTTGGTTGGTTTGGTTTGTATTAGTCTGGTAGCAGGCCCTTTGCTCAGGCCCTCAGCCAGGCTGAGGACTGCTCGCCTTGGCTCCCAGGATCCTTTGCTGGAAGAGGAAACTGATGCATGCGAATCTGTGTCTCTCCCCAATACTTACACTGAACAATGAAGGTGGGTGTTGACCCGGAGATGCAGTGAACTTTAAGTGTGTTGTTACTTTAAGCAAATGAAAGAACGTTTAAAAAAAAAAGATGAGTGTTTTAACATCTGTTTGTGTGGCAATTTCCCCATGGTATACAACAGACTAACTTGTTGCTTCTTAGTACTTTCTTCCTAGCTCACATAGAATGAAGAATTTTAAATGACAGAGCTCCAGAAAAAAGCAGGGACGTGGGAGCTGGAACTGATGTCAACCAAATACTCTGTGACAGATTCCTTCCCTCTGACCACTTGTCCATTCCATAAAAGCCTTTTATGATCTCTCACTGAGAGCATACAGGTGTTTGGAGTTGGCCTTCGACTGAATTATGGATGGAAACCTAACAAGGAATTTACTGATACTAATAAACAGATAAAGTGTTTGACTTTAAAGTGAGTTTTCACATTAGACTACAGTTTCTTGGAGAAAGGAGAGTCAAACGCCATTTGACTCTAAAGCTTGAACTTGACAACGTATTTGTGTGCATGCGTTTCTGAAGGGCTTAAGGTGGTATGCTTTGGAGATTGGAGTGTAAAAGCCGTAGCATAGGGAAGATGGTTTTTTTTTTTAAAGATTTATTTTTATTTATTTTATGTGTATAAGTACACTGTAGCTGTACAGATGACCCTGAGCTATCATGTGTGTGGCTTGCTCCGGCCTGGTTCTCTCCAGCATAATATACTGCAGCTGTCTTCAGACGCACCGGAAGAGGGCATCCGATCTCATTACGGGTGGTTGTGAGCCACCATGTGGTTGCTGGGATCCGAACTCTGGACCTTCAGAAGAGCAGTCAGTACTCTTACCCGCTGAGCCATCTCACCAGCCCAGGGAGGATGTTTTAAAAGTCTGTCCTCTGGATATGACAATGGCTGTTACCCGCATGAACTCACTACACCTGTGGGTTACTGGCACAAGACCTATGCAAGATGAGTAAAAATTCCAGCGTCAAGGTTGGGAGCTACTGATGCCCCACTCATACAGAACTGAGGAGTTTAATGGCAATTGATGGCTGTGGGGGGTGGGGTGGGGTGGGGGGAGTCCCTTGTGTTTTGGGAGGGTAGCCATTGGTACGTTATCATACCCAGGAGATGAGCATATACACCTGCACATACATGGAACACTAACTGATCTCACTGAATGATAAACAGCAAAAATGGGCGAGTAGTCAGGAAAGAGATGGGAGACGAGTTGGGGCAGTGGAAGTGGAGGAAGAAAGTGGGGAATGGACAAGACCAAGATACATTGAGGAAGTGAAAGTTTTCAAACAATTAAAAAAATAATAACTTTAAGGTAGAGAGATGACTCTGTGGCTAAGAGTGCTTACTGTTCTTGAGTGAACAAGGGATAGACTCAAGGACACCACCGTGACAACTTAGCCTCATGTATAATTCCAGTTACAGAGAGTCCGATGCCCTCTTTTGACCTCTGTGGGTACCAGGTATACACATAGCTCACAGATACACATCTATACATGTAGATAAAACACCCATACACATTTATTTTAAAAAGAAAAAGAAAAGAAAAAGCAGTGACTCGCTTGCATGGGTCTATTTGCCCTTCTTAGCATGAGTCACTAGAAGTTCAAAGCTGAGAGCACTTTGAGAATGAGGACAAACATCCTGAGTCACAGAAGTTACATTAGCTTTATATTTACAGTCTTGTTATTTTATCATCTATTGCTGGGTAACAACTTAAGAGAAAGTGCAACCACTAGAAACAACACTCCTCTCAAACTCAGGTTGAACTTGAGTCCCATACTTTAGGTTACGCCAAGGTTTGACTGGATAAGGCCTTAGCTCTCAGACTTAAATGGTATTGAGTAAGAGAATCTCTGCTTGTTGTTGATTCCTTGTCACACTGCCCTCTCCATGAGTATCTCGCTTTACCAAAGTATAGTAACCAAGACAGCTAAAAGGTCTCCCAGCAAGAGCAACTGCGACTAACCCTAAGTAGACGTGATTTCATATCAGCTTCGCTGTGTTCTGTTGGTTTAGAAGCACCAGGAAAGCAGAGGTAGACAGACATCTATTAGCTGATAGAGAGCCTGGTCAACATAGCAAATTCCAGGACAGCCAGGGCTATGTAGAGAAACCCTGTCTTGAAAAACTAAAACAACAACAACAACAAATCACTAGGTTCAGCTACAGTCTAGGGAAGAAATTAAACAACAGTGGAAATCAGGAGGCAAGGGTCTCTGGGAACCATAGAAAGTTACAGCTGCTAGCATAAACAGTGGAATTCATGTGGTTCAGCAGGAGGTTGTATCTGAGGGGAGATCTGTTACTGTGCTTTGAGAGATATATTACTTTTGCTTTTCTCTGAATATTCTTAAGGTAAAGACCATCTAGTCAAGGGAAAAGTACGTTACATCCAAAATACAGGGTAATGATGAATCATTTGGTAAGTAGTTATGTCATCCAAAGCAAGAATTTCTGTAGGACTCTTGAATTATGGAATATATATATGATACAGTGGTCTAGAATCACATAGGTAAACACCTGCTTTTTTAGGGAAAAGGTCTGAACCCAGTAGAATATGGTGACAAATGTCTGTGATCCTGGCACTCTGAAGAACTGATGTATTCAAAACCTGAGTGTTAAGGGAGCTAGCCTCTATTTTCTGTTAATCACCTAGAATTAAGGGCTCAGGGTGTGACTCAGTGGTAAAGGGCTCCCCCTTGCATGGCCACAGCCCTGCCCGGTACCCCTCTCAGTACCAAGGAAACAAAAGAGAAACTTAAGAAGCCCAACTCAAAGGGAAATGAAACATACAAAAAAAACAAAGTCGCAAGAAATACCAAGAAGTCGCATACATGGCCTGTAGCTGCTTGGCTTAGTGTGAATGTCCTGTGGAGGAGGAAGTGGCAACTGTGAAGAGTACAGGCAGGTACTGTGAAGAGAGAGAGAACCTGATGTGAGTGATTCTCAAGCAGGAGTAGGGAGGGGGAAAGGGAGAGCTGCCTAGCTTGGTCGAGGAGAATGAGATCAGATGACTCTAGTTATTGGAAGGGGAGGGATTACAGGTCTATTCCATCCTCAATGGACTAATTATACTGCAATCTGTAAAGCTTCATTGAAGCTTGGCATACAGTCTTCCCTCCTAGTGAATGCTGCCGCACTTGTTGCCTCTGGCCAACCTCAGTCTGTACCTGCTGGGTAAAGGTGATGATTATATTAAATCTATGGTAGTTATGGTTCTTAATGGTCTAATCTGTTCGTGGCAAGGCAACTAATTGAAACACTCCCTTAGTCTTGAGCTTAAGATATGGTCCGGAAACAGCTGAGTGTGACATCCTATGGCCAGTAAGAACTGGATCTCAGCCACATACCTGAGAAACAAATCACTGTGGTGATGAGAAAAATAAAATGGGTCCTTCATGCTGCTCCAGGAAGGACTCTCAGGAGGGAAAGGACCCAGCTTAGAATGAAGTAAGCCCAGAAGACAGTACATCAGAAATGGACTTTTTGAAAATTGAAAAATATTCTAAAGAGGTGAGGGGATTCATTGTAGCTTTGGAGAAGTCAGAGATAACATAGAACATTTCATGGTTTTTCATGCAGGAGAACTTGATTTAGAAAAGCTGAGGCAGGAGGATGAGGAGCACAGTAAGAAGCCCTGGGTGTCTGTTATCCCTTACCCACCCACCCCCACATGCCACCCCTACCCAAAACCTTCTGCTTGTCTTATTCTGAAGGTCCATGTACTTGTACTTGATTTTATAAGAATATGCACTTGCATTTTTTAAGATAACAAACATGTGTGTCAAAAAAGTATGTATAAGTGTTTTAAGAATACATAGTAGATTTTTGGTTCTCCAGATTTACATTTCTCTGGGCTTACATTACCATTGAGGTAGATGCCTGGGCACTCTAACTAACCCAGGATCACAGGATCCCAGATTCACAGAATCACAGAGACAGCTTCATTCTGAGGAGTTCTGACATAACCAGGATCACAGGAAGGACAGGCTCCATTCTGATTTAGCTAGGGCAGATAGCGCTAGAGATAACCAGATGGCGGCAGTTGGGGGAGGAAGCATAAGAACATAAGCAACAGAAACCAAGGTTACTTGGCATCATCAAAACCCAATTCTCCCACCATAGCAAGTGCTGGACGCACCATCACACCAGAAAAGCAAGATTCGGATCCAAAATCACTTCTCATGATGATGATAGAGGACATAAATAACTCCCTTAAAGAAATACAGGAGAACACAGGTAAACAGCTAGAAGCCCTTAAAGAGGAAACATAAAAATCCCTTAAAGAACTATAGGAAAACATAATCAAACAGTTGAAAGAAATGAACAAAACCATCCAGGATCTAAAAATGGAAATAGAAACAATAAAGAAATCACAAAGGGAGACAATCCTGAAGTTAGAAAACCTAGGAAAGAGGTCAGGAGTCATAGATGCAAGCATCACCAACAGAATACAAGAGATAGAAGAGAGAATCTCAGGGGTAGAAAACACCATAGAAAACATTGACACAAAAGTCAAAGAAAATGCAAAAACCAAAAAGCTCCTAAACCAAAACATTCAGGAATTCCAGGACACAATGAGAAGACCAAACCTAAGGATAATAGGTATAGAAGAGAGTGAAGACTCCTAAGTTAAAGGACCAGTAAATCTCTTCAACAAAATTATAGAAGAAAACTTCCCTAACCTAAAGAAAGAGATGCCCATGAACATACAAAAAGCCTACAGAACTCCACTGAACCAGAAAAGAAATTTCTCCTGTAACATAATAATCAAAACACCAAATGCACTAAAGAAAGAAAGAATTTTAAAAGTAGTAAGGGAAAAAGGTCAAGTAACATATAAAGGCAGGCCTATCAGAATTACACCAGACTCCTCACCAGAGACTGTGAAAGCTAGAAGATCCTGAGCAGATGTCATACAGACCCTACAAGAACACAAATGCCAGCCTAGGCTACTATACCCAGCAAAACTCTCAATTACCATAGATGGAGAAACCAAGATATTTCATGACAAACCCAAATTTACACAATATCATTCCACAAATCCAGCCCTACAAAGGATAACGGAGGGAAAACACCAACATAAGGAGTAAAACTACATCCTAGAAGAAGCAAAAAGTAATCTTTCAACAAATCCACACGAACCTAATTCCACCCCAACAACAAAAATAACAGGAAGTAACAATTACTTTTTTTAATATCTCTTAATATGAAAATATATATTACCAACTTATCCTAATCAATTCAAATTCAAAAATATGAGGAATTAGAAATTTGTTGACTGTTATCCAATAGTCTCTCTAATTTGGTAATTGGAGAAATAGGTCCAATATTGTACAATCTATATACACTTTCTGCTTGTTTGTACCTGACAGTGTCTTGCTATATACCACATAATGGTCTTGAAATCATGCTTCTCCTATCTCAGTCTCTCTATTAGTAGGATTGTTTATTTCATGTTTTTACACTCTACCTTGATTTTCAGAACAGTTTACATATTTCAAAATTATTTTTTAGACACAAAGTTAGATTTATTTTAATATTTGCTAAGAGTATTACATGTGGCATATTGCATATTGGTGAACAACAAAGTAACAAGAGTCTGGACTTGTAGCCCGTCTGTCAAACTTTTTGAAACTAAATATAGGAAGAAGAAAACAAACAAACAAACAAAACAGAAAATCTCCTCTGGGATCAAAGTAAGGGATATCCCAACTAAAGCTATCTCAATAAATAATTTTGCTGACCTCTTGAAAAAAATACATTCCTTTATTCCTTCCCATTTTCATATTTGTAATCAAATTTCCCATTTTTATCCATAACATTCAAGATCCACATTGAAGTGACATTTGTAGCTTGTTTTGCTACTTTGTATTCTTCTTCCCACCCCTCCTGTTTTATTTTGTTCCCATCACTAGATAGGAAAGAAAGAGTAGAGGGAAGGAGAGAAGGAGGGGGAGAGGGAGGGAGGGAGGGATGGAGGGACAGAGGGAGAGAAGGTGGGAGAGATATGCTTGAATCTAATTATTTTTGTTGTTCTTTAACAATCCAGAGACTGCTCCACCTGGGAATCCTTCCCATATTCAGTCATTAAATCCAGACATTATTGTGGATGTCAGCAAATGGTGGATGACAGGAGCCTGATATAGCTGTCTCCTGAGAAGCTCTGGCAGTACCCGACTAATACAGAAATAGAGGCTCATAGCCATCCATTGGACTGAGTACAGGGTCCCCAATGAAGGAGCTAGAGAAAGGACCCAAGGAGCTGAAGGGCTTGCAGCCCCTTAGGACGAACAACAACATGAACTAACTAGTACCCTCAGAGCTCCCAGGGACTAAACCACCAACCAAAGAGTACACATGGTGGGACTAGTCGTCATCAATGGGAGGAGAGGCCCTTGGCCCTGTGAAGGTTCTATGCCCCAATGTAGGGGAATGCCAGGGCCAGGAAGCAGAAAAGGGTGGGGTGGTGAGCAGGGGGAGGGGGGAGGGAACAGGGATTTGTTTTTATTTTTGTTTTTGTTTTTTTTTCTATTTTTTTCATTTTTTTTCTTTTTTTGGAGGGGAACCTGGGAAAGGAGATATTGTATGACATGTAAATAAAGAAAATATCTAATAAAAAGTTAAAAAATGTTAAAGATCAAAATTATACAATCAAAAGAAACATAAACAATTAACTTGGGAGGTGGCTTGTAAGAGAGCAACAATGAGTGAGACTGAATGCTTTGCTTGATGTTTGTCACTATTGTATCAATTTTGAAGAAGAGAAGTTTATAACTTACTCTTTCACTGAGATGAATGCTTTTCAAAATTATCACAGCCAATGAACCAGATTCTTACCCTCACCTAATGTCTGTGCCACCCTCCATGCAGAACCATTGTTCATTGAAACAATTGGTGAATGACTTCATGGATAGACCATCTTAATACACACACTATTTCTTCTGTTCTCTGTGGGTTGAGAATGAGGATAATCACTCCAGTCAAATAGCTTTGACCATAGCAAGAAATCTGTATCCAAAAATCGTGCCTACAATCCACTCCTTGGCACAGCAGAACTGTCAACTCTTAGCTTAGCTACTAGGGAGGTAAAATCCTTTGGTGATGTGAGGGGCATTGAAGTACAGTCTTATTACAATGAACTCCAATGTCTAAAAATTGTTCTTATTTTGGGCTTGTACCACAGTAAGAGCCAAGATTTTAAACTCTACTAAAAACAAAATAATCAAACAAAAAGACTTTATCTATTTATGTTCACTAAAAAAACTAGTAGTGATATATTATTCTAAAATATATAACTAATATGTTTGTAGTTATTTAAAATTTATATTGACAAAAATGTATGTATTTTCAGTATTGCTGAAGACAAGCATCTACATAAGACTGTTTAATTGATTGTTTTATATCTAACAACCTTCATACTACTCATTTTTATTGTTACAATATTTTATAAATTTTAAAGAATATGACAAAATAAAAAAAGATATTGCAAGTATTGAAAGGGGTTCTCTGGGAAGAGTTGGAGTACAAAAGGGAAAGAAGAATGTGATGTAATTCTATTTACTTAAAATATGTTCTTAAATGTTAACAAATTCAGATAAACTGAAATTATGTATCTTTTCTCATCATAATGCAATAAAACTTAAATCAATTAAAAATTGTCAATCAAAAAAAATAAGAGAGAGATATAGATGCCTGGGTCCAGAAGCACCAAAGGCTACCACCTGAGAGAACTACAAGACGGGCAGGGCCTGAAAGACATGGGTTTCTCCTGAGTCTCAGATGATGCTGGACAAGAGAAAGTAGTACCTAGATTCTTCTGGAGAAAAGATAGAGACACAGAACTCTGAGCAGCCAAAGACAATGCTTGTTTCAACTTGTGCTGCATGTCCCTCTATGGCCTGAATGGTTCCCAGTAGGCAAAGGCATGTTAGTGATTCTCAGCTGAGTTTTTTGTTGCTTCTGGATGCTATTCATGAAGAAAGTTCCCCCTCATCTTTGCTCTCAATTTCTATCAAGAAAGTGATGGATATGTGTTAGATCCCTGCCAGGTAAAATAGCAGCTGGTTATGTTTTGGAACCTCTGCTCTTTAGTTTGCAAGTGGCCAATGCTTGTTGACCTTGTCTCCAGAAGGCTTGATGATTCTCAGATTTGGAAGTCACTAGAGACACCAGAAGTTACCATCTAACCTAGGCGTGGCCACACGAGTTATAATGAAAAGAACTGGCAGTACAGAAAGCTGTGCTTCCACTCATGAACAATCCGGGTAGAGTGAACATGTATACACACAGCACAAAAGAACCCAGACAACAGGACAGGTGGTTCGTCAAAGTGGTAGGTGTTAAGATGTGGTTTTGTTTGTTTTCGTTCTTACTGTTGTTTTACAAGTTATTGCCAATAATATATTGTTATAAATATATAACACATTACCAAAATTGATGTGGCTTATGTAAAGAGAGGTAGTTCTCTGCCAGGACTACAAGCATTTTAACCTAAGCTGTGCACATAGGCATGGAGTCAGAGTGGCCTAGGTCCAGGTCGGTCAAGTAGTCACATGGTGTGGGATGCAGTGGTAAGGTGTCATGTCCCAGGGTAAAGCCAGGGAAGCTGAGACATGACAACTGCATCCCTTTAGTGAGCTTGCTTCCTCAGTATAGGAAAACTAAACATTGACTGCTCAAACTGAGCAACGGAGGAGTCCTGTGTGTTACTCTGGGCTTGTGCCTGGTTAGGAAGAGGAAGCCCATGACAGCTTCTGCTGGGAAACAGTTCATGGAGATGAACGATACACATGGTCTGGTGATGGTAAATCATGCATAGAGAATGGCTCAGAAAGCTCAGAATTTGTCCTTCGGAAGAGTCGAGTCTAACAAGCTAGAAATGAGTAAGGTCTGCAGAAGCCATTAGACTTGGGGTTTTTGAAAAGATGCCGACTCAGCCAGAGAGCAGGAAGGACCATTGAAAATAGAAACGCTTCATGCCTGTTGCCAGTGAGAGATTGTTTCGAATCATAGTTCTAACAAAGTTGTAATAATGTTTGGAAAATCACAAAGTTTGCAGTGTGCTATACTGACTTTAGTGTGTCCTTAGCAGACTGTGGCATGTGTTGAAAGTTTGGCTCTATGCCATTCTTGTAGTTGAGAAGCACAAACTACCAGCCATATAGATATGAATTTTAATTTGCCTTATTAACATGCTTGTATAGATTTTCTACTTCCTTGTTAATAAAATGATGATAAGAACATTTTCTTGGAGACCACTGTATTGTATTGAAGGTATTAAGTAGTTCCCTTTAGGGTGTTCCAGGTAATTTAAGAAAAAAGGAAAACTCACTGTAAAGGGTATAGAATGTCATAGAAACACACAAGGACAGGAACCATGGTGGGCCTCAGAAGCAAGTGAGTCCAGGAACTACAAAGAAATGGCAATTCTGAGTCAGTTTGCACCACAGCCAAGTTATCTTTGGATGTCGAATAACTTCATTCTCTGCAGAAGCTTGCAAATAGATCCCACATGGTTTCTTCCTTAGGACCTTTGTTGGCTCTCATATTTTATATACAACTAAGTACAAATCCCAACAAATTTAAATTTCATTGTCGTAGCTTACCTGTGTCTATCACTGATCTAGTTAACGGATTTAGCGGGTGTACTTGCTGGTTTTGTGTGTCAACTTGACACAAGCAGAAGTTATCACACAGAAAGAAGCCTCCCTTGAGGAAATGCCTCCATGAGACCCAAGGCATTTTTTTCAACTAGTGATCAAGGGTGGGAGTGCCCATTGTGAGTGGTGTCATTCCTGGACTGATAGTCTTGGGTTCTATAAGAGAGCAAGCTAAGCAAACCAGGGGAAGCAAGCCAGTAAGCCGCATCCCTCCATGGCCTCTGCATCAGCTCCTGCCTCCAAGTTCCTGCCCTGTGTGAGTTCCTGTCCTGACTTCCTTTGGTGATGAACATCAATGTGGAAATGTAAGCTGAATAACCCCTTTCCTCCCCAATTTGCTTTTTGGTCATGATGTTTTGTGCAGGAATACAAACCCTGACTAAGATAGTGGGTCAGGCTTTGATCATGTGACACTCTACTCCTGGCTAGAGTGATCATAAATATGCAAGTAGGATAAAGTGAGGGTGATGGGAGTCCCCATAACTGAACTGGCCTGAGATAAGAATTGATGAGAGGGTGTATAGAAAGCATCATGGTTAATACCTGCCTGGTATGTGCAAACAGTCTAGAACACTGTCAAAATCCATGGCATGACACAACTGATAGGCAAAGGCCATATATCTTCAACCACTTTATCCTTCAAATCAATATTTTTCTGTACCTGTCAGAGAAAGACAGCCACAGAACTGGCAATCATGTGATATTTATGAAAAAAAAAAAACAAAACAAACAAACAAAAAAACCTCCTTCCAGATCCAAGTGACTAAAAGATGAAAGAAGTATTCCAGAAGCTGGGGTTTCTGTGACTCCCATCCTTTACAGAAGGATTCTGGTCTTGTGGCCTCATTTATGCTCATTTACTGACTATGCATTAATAACCAGATGATCATTTGAAAAGCTACCTGGTACAATGACTACACACATCATTTGAGTCTTCTCCACAAGTTTATGTAAAAGACATATGGTTACTGACCAATTTCTTAAATTAAAAATGGTCTCCTCTTTCATTGGTCTTGATGAGATCATTGGCAACAGGGGCAAGGGAGTATGAATGGAAGATCTGTGTTTTAGTGATGATAAGTATTCTTAGCATCTCTTGCCTGCCCAAGAAAAAGTGCCTGACATCAGCAAGGAGTTGGGTCTCCATATACCCAAACTCAGGAAAAACTCAAGCGACTACCAAAGAAGTGTTACTTCCTTCCTACTTACAGTGGACTGTATTTAGAAATCAAACACTCCCATTTAATTAGAAGCACAAGATGAAATGGGCTTGAGAACAGCTTTGATTTTATGCTGCAGTTGGCGTGGTATCTATCCAGAGGTGATAATGTCTACAGAAGAGTTAGCTCAATAAGCCTCAGTTCTAAAGTTGTTATTAAAAAAATGCCAGATAGTTTTCCTTTTGGTATTTCAATTTATGAATGCATGAAGACTTTAAATGTCTTCACTTGCTAGAAGATTTCAAAATCAAAAGTTATAAAGGCAAAAAAGTCAAACTTCTATCTGAAAGATTTTTTTTTTAATGATTTCAAGTAGTAACACATATCCCTCACTTCTCCCTTGAAGGTTTTTCACATTTTACTCTGTGAAGTTAATTTCTACTTTAGTCTCAAATCGATATTTTCTTCATTGGTGAGAGTACTAGTGTTGTTGTCATTGCAAAAAAAACAAAGCAATATCCCTTGCTTTGGGCCTTATAAGAAGAAAGGTAGTTGTCTTAGTTAGGGTTTTATTGCTCTGAAGAGACACCATGACCAAGTCAACTCTTACAAAGGGAAACATTTAACTGGGCCCAGCTTACAGTTGCAGAGGTTCAATCCATTATCATCAAGGTAGAAGCATGACAGCGTCCAGGGAGACATGGTGCAGAAGGAGCTGAGAGTTCTACATCTTGATCTGAAGGCTGCTAGGAAAAGACTGGCCAAGCCTGCCCCCACAGGAACACACTTCCTCCACCAAGGCCACACCTACACAAACAAGGACACACCTCCTAATAGTATCACTCCCTGTGGACCAAGCATTGGAATACGTGGATTCCAACAAGTTGACTGACAACCTCTGCTAGTTATCTGAAAATCTGAGGGTGGGCAAGTCTAGTCTCCAGCTGACTTTGCATAGCATCACCGATCTGTATTCATCCTTCCTGGATCCAGTCAACCCTGCTATTGACTTCATGAAAGTGCCCTAGTTGGGCTGAATGAGACCAATTCCTGCTCTGACATCATGGTGAACACATCAGTTCTCGCTGACTTATGCCCGTCTGTCAGCTGCATGGATATTGTGCATCTGGACAGTGGACTCCTCATGGCAAGGGTTGGGAAGAAGAGGTGACATGAAGGAAGCAGCCTTACAGCACATACTGGAAGAGGCTTCTCTGGCCCTTGCCCAAGCATTAGTTCATTACTCATTTCATCACCTCCACTTAGCTCAGCCAATGTATCCGCTCTCCTTTAGACATCTAACCAGTAAAGTACATAGACATTAGCATTTCCAACTATGAAACTCATAGTTTTTTCCTTCTCAATCTATGTATCTTCCATCCATAAATGGGCTCCAGCTGTGTTCTCCTACCTGAGACAGAAATCTAGTTATCTGTAGTAATTCCTCTTCTATTTGCCTTCATGGCTAATTTCGTTGGACATGTCAACTGTGCCTGCCAACAAATCTTTGCCCTTGTGCTTTGTACACTATTCCTGTACCACCTAGAAAGGGCATCTACCTCTTTCAGTGTTTTTCTTCTCTCAATCCAAACAGTGGTTGATTAGTATATTAGCTTCCTTACTGTTGCTGTGATACAACAACATTAAAAAGGCAAATTAAAGAAGGGCTTGTTATGCCCAGATCAGGAGGTCCCTACAGATCACCAAAGATGACCAGGAGTTTAACTCTCATGCAAAAGCAAAAAGTCTTTATTCAAGGATGATCTCAGACCCTCCAACCTCCAGCACAGTGGAAGGTGTGGAAGGTGCTGAGCTGGTGCAAGTCTTGCCTATTTATCATGGTAGCAGGGTGACAGACCTTCTAACTTGGCCATTACATGATTGATTGACATTTACTTGGCATACTTCTATTGGCTAGTAATAATTTCAGCTTGGTATGAACAATGGTTGCTAGCTTAATCAATCTACTTTGAACATTAGGTACTTTCTTTCCTTTTAAGAACTGATTGGTTATTGCTAGGATTGGTGTGTCTATTTACCCAGCAGAATTGTGATTGTTAGTTACCAGGGTAACGTGGCTCCAAGAACAAGTTGGGTTTTTTTCAAGCAGCTGAACTCATTCATAGGACAAGTTAATAGTAAAATGGAGTCTGAAAGCAACATGGAGTTTGTAATGTTAAGCTGGGCCCTTCAGGTTTATTTTGGGTTATAGTTCTAGAAGGATAGAGTACATCATGGTAGGGAAGACATAGTGCCAGGAACAGGAAGCTAGCTAATCATATTTCTTCAGAACAAACAGGAAGTGGAGCCAGGCTATAAAACCTTAAAATCCACTCCCAGTAACGCACTTCCTCCAGCAAGGCTCACTTTCTACAGGTGCCATAACTTTCCTAAATAACACTTCCACTTGTGGGTTAAGTGTTTAAACACATGACTCTAAGGGAAACATTTCTTAATCAAAACACAACAGTTATTCTCCAACTGTTAAAAATATATGCAAACAAATGACTTTTCCTTAAGAAAAATAGCAATGTTAGAAATACACATTCAACTTAGCCTCTTGGAGTCTGTGGTTTGTGTACATGGTTATCCTGTACTTTATAACTAGTATCTACTTATAAGTGAGTACCTACCATGTTTGTCTTTCGGGTTCAGGGTTACCTCACTCGGTACAATATTTTCTGGTTCTATCCATTTGCTTGCAAATTTCATGAAGTCATTACTTTTAATAGCTGAGTAATATTCCACTGTGTAGATATACCACATTTTCTTTATCTATTCTTCTGTTGTGGGACATATGGGTTGTTTTCAGCTTCTGGCTATTGCAAGTAAGGCTGCTATGAACATAGTTGAGCATGTGTCCTCGTGTTGAACATCTTTTGGGTATTTGCCCAGGAGTGGTATAGCTGGCCTTAAGGTAGATCTATTCCAAATTTTCTGAGAAACCACCAATTTGATATCTCAAGTGGTTGTACAAGTTTGCATCCCACCAGCAATGGAGGAATCTTCCCCTTGCTCCACATCCTTGTCTGCACAACCCATAGAACTAAAGAAGCTAAGTAACAAGAAGGGAACAAGGGACAGTGCTTGAATCTCACTGAGAAGGGAAAATAGACTAGACATCAGGTGGAAAACTGAGCAGGAGGGGTGGGAAGGGGAACAGGCGAGATCAGATAGGGGATAGGGTGGGCTGGAGAAGACAGTAAGAGAGTGCTGGGAGAGACGGTTGGAATCAGGAAGCATCTCTGTGATGAGCTAGGACAATGGAAACTCCCTCAAACCTATGAGAGTGACCCTACCTAAGACTCCTAGAATGGAGGATGTGAAGCCTGAAATAACCATCTCCTGTAACCACAGAAGACTTCCAATAGAGGGATTGAGACTACAAGCCAGCCACAAAACCTTCAACCCACAATATGTCCTGTCTACAAGATGTACAAGATAGATCAGAAATTGAGGGAAGAGCCACCCAATGGCTAGCCCAGCTTGAGACCCATGCAACGAGAGGGAGACCATCCCTGCCACTATTAATGATACTCTGCTATGCTTGCAGACAGGAGCCTAGCATGACTGTCACCAGAGAGGTTTCACCCAGAGACTGATGGAAACGGATGCAGAGGCCCACAGCCAAACATTAAGGGGAACTTGGGGAATCCTGTGGAAGAGGGGTTGGAAGGATTGAAGGAGCCACAAGGGTCAAGGGTACCGCAAGAAAAGCTATGGAATCAACTAGCCTGGGCCCATAGGGGCTCATAAAGATGAATGCCACGATCAGAGAGCATGCATAGGACGATCCTAGGCCCTCTGCGTACCTATAACAGTTGTATAGCTAGCTGGGTCTTCATCATATGAACTCCTAATGGCCAGAGCAGGGGTTGTCTTTGACTCTGTTGCCTGCCTTTGGATCTTTTCTCTAATTGGGCTGCCTTGTCTAGGCTCAATAAAAGAAGATGTGCCTAGTGTTACTGCAACTTAGTATGTCAAAGCTAGTTGATATCCATAGGAGGCCTCCCCTTTTCTGAGGGGAAAGGGAGGAGGGGCTGAGAGGAGAGGAGGGAAGGGAAGCTGCAATTTAGACATAAGGTAAATAAATAACTAATAATAAGAATAAAAAGAAATACACATTCAAATGACTTGGCATGTGATTCATATTATAGAGCGCTTGTCCAGCATATGAAAAGTAATGTGCTTCATTCCCAGAACTCCATAAATTTGGCCATGATAGGGCATGCCTGTAATTCTAAAGCTTGGGAGATAGAGGCAGAAAAGTTAGAAATTCAAAGTCATTGTCTTAGTCAGTTTTTTATTGGATATTTTATTTATTTTCATTTCAATGATATTTCCTTCCCTGGTTTTCCCTCTGCAAACCCCCTATCCCATCCCCCCTTCCCCTGCTTCTATGAGGGTGCTTTCCCACCCACCCACTCCCACCTCACTGCGCTGACATCCCCTTACACTGGGGCATCGAGCCTCCATAGGACCAAGGGCCTCTCCTCCCACTGATGCCAGACAAGGCCATCCTCTGCTATATACGCAGGTGGAGCCACGGGTCCCTCCATGTGTGATCTTTGGTTGGTGGTTTAGTCCCTGGGAGCTCAGGAGGTTGATTGATATGCTGTTCTTCCTATGGGGTTCCTATTGCTGTGAGGAAACACCATAGCCACACAGTAAATTGGGGAAGAAAGGGTTCTTTGGGCTCACACTTCCAGATCAGAGTCCATCACTGGGGAAAATCAGGACAGGAACTCAAGCAGGGTTGGAGCCTGGAGACAGGAGCTGATGCGAGGCCATGGAGAGTTGCTGCTTACTGGCTTGCTTTCCTGGCTTGCTCAGCCTGTCCTCTTATAGAACCCAGGACCACTGGCCCAGGGATGGCTCCACCCACAATGGGCCCCTCCCTACTGATCACTAATTGAGAAAGTGCCTTACAGATAGATCTCATGGAGGCATTTCTTCCACTGAGGTTCCTTTCTCTGTGGTAACTCTAACTTGTGTCAAGTCGACACACAAAACCAGCCAGTACAACCGACCCCTGTTCAACCTGTCACATGAACACATCACCATTAAGCCACAACCCTTACTTTTCCAATATCTAAATATCTTTAAAAGTTCCACAATCTTTACAAATTCAAACACATTAAAATTACAGTCCCTATGATGGGCGGTGGTGGATTTCTGAGTTTGAGGCTGGCCTGGTCTACAGAGTGAGTTCCAGGACAGCCAGGGCTAAACAGAGAAACCCTGTCTCAAAAAACAAAAACAAACAACAACAACAACAAAAAATCAGTCCCTTTAAAATATTCCATTTCTTTTAAAATTCTCCGCATAGTCTCAATCAAATCAAAGCTAAATCAAACTCTTATTGTACAGAATCAGGGATCCACTCACTCTCTTCTGTGTTGCTCCAAAGGGCTTGGGTCCCTTCTCCAGCTCTGCCCTCTGTAGCACACAGCTTGACTTCTAGGCTCCAGCTGCCTTCACTCCACCACTGCTGCTGTTCTTGGTTGTCATCCCATGGCACTGGCATCTCAAAATGCTGAGGTCTTCTGTTGCAACTGGACTGCACTTTCACAAATAACCTCTCATAGGCTCTCTTCCTGGAGCCAAGCCACAACTGCGCTACAGGACCCCTTCGGTCCTGGGCCTTCAGCAGCTACTGAGGCTGCACCTTCACCAACAGCCTCTCCTTCCCTCTCAGAGTTGGAGGACTCAGGTACTCTCCATAAACCCTTTATGCTTTCAAAACCAATACGACCTAGGTGACTCTTACACAGTGCCAAGTCTGGCTGTCAGCATAAGGTAGAGTCTTGGCTGCCTCTGGAACACAGCTTCTCTGAACTCCCAGAAAACACTTCCCAGAAGATTTCACTTCAGAGATGCTGGTCTATTCCTCTTCTTCTTCTTCTTCTTCTTCTTCTTCTTCTTCTTCTTCTTCTTCTTCTTCTTCTTCTTCTTCTTCTTCTTCTTCTTCTTCTTCTTCTTCTTCTTCTTCTTCTCCTTCTTCTTCTTCTTCTTCTCCTTCTTCTTCTCTTTTGTTTTTTTCAAGACAGAATTTCTCTGTGTAGCCTTGACTGTCCTGGAACTCACTCTGTAGACCAGGCTGACCTCAAACTCAGAAATCCATCTGCCTCTGCCTCCCAAAGTGCTGGGATTAATGGCGTGCACCACCACCACCCTACTGATGCTGGCCTCTCTTCTTAATCACCACTAATTTCTTAGCTTCAGCTAACCAGTGGAAGGAGACTCTCTTCAGTAGCCAGCCAGGAGGAGACTGAACTCCATACTGGGAAGAGCCTGAGCATAGGAGACTTCAATGCCTTCCCCCACAGTGAAACATTCCCTCCAACAAGGTCATACCTTGTAACAGTGCCACTCCCTGTGGGCCGAGCATTTAAACACATGAGCCTGAGTCAATGGAGGCCAAACCTATTCAAACCACCACAATCATCTTTGTCTATTTCTCAAGTTCTAGGCCAGCCTTGACTATATGAAACCCTCTCGTAAAGAAAAACAGTACAGAGCCGGAGAGATGGCTCAGTGGTTAAGAATACTGACTGCTCTTCCAAAGGTCCTGAGTTCAAATCCTAGCAACCACAGGGTGGCTCGCAACCATCTGTACTGAGATCTGATGACCTCTTCTGTGTGTGTCTGAAGACAGCTACAGTGTACTTACATATACCAATAAATAAATCTTAAAAAAGAAAAGAACAAAAAGAAAAAAGTATACATTCAAATTGCTAAGTTAACAGTCACATAGTAGTAATGGACGTGATAAGTGAAAACTTATAGAAATATGTAACAGATTTAATTAGCTTCAAACTTTAATGTACTTAGAAGTCCCCATGTGATCTGTTAGAATACAGGTCAAACTCACTTGGCCTTTGGTAGGGACTGGAGTTCTGTTTCTAACAAGCTCTGAGGATACCGGATACCAATGTTACTGGTTACAGTTTTCAGGAACAAGACTTTAGCTTAAGAGCTTTCACCTATGCTAATCTGTGTCTCAAGAATCCCTTGCCCTAAAGCACCCTTTTCTGAAAGTCGTTTCAAATCTGGCCCTTTAAAACATAATAATTTGCAGCATCACGGTGATGAGGGGATGTGAGGGAACCTTTCAGAGAGGTGACCGATTCACATTTGTTCTTTCTAGGTGATAACCTTTATTTTTATACCAGGCATAAGAACTTCAATTTACAAGAATCCCTATGACATTAAGTGACCTTTGATAGACATGTAAACTTTTGAAAGGTTAGATGAAGAGAGGGAAAATGAGGAAGAGACAAAATAACGCTGGAAATCTACATTTGCATTTCCACATTTGAAAAATCATATAACGTTAGCATGTACTTTAAGCAAAGAACAATGAAAACGTCAGGCTATATTAATCACATATCCTCAAAATAATTCATTTGTTTTCCTAAAATAATTGATTTTTTTAATCATTTAATTTCTAAAATACAAAGAAATATTCTGAGTTGTAGAATGTTGTTGGTTTCTTCATACCAAACTGTTCATGAACCTTCCTTGAAATGCTTTGTATGTGTGGATTCACTTTGTTCTTCTCACCTTAGGATAGTTTTGAGGTGCGTCATGCACTAAGCTATATTGTTTCATTGATATTAAAATGAAGATAAATCATTTGATGCCTGTTGCGGGAATTATAAAAAAAAAAATGAATCCACTCCACAAACTCCTTTTCTTGCCAGGCCACGTTTTTGAGCTGGTACCATTTGGTCTTAATACTAAGCTCCGGAGGGTTTTTGTTATTTCCTCCAAGCAAGCTACATCTTGCTCACATGCAGCTCTTCACACACTCCCACAATCATTCATCTAAATAGTGCCTAAGACCCGGTAAGTAAAGCATGACTCTTAAGGCCTTAATATCCAATCAGATTTATATAATAATAAAATCACAATTTACAAGATGCCAATTCAATAATTTTAGAACCAGATAATAAAGACAATATCCTAACCCAACTAATCTATTTTGTAAGAACCTGCTTGGTTGTATAACCTTGTGGGATCTGGTTCATCCTCATCGTCTGTCTCTATGATGATGTCTCCTCCTGCTCCTCCTTCTCCTCCTCCTCTCCTGACCTTTTTCCTCCTCCAACTCTAGCTCCACCTCTCTATTCCTGTCCAATCACAGGCCTGTCACTGCTCTAATGTGATTGGACAGAGAAAATGCTATAGCAGATGCCTGCATGGCTTTATGTTGTTCTGTAATATTAACAGTTCTTGAATGCTACCTATATACTGTTATAAGCTGTTTTATAAGCATTATCTCATTATACACCGGGACACAATTTAATACAGTGGCATGATAATTTATGCACACAATGGTCACTCCATAACCTCTTGAATCGAATGCTTTCTTGTTTCTTAGCTTGTGATATTTTAGAAAAAAAACTTGCAATTTTAGGAGATAGACCCTTGCTGAAGGAAGCTGGCTACCAGGGCTGTAATCATCATCTGGCCTATTGTCTCCAGCCTCTTCCTGTCCCTTTTTCTTTCTGCTTCCTACTCATCATGAGGCTGGTGGCCTTGGCCACATGCTCCCACTGCTGTGATGCACTCTACTGGTATAGACTCAAGCACTCCTCTTTTATAATTGTTGCTTAGGGTGATCGCAGTGTCGCCCCCTCCTGCCCCTACCCTCAAGCTTATGGTGGCTTGTGTGCCCTAGTCTTTACAGCGAGAAATACAAAACTTTACTTCTTGTTAAAGGTGGATCTGTAAAGGTACCACTACGTGGTAACAACACAAGAGGAAACAGCTGTGTGAGACTTTTTGACATTGCAATATGATGTCATCAACTGCAAAGTTCATGCTCAAAAATGGGATAATTAAGTTACTTGGAGAAATCTACAACAATTTCACCGTGCTTTAAGTAAGCTGGCAGTTTTGTACGGGGCTTCATCCATAGCCATACCGGAATGAGGGAGCCAAAGGCTGTAGGCTGTATGTGCCTGAAAGATCATCATCACCTGGATACACAGAAGACTGGAACGTCCGATTTGACTGTGGTTCAGGTAAGCCTGTCATCAACCCCAGTACAGTGACAGAAAGTCTTGCCTGATGACTTGGACACAGAAACAGGGCAGAAAGGTGTTTGGGAGAAAAGAAGGACTAATGTAAAGACGTCTGTATCCTTTAGGTGGAGAATTTACAAGGGCAAACCCCCTGTGAAGGTCCACCATCTGCTATCCCAGACTTTCCAGTGGCTTCCCTCCCGCCTCTCCCCTTTGTCAATCATCTTAGTCTGGACTGCTGTAGCAGATTCCCATTGGATCCGATAACTCTGTGTCACTGCTCTCCTCTGTCCAGGCCTTACTCACTGTACCCAAATCCTTATTTAAAATGCAGATCTGGCTCAGCGTGTCAGCTGCTTTGCCCAGTGCTGTGAGAAAACCTGACAGAAGCAATTTTAGGAAGGAACAGCTCGGTTTAGTTCACAGGGTATAATCCCTGATGGTGACAGGAGCATGAGGCAGCTACTCACACTGTAGCCACCTTCGGAAAACAAAGCAAATATCCAATTTGCCTTCTCCTTTTATTTAGTTCAGGTCGCCTACCCATATCACCATACCACCCACATCACGGTACCCCCACATCCAAGGTGGCATTCGCTCTTCAGTTAGCCACTCCTATCAACGATACCATCCACACATCCGACACCTGTTTCTGCTGTGATTCAAAATTGGTCAAATGATGAAGGCTAATCATCACCCTTCATCATTATTTTACAGTCATATCCTTCTGAGATTATATCACATTCGAAGGCTGAACCCCCATTCGCAGGCATTTTTGTGTTCAGCAAGCAAACTGCCCCCCAGCCTGCCCTCTCTTCCTCCTGGATACTAATCCTCTGCATCTCTGCTAGTCAGTGCATAGGCTGTCATCCTTGCCTGAAGTCTCTAGACTACGGTGGACACCACCAGTGCAGGCACGGTCTATCTTGCTTTTCTTCTTCCTCCTCTTCTGTCTCTTCCTCCTCCTTCTCTTCTTCCTATCTGAACCCAACACAGCCTTTAGAAGTGTCTATGCAACTTGTACTGAGTAAATAAATGACCCTTTACTTCTTCTTTCCTGCTCCTGTGGACTCTTAAGGTGCTTGCTTTATTATAATAATTGATGATGATAATAATAATATTAATAATAATAATGTCATTATTATTATTCTTTAGGGCTCTATCTTTCCTCATTGGAGAATGGAAGGCGTAAAGTTTATAAAAAACAAAATAAAACATTATTTCCCATATTTGTAAGATGAATATTAAGTAAAGGGCTGAAACAGTGCAGAATAATTTTTATGATGATGTGTATGTGTATGTGCTATGCTTGTACTGTTTTGTTTGTTTGTTTGTTTTCAGTTTTTTTCAAGACAGGGTTTCTCTGTGTAGCCTTGGCTGTCCTGGAACTCACTCTGTAGACCATGCTGGCCTTAAACTCAGAAATCCGTCTTCCTCTGCCTCCCAAGTGCTGGGATTAAAGGTGTGTGCCACCACCGCCTGGCTTGGGGTATACTCTTGAGCTTGTGTGTGTGTATGAGTTTATGTGCACCATACACATGCAAACTAGCAGAAGCCAGACTAAGGCATTAGACTCCTTGAAACTTGCGTTATATTCAGTTGTATGCCACTATGTGGGTGCCCACATAGAGGAGAACCAAACTAGGGTCCTCTGCAAGAACTGTAAGCACCCTTGACCACTGAACCAATCTCTCTAGCCCTTCAAAATTTTACATAAATTCAGTCTATGTCTTCCTATTTACTTGCTATTAAACAAAGTCCTCAAGATGGGGATCCCTCAGTCAAAACGTATGAATATACTTTTGGTTCATGGCACATAGTCTTGGCTTGCTCTCGGGGCCTCGTCCCTTCGGTGGGATGCTGTGCAGCTGCAGTAGCCCGTGAATATATTTGACGTTCCTCCGTTCCTTACAGTCGTTACTTCATTTGGACGTTCATTATGTTTAGGTAATGCAGCAGGGCTTTGGAGGTGCCAAATGTTGAGATGGGCTGCTTTATGAGATATTTTATCATCTTTTCTAAACCGCTGCTCCCAAAGGGGGAAGGAATCTGGGTAGAGAGGTAGGAAGCTAGGAAGAGACTCCAGCGCTACCATGCTAGGCTCCTTTAAACATTCCATTCCTTGGTCCATAGGTAGATGTGAGAAGAGTCACTGGTACAAAGCAAGCTGAAGGTTTTTCACAGAGAAGTTCAATCCAGGGAAAAAGTTAGCCTTCCTTGGACAAGTGAGTTGGAAACTTCTAGACTTGCCTTGGGCTGATCAAAAGAGCTCTGCAGTTTGCTTGCTGAGTCTTCTGGCTTAGACCAGGAGCTGCCTCCTGGGCAGAGTGTCTCAGCTGGTTAATCGTCTACGTCTCTTTACCCTCATCTGATCATTTGCGGTCCAAAGCTGTCTATGTGTCATTCCATTACTAAGTAAAGGAATGAGCTGAAGCAGCCTGCAGGGGTTGCTTTGTGTGTCCTCTGGGAAGGGGTCTTGGGCTGTAAGAAGGTAGGACACTTGAGATTTGAGTTGCCCAGGTAAGGGAAAGAGAAGTGCCAGCGCCTGCTATTTTAGGTCTCATTATGTACTTTCTGTTTCAATAACACATCAGGTTTGGCTTGGTCAGTGAAGCAAAACTCTGTATTTAATGGTCAATAAAATGCCTGGAGCAGCGGGGACTCAGGCTAAGGGTAGGGGCTTGACTTTCCACTAAGGTAAAAAGCTGATAATTGAGCCTGTGTGCCCCATGAAGCCTGGAGATTTCTGCTCAGAGTCCTGGCTTTAACCTATTTCCCATCTTTCCTCTTTCACAAACAGCAGCTTCCGAAGAAGACTCAAGGCTCTTTCTCCAGAGAGCTAACTGCCATCGGCTAAATTGTTTTTGATAACCCTTAACTCTGAACATCTCAGCTTACTGACACCTCACACTGACACTGATCCTCTTGGGTAAATGATGGGAAGGGGAATAGTAGGAAGCCCAAGGCTTGGGGCTGAGGCTGAACTTCCTCTGAGATGTATCCCTGGCTTGAAATGGAAACAAATCTTTTTTTTTTATTAGATATTTTCTTTATTTACATGTCATACGATATCTCCTTTCCCAGTTTCCCCTCCTGAAAAAACTAAAAAACCAATAAAACAACAAGAACAAACCCCTGTACCTCCCCCCCCCGCATTTGCCACCCTACCCTCTCTTGCTTACTTGCCTGGCATTCCCCTACACTGGGGAATAGAACCTTCACAGGACCAAGGGCCTCTCCTCCCATTGATGACCGACTTGGCCATCCTCTACTATACATATGCTGCTGGAGCCATTAGTCCCACCATGTGTACTCTTTGATTGGTGGTTTAGTCCCTGGGAGCTCTGAGGGTACTAGTTAGTTCATATTGTTGTTCGTCCTAAGGGGCTGCAAACCCTTCAGCTCCTTAGGTCCTTTCTCTAGCTTCTTCATTGGGGATACTGTACTCAGTCCAATGGATGGCTATGAGCCTCTATTTCTGTATTAGTCGGGTACTGTCAGAGCCTCTCAGGAGACAGCTATATCAGGCTGGATTGTCCTTCTTTCAGTCTCTGCTCCATAGTTAGTCTCTGCAACTCCTTCCATGGGTATTTGGTTCCCCCTTTTAAGAAGGAATGAAGTGTCCACATTTTGGTCTTCCTTCTTCTTGAGGGAAACAAATCTTTTAGCTTCAGAAACACACAGGGAGAGAAAAAGGTTAGCAGTGAAAACTATTTTGTAGTATTCAAATTCATCTTTAAGTAGCAGGTTTAATGGCCAGATTGCTTCAGTGGGCGTATTTTTAAAACTCACTGGAGGAACAACCACTCCACTATCATATCCACAGTTTTAATAATTATCTAACCCTTCCAATGAATGCCTAGGAACCTCAGTGAAGTAAAACATCATGATGGCTAGTTTAAGTAAACTGTGGACCACTATGACCAGTACTGTGACAGGTTTGGGGTTTGAGCTAAAATCCAGATCGTCTGTATAACAACTGAATTAATCATATGGCCGTGCTCCGCTGAGGGTGTAATTAGCATTTCAAGATCTATGAAATATGATTTTTTTAAAAACTATGATTCCTAACATCAGATATATAACCTAGAGTGAGTACTCTGCCCAAAGTTTAGAAACAACTGGCAAGTCTGAGTGAAGACGGGTCATCTCGCTAATGAAGCATATTATACCAGGGGTTAGAACAGCTGCATTCTCTTTTGCTACTGTATTTGCAAGAACATGTTCCTCCACCTTATTCTTTATGTAGCCATGATGTTAAAGCACTTGATACAGTTATGTGGTTTAACATGGGCAGGCAGAAAGTGATCCCTTTGGCCTGTGGTTGCACCCTATGGATGTGCAGTCTGGCTAGCTGGAAAATGACCTCCAATTTGTTTCCATGGCAGCTCCTCTGTTCTCTCCTCCTTTTGTCCCTTATTTACCACTTTGTCTTAGTTTTCTTTGGCTTTGTCTTAGTTTGTCACAGTCTTTGTCTTAGTGAGGGTTTCCATTGCTGTGAAGAGACATCATGACCAAGGCAACTCTTATAAAAGAAACCATTTAATTGGGGGCTGGCTTACAGTTTCAGAGGTTCAGTCCATTATCATCATGGTGGGAGAAGTGGCAGTGCCCAAGGAAGACATGTTGCTGGAGGAGCTGAGAGTTCTACATCTTGATCCAAAGGCAGCCAGGAAGAGGGTCACCTGCACTGCGTGGAGCTTCAATATTGAGACCCCAAAGCGCACCCGCACAAAGCCACACTTCCTCCAACAAGGCCACACCCACTCTAACAAGGCCACACCTCCTAATAGTGCCACTCCCTGAGTCAAGCATATTCAAACCACATGGTCTTCCACACAGGTCTCATTTCACTTGGAAGCTACTTGATTAAAGCCATGAGGAACAAAAGAGTAAAGCAAGAAGGCAAATGAATTCTACAGGAGTGGTCCATAGAGGACCCTACTCAGATCTTCAGCACTTTCAGCCGACTGAATGAGAGTCTCGGCTCCACTTTGGACTCTTCTTGTATAAGTTTTTGTTTTTGTTTTTTGTTTTTTGTTTGTTTTGTTTTGTTTTGAGACAGGGCCTTGTTATATAGTTCATCCTGGCCTCAAACTCTTGATCCCAGTGCTTTACACACCCAAAGCTGTGCTAGCGGATCAGCATGTGATACTACACCTGACTTCATGTGTATGAGTTTATTTATTGGTGTATGTGTGTGTGCAGTGAAGTGGATGGGTTTGGTTGAGTGGATGTGTTCATGTGCATGTCCTGGGGTCAACACCAGGTGTCTCTCTCTATTAGTCTTCACTTTATTTTTTGAGAGGAAGTCTCTTACTGAATGTGGAGCTCACTGGCTAACCTGGCTAGCATCTGAATGCTGGGGATCCATTTGCCTCTGACCCTCTAAGTGCCTAGTTTTTCCGTGGGTGCTGGGGAGCAGAACTCAGGTCCTCATGCTTGCACAGCAGGCACTTAACCAATTATGGGTATTAAATACCTGAGCCCTGTTCATGCATTCTTAAGCCTACTTTTGCTGTTGCTGTTGTTGTCCATGATTAAGTATTTCTCCTTAGAGTCCTTTTCCAGAAGGTACATATAATTATGTTTGCCTTAAGAAACAAAATTGAGGACAGGAGAAATGGTTCTGCAGTTAAGAGCATGGGCTGCTCTTCCAGAAGACCAGGGTCTAATTCCCAGGGCTCTTAAGGTAGCTAACACTGTCTATAACTCTAGTCCCAGATGATCTGGTTCCCTCTTCTGTCCTTTGTGGCCACCAGGTACACATGTGACACAGAGACATACATGCAGGCTAAACACCCACATATAAAATAAAAATAATTTTAAAAATATAAATAAATAAATAATAAAATAAATAAAAATATTCACTAGTGCCAATTAAAAATCCATCTGAGTGTCATCACTGCTAATATTAAAATTGGTAAAAATTGATAGTTATATCAATATATGCATATATATATGTATCCCCAGAATTCTAAAGCTAGCCTACTAAGAATACCTACAATTAAACACCAGGTAAGGTGCTGCTATGACATTATTTTGCAGATTAACATTTAGTCATTTATCAGCTGTAGAGTCCGCCCACGGATCCTACACGGTAGTGGATTGCCTTGGACTAGAGTTGAACCGGACCTGTGGAAATAGGCCTCAGCCCCGGGCCTGTTATGGCATTCTTTCGCTTTTGAAAGTGTCCGAGCAGAGGGGAGGGAGTCCACAATCAGCTGGCTATAAAATCAAGTGCTTGCCCTGATTGTGCAGGTATGCCCAATGAAATCACCAAGCCTTCCAAAAAGTAGGATGGACTGGTGAAAGGGGGGAAGAGAGCAGGGCTACTGGATGGAGGAGGAGGGCTCATTTTGTTCTTGCTGTCTTAGAAGATGGAAGAGAAGCTGAGAAGCCAAGAGATGCAGTTGACTCTTAGATACAAAGAACAACCCTCTTAGGACTCAGGGAAACAAACCCTGGTCCTATGAACAACGGAGCTCTGATGCCTGCATGAACTTGTGCGAGCATCCATCTACTGAGCATCTGAAAAAGAGAGCTGCCCCATGCAGAACTGGACTGTGACTACAGATGTTAGGCAGAGACATACAAGACTCCTGAAACTGTGAGGTAACCCCTTTGTGTTGTTGAAGTCATTGTGCTTGTGGTAATCCGCTAGAACAGGAACAGATAATCCACACACCTGAGAATACTGATGTGCCTGGCATACAATTTGAAAATCGTTGCCTGATTAAGACTTTTGCAAGTCCAATTTACAGACTTCTGAAAAAAAATTGGTTTATTGTCCTGGTTTTAGTTTCCTTCTTTAGGAAAAAAGGTTGATGATGTTAACCATTGTTTAAAATATATAAAAATACTTGGGACAGTGAAGCTCTTGGTAATTGTTCAGTGAATAGCAGTTATCTTGAATTCTATGAGTAACTAGCACTCACTAAAATGCTGTGTGACAGGTGCTGTGCTAACTAACCACTAACTGTCCCCATCAGTGTTTATAGCAGCCTTGTGAGGTTGCTACAACAATTATCCTTTTCATTTTATAGATTTTCAAAGTGAGACTCAGCAGAAATATGTAGAACCAGAAAGTCATTAAAATAAAAAAGTAGAGGCTAGATGTGAACTTAAATGGACTGATTCTAACACTGATACATTGAGACAGTTTTACTGCATTACCTAGGCTGGCTTTGAACTCCTGGACTGAAGTGACCCTACTGCCTCAGTCTCTTGAGTAATTAGGACCATGCATGCCAACATACCCTGCTCAATCTAGATATGATTGCTATTACCTTCGTGTATTATTTGTTTGTTTGTTTGTTTTGTTTTGTTTTGTTCTTCGAGACAGGGTTTCTCTATATTGCCCAGGTTGTCCTGGAACTCACTCTGTAGACCAGGCTGGCCTCAAACTCAGATCCACCTGCCTCTACCTCCCAAGTGCTGGGATTAAAGGTGTGTGCCACCACTGCCCGGCTGTATATTACTTCTTGTATGGTTATCTTTTCCTATTGAGTTAAATAGGGAAAGTTTGGCAAAATTGTACAATGAAAGCAAGATGATTTTGCCAAACTTTAATGAACTTTGTTAATAAATCATAACTGTTTATTCAGTTGATACCCATTGAGTTCATCTTGTAAGCCAGATATATTTCTAGGACTGCCTTTACAATGATTTCTTGTTTTACTTAACTTACAGAATGATATAGCATAAAGTAATTGAGTAAAATCTGATCTAGTATAGCATCCCCACGGTCACTATTTGGCCTGACATTTGCAAAATCAGAGATGCCAAACAAGAGTAGACACATATAGCGAATTACAATGCAACTTAGATGTCAGATAAACAAGAAATATTTTCAGTATTAGTATACTTCAAATATTGCAAGGAAACTATATTAAAATATTGTCCAGATGTTTGAAGACATAAATTTCAGTTCTCATATTTGCCTATCCTAAATGCAGCCAAATGAAAGCCAAGATAGAGACAGGGAATGTGGCACCCGCCTTTAGAATCAGCACCTGGGGGCAGAAACACAGGGAGAGCTCTATGAATTCAAGGCAAATCAGGTGCACATAGTGAGACATACATTTCAAAAATTAAAAAAAAATTAAAAAGATTGCCACCTTTTGAGGTACATGGAAGAATATTTTCTGATGGTCTCTGGTCTGGCCTGAAATAGCCAAAGCGTTAACAGGTCTTAGAAGGGAAGGCAGGAAGTGTGGGAAGCTGAGCAGGGCAGGTGGCCAGGGTCCCGAGTCTCATCCACTGCTGTCACTGTGCCAGTGCAGTGGCATGAGCCTCACCAGCCAGGTGGGTCTGAGGTCCAGCAGTGAAAGCTTTGGGAAAGAAAACTCTTCCTCAAGTGTTTACAGTCAGTAAAACAACCACTCTCAGACAATTCTCAGGGAAATAACCTGTGCGCTTTATTCCAAGTGCCTAGGGTTCTTGTAAACATTGAGGAGTGGGGTGGGAATCCAGGGGCAGAGCCTTCCCATTGGTTCCCTTTGAGATGCTACGGATGCTCTATTTGCATGGGGAAGGACTTCAGGTGTTTCCCCTGTGTGACTGCCTGTCACGGGGCCTCTCAGTGGGGTGTCATGGTTATGTGTTCTATAGCAGATAGAGTTAGGCAAGGAGTCGGCCCCACTCCTACCGTTCTCAATTCTGAAATTCACTGGGTTTGGGCACACTCAACCCACCAGTTCTTCTGTCTGGTGGCATGGTCGACTTGCCCACTAAAGATGGCTATTGTTTGTATCTAATCAACAGAAAAGGCTCTGCAAAAATTAAGTTAAAATGGACGACTCTAAAGTATAATCTCTATGTGTTTCTTGGGTTTTGTTTGTTTTTAAAGAGAAAGGGAAAAGAAACATAGAGTTGAGTGTGTAGAGTGGTAAGGAGGACCCAAGGAACTGGAGTGCAGAAAAAAACACAATAAAAAATGTATGAAAAAACATTTAGTTAAAAGAGTGGTTTATAAGTAGCATGAATATGAGGGATAAATAATTGCTTTAATTTAATATATATGCTATATTGCTAATCATATAGAACATTGTATAGGAACTTGAATTTGAATGAAGTAATTTTGTAGAAAGCAGAAAAACATACCTAAGGTTCTATGCTTTTATAGCTATTGACTGAAGCTCATTATAAAATACGATGGACCAGATATGAATGAAATATAAAGATGAAAGTTGCTCAGAGAGGCATGTTGTAATAAGTGGAAGCCCATGAGCAGTAAGAGGTGTGGGAGGATTCTTGAAAATATCTATAGACATGTGCTAAATTCAGATTTCAGCGTGTGTGTGTGTG
>NW_022196898.1:80789592-80790762 GCF_008632895.1 Mastomys coucha
GAGGCCAGAGAACAACCAATAGCTCTCTCCTTCTACCGCATAGATCCAGGGGATTGAACTTGTCAGACTTGGCAGCTCACTGAGCCAATTTCCTGGCCCGTTGTTCATTCCTTATTGCTGGAACTATGTCTTTATGTCTCCTTGCTCAATCTCTAAGGCGGCTGATGATAGAGTCCGTAGCTTCCTTTACTGGGAGTCAGCCTGCTCAGCCTTTCCTAGGGATGGTGGCTTTCTCAGGTGATGGATCTGCATTTCTCCTTGCCACTGATGGTTGGGATTCCCTAGGCAACTGTGTGTGAAAACGAGGTTGCAATGGTGGATACTGGCCTTGAGGTGGCTGTTGACCTTGTGAGTCATCTTGACTTTCCTTGTCCTTTCATGGTCACTCTCTCTAGGCTTCTTTGGTGAGGAGGGTTCATGGCATTGTGATCCTGTAGCCACACAAATTCTGCCCCACAATTGCTATCTGCCATCACTTCTCCCTGCACAGAGAGGTTTGAAAACCCGGGGAGACCTTCCGGTCCCACAACACCCAGAGAGAGCTCCACTCCCAGTCACTCTAACACGCCCAGGATCAGAGGTGAGGAGGACATAACATCTATCCCAACAACAGGAGTAACTGGGACCAGCAGGACCAGGCATACAGGAACTCCGCAAGCCCAGCGGCTAGTGTTGCTTCCGGTCTGTCTGGGCCGGCAGGTGCCCTGAGCAGGCCTTGGGCACAAACTCTGCAGTCATTCCCAAAACATCCAGAGGAAGCCCCACTACCAGGTGCTCTAACAAGCCCAGGGTCACAGGATCCCAGAATCACAGGATCACAGATACAGATTGACTCTGAGGACTTCTGACACAACCAGGATCACAGGAAGGACAGGTTCCAGTCAGATTGAGCAAGGGTAGGTAGCAGTAGAGATAACCAGATGATGCAGAGCAAGAGTAAGAATATAAGCAACACAAACCAAGGTTACTTGGCATCATCAAAACCCAATATTCCCACCATACCAAGTCCTGGACACACCATCACACAGGAAAAGCAAGATTCAGATATAAAATCACTTATCATGATGGTGATACAGGACTTTAAGAAAGACATAAATAGCATCCTTAAAGAAATACAGGAGAACACAGGTAAACAGCTAGAAGCTCTTAAAGAGGAAACACAAAAATCCC
>NW_022196898.1:80791535-80806241 GCF_008632895.1 Mastomys coucha
ATAAAGGCAGGCCTATCAGAATTACACCAGATTTCTCACCAGAGACTATGAAAGCTAGAAGATCCTAGGCAGCTGTCATACAGACCCTAAGAGAACACAAATGCCAGCCCAGGTTTTATTGTTGTAGTATTTTATAAATTTTAAAGAATATGACAAAAAAGATATTGTAAGTATTGAAGGGGGGTCTCTGGGAGGAGTTGGGTACAAAAGGAAAACAAGAATGTGATTTAATTCTATTTACTTAAAATATGTTTCTAAATGTTAACAAATTCAGATAAATTGAAATCATGTAACTTTTCTCATTATAATGCAATAAAACTTAAAAAAAAAAAAACCCTGGGAGGGTTCCCATATGCAGTTGGGTAGGACCCTTGACTTGCAATAGGTCTGGCTTTGTTGTACCTTGCCTCAGGGAATCTCTCCAATACCCTCTCCTCCCCTGCACTATTCTGGTCACCATCTGGTCAGTGGTACTCAAGAACAAGGGCCAGTGGCTACAGTTGAGTGCATAGTTGCTGCTGTGAACTGGCATCATTAGGACCTGTAATATGGGCTGTTGCTATACCCTTTCTCCTTTGCTAACACAGAAGCCCAGCCTCTTCAAGCTCCTATGCCATGAAGGCATTTCTTTGGGGTCATTCTCTGGACCATCTTATATACAAATGCATTTTTTATTGATGTCATTTCTGTTAGTGAAACTATATCCATTTATTTCATTGGTCCACTTTACTGTTCAGCAAAATTTCTTTGGAAGGATGACCCGCTGGGGTTCACATGCATTGTGAACAGAAGGCTACCCTATGTACCACTGGCTGCAGATGGTGTCAGCCTCAGTGGCTATACCCCTGAGGTGGTACAGGAGCATCAGACAGCTGCTGTGTCTCTGTCTTGTTGCTCTGCATGAGATGACAGTGATTGTGGCAGCTGCAGCAGCTGCTGGATCTTCCTATGGTGTAACAGTAACAAGGTGGGGGTGCTACACATCTGTTCCTATTAATAATCACACTGTAATAGGTGTTTCTGGCACTCCAGGGATATAAAGCATATGGACAGGTCTGCATAGGCTGTCTACAAATCCAGTTAAATCAGTGACTTGAGCATGTGACTATTTTAATGTCACTGAGATTTTGGAACTAATCTCACATGGATAATAAATGAACTTAACTATCTACTAGACATTAATAGGAATGTGTTGTAGACTTTTTCTTTGAAGGGTTAACTTCTAATGCCACTAACTGTACTGTTTGGCAAAAGAGTCTTTTTGTTGACGACATTACATGACATCATAAGAGAGGGAGCCTCTGTGTAGGACTTTGTGTTCTTGTAAGAATGGACATCAGCATATCTTTTCTATATTGCTTTATCTTCTAGGACAAAATATGCTTCTTTTATGTGCAGTGGGAAACCCGATAAAGTTTTTTTTTAAAAAAAAAATAACTTTTATTGCATTATGATGAGAAAAGTTACATGATTTCAATTTATCTGAATTAGTTAACATTTAAAAACATATTTTAATTAAATAGAATTGAATCACATTCTTGTTTCCCTTTTGTATCATCCCTCCTCCCAGAGACCCCCCTTCAATACCTACAATATAGTTTTTGTCATATTCCTTAAAATTTATAAAATATTATAACAATAAAAATAAGTGTTCTAAAAGTTGTTTGATATAAAACAACAATCAACTTAACAGTCTTATGTAGATGCTCGTCTACAGCAATAGTAAAAATACATTTTTCTCAATATAAATTTTAAATAATTCCAAATATATTAATTGTATACTTAAAAATAATACATCACTACTAGTATTTTCTTAAATGAACATGAATATATAATGTCTTTTTGTTTGTTTTGTATTTAGTAGAGTTTAATATCTTGGTTCTTACTGTGGTATAAGCCCAAAATAAGAACAATTTTTAGACATTGGGTTTCATTGTAATAAGGCTGTATTTCAATGACCCTCACATCACCAAAGGATTTTATCTCCATCATAGCTAAGCTGAGAGTTGATAGTTCTGCTGCACCAAGAAATGAATTGTAGGCTCAATTTTTGGATACAGACTTCCTGCTATGGTCAAAGCTATTTGACTTGAGTGAGTGACTTCATTCTCAGCCCACAGAGAACAGGTTACATTCATTTAAGAAATGGTGTAGGTAGGTATTATGATGGTCTATCCATAAAGTCATTCACCAACTGTTTCAATGAACAATGGTTCTGCTTGGAGGTTAGCACAGACATTAGGTGAAGGTAAGAATTTGGTTCATTAGCTGTGATAAGTTGGAAAAGCATTCATCTCAGAGAAAGAGTAACTTATAAAGACCTCTTCCTCAAACTTGATACAAGAGTTACAAATGTCAAGCAAAGCATTCAGTTTCACTTTGTTGTTCTCTTACAAGCCACCTCCCTAGTTAATCATCTATGTTTCTTTTGGGTATATAAATACTTTTGAAATTTATAAGCTGTTCTGAAAACCATAGTATAATGTAAAAACATGAAATAAACAATACTACTAATAGAGAGGCTGAAATAGGAGAAGCAAGATTTTAAGACCCTTATGTTGTACACAGCCAGAAACTGTCACAAACATACAAGCTGCCAGTGTATATAGATTGTACAATGTTGGACCTATTTCTACAATGAGTTCAGTGGGGAGAGTATTGCCTTTATACCTACACAAAGTACTAACTATAGTAAAAGATAAAATTAAAGATTACAAAGGTACCTTTAGATCTCTAATTTATAAAAATTCAACACATCAATAGCAGCGAATCCCCTTCATGTAGAGAGAAGCTGTCTGAAGACCTATGTCACCATCTGTTGTCAAGGAAAGACTTCCACTTTACTTGGTGTTGGCTTAGAGATAAACAAAAACATGAAAAATTAAAAAAAAACTTTTATCTCAACATTAACACATTAACTCCTTATAGCTCATCATGGTTATGTTTTAGTAGATGAGGGATGCATCTGAGATCCAGTTATGAACAAAGAAATAGATATATAACCAATAAGCACCAAAGAGGCTCCTGTACTTTTGAAGGTTTGGGTGAATTTTGTTCAAATTCTGTTTGCCAGTTGGTGTGCCCTCAGATGTTCCACAGAATTACAAAGACTCCCAAAAATTATTTTCTTACTATCACCTGTATCCATCAGTCTTAGTAAGCTATTATAAACTGCTCACATTTTCCTCAGTTCAGCTTTTTCCATGTAAAGTTCTGTTAGGTAGAAATGTTCTTTTTTTAAAGATTTATTTATTTTATGTAGTGAGTACACTGTTGCTGTACAGATGGTTGTGAGCCTTCATGTGGTTGTTTGGAATTGAATTTAGGACCTCTATTCGCTCTAGTCGGCCCTGCTTGCTCCAGTTGGCCCACCCACTCTGGTCAGGAATGCTCGCTCAGTCCAACCCCGCTCACTCAGTCCCAGCTAGTTCCAGTCCAAATATTTACTTATTATTATGAATAAGTACATTGTAGCTCTCTTCAGACTTACAAGTAGAGGGTGTCAGATCTCATTACAGGTGGTTATGAGCCACCATGTGGTTGCTGGGATCTGAACTCAGGACCTTCGAAAAAGCAGTCAGTGCTCTTACTGCTGAGCCATCTCACCATCTGATGGAAATGTTCTTGATGATGATGTGAAGATTCCTAGAAAGGAATCCAGTCACAATCTCCTCCTTCTCCTTCAGGTTCTCCCACTTTCTAAGAGCCCAGACCTCTAACACAAGACTGTCTTGTGATCCTCAGACACCCAAAAGTAGTGTGGACATGTTCATTAGACCCCTTCTTTAAAGAATGTTCTTTCAGTACTACTTGTTTTCTGCCACCTGGGATCATGGAGAATGCAGTCTCCATTTCACTACATGGGTGACAATGTAACATTACTGAAGTTTGTGCAGGAGGCAGTAGTAGTCCCAGTTTATTAAATGCCTGCTGAGTACCTACTATTGTATTAAGAACGTAAATATAAGACAGAGGAATGGGGCATGAACTCTTGGAAGACTTTTCCATTTGGGAGGAATACTATAAAGTTAAAGAATTGGGAGATTCTTAGAAATCATCTATTTGAATTTTTCATCTGTATCCAGATTTAAAAAAAAAATAACAACAGTAACAAAACAAAAACAAGAAACCAAACCAAACCAAACAAACACAAAATGGAGGGGTGAGTTTGCATCCGGATGTAGCAGAGCTGGTCTTCAATCTCAGTCTGTTTCCTGCACACCACTGGTTATGAAGGATACTGACAAAGCTGAAGACATATATGTTGCGGAGATGGCAGGGGTGGGGAATGTCAGGGGTATGGACACACAGAAGGAAGAAATACCAGAAGCATGGCCTCACAGTGTGGAAAGGAAAAAAGCCCAACACCAGTGCTCAGCTTCTTTAGAAGAATTGTTTGTTGGCATCCCAAGATTGAGTTGCAGAGGGAACGAACATGGATGTGTTTGTTCACAGGTGAGGAAAAGAGAAATAGAACATCACTCTTCCTTAAGCTTGATAATGTTTCACTTAAATTGTGCCTTCTGATGCCACTTGCTGTACTGTGTCAGTAGGCATTGATAAATAAAGGGGGAACTAAGAGTATTTAGGAGTCCTGAGGTCTGAGACGATGAAGTGAATGATAGCAAAAGAAAAACGTTGTTTTACTCAGAAGATCCATTAGAACCACCGGTGTCGGCTGACTAGCAAGAAATAGCAAAATGAAGTATGGTGAGGTTAATCTAGGAGCTGTATCTGCAGACACAACATGCGAATTCTGTCGTCTGGAAGTTATGTCACCACAGTGGTTTCAGGGGTGGCAGAGAGAAAATGGGACTAAGGATATAGCTCAGGGGTAGAACATGTCCCTAGAATGTGTGGGGCCTAAACTCCCCAGTATTGGTACAAAAAAAAAGGATGGAGATGGTTTCTTCCCTTGCATGTTTAAATAGAGAAACACACACCATGATTGCACATGACTGTAATTTCTCTAGTCTTTTCTTACTAATCAGAGTATGTCAGTGTCTTTGCGTATGCATTGATAGCTTGGGTGACTTATAACCTGTGTCTTTAAAGGAGTAATACACACAATGAGTAAGCTAAAGTGAAAAGCGGACATTCACAAATAGATAACAAAACAAAGCAATGTCACATAGAAATTAAAGTTGAGCCTTCACAAAGAGAAGAGCTTCCTCTGTTGGTTCAATCTGCATGGCCCTTTCATCCTGGCTTTATCTTTACTATTATCGATATATTATATCTCAATTACAGTTTCTCCTCCATCCATCCTTCCCAATGCCTCCCCTCTTCCCCTCCTCTCCAGATCTACTCCCATTAGAAAAGAATAGACTTCTAAGAGAAAATAAGCAAATGTGGCAAAATAAGATTAAATGAGAAGAAGCAAAAACTTTCATATCAAAGTTGGACATGGCAACCCAACGGGAGGAAATAGAACCACATGAGCAGGCAAAGGGTCAGAGACCTACTTGTTCTTATAGTCAGGAATTCAAAACAATACTTAGCTAATAGCTCTAATATATGTGCAGAGGACATGGTGCAGACCCATGTAGGCTCTGTGTTTTCTGCTTCAGTCTTGGTGAGCTCATATACACCTGGCTTAGTTGATTCAGAGGGCCATGTTCTCCTGGTGTCCTCCATCTCCTCTGGCTCTTACCATCTTTCTGCCTTCTCTCCTGTGGGGGTTTTAGCTCTGAGTGAGGGAGTTGGTAGAAACCTCCCAATTAGAATTTCTTTCTGCATCATGTCTGTCTGTGGGTCTCTTCCCATCTTCTGCCAGAGGAAGCCTCTCCGGTGGTAACTGGACAAGGCACTGATCTATACATATAGCAGAATATCGTTAGGAATCACTTTATTGATACTGTTTTAGACAAGTTGTGTTTGGTATTACCCTAGGTCTTTGGGCTATCTAGTCTCTGGGTTTTGGTTACCCAAGCAAGGTCTGGGCGTGGATTTCTTCTCATAGAATGGGCCTTAAGTTAAGCCAAACATCGGTTGGCTATTCCTACAAATTCTGTGCTTATATTGCTCTAGTATATCTGCAGGCAGGATAGGGCATAGGTCGAAGGTTTTGTGACTGGGTTAGTGTTCACATTTCTCTTGTGGTAGCCTAGATAATACCTTCCCACACCACTGAGGCTAGAACACAGGAATCACGGCTCTGTGTAGGCATCAGCGCCATTTCTCTGTGTCCTCAGCAGTGGAGCCTCAATTGCCAGTTTGAGGAGAGCAACTTTTTTTTTTTTTTTGTCTTAAAATCAGCCTAGGTTTTACGGGAATTTCCAACAGACCCTCTTGGCTAACAATTCAATTAGAAGCAACCTCAACCCACCACTGGAAGCCATATTTATTTCCACAGTAGCTATACAAATTTTCACTCTCATCAGCAATGAAGGAGTATTCACCTTGTTCCCATGCTTGACAGCATGAGCTGTGGTTTTGATCTTGGTCATTCTGATAGGTCTAAGATGGGATCTCAAAGTAGTTTTGATTTGCATTTCCCTGATGGCTAAGGATGCTGAACACTTTTAAAGTGTTTCTCAGCCATTTGAGACTCCTCTATTGATAGCTCTCTGTTTAGATCTGTATCCCATTTTTAATGAGATTTTTAAAAATATATCTAGCTTCTTGAGTTATTTTTATTTTTATTTTAATATTAGTCCTCTATCTGGTGTGGAGTTGGTAGAAATCATTTCCTAGTCTGTAGGCTGCCACTTTGTCTGACTGAAGGTGTCCTTTTTTTCACAGAAGCTTTGCAGTTTCATGAAGCCCCCACTTATTAATTTCTTAGTACCTGGGCTATCATGTTCTATTCAGAAAGTCACCTGCAGTGCCAATGAATTCAAGGCTGTTCCCCACTTTTCTCTTCTATCAGGTTTAGTGTATCTGGTTTTATGCTGATATTTTTTATCCCCTTGGAGTTTAGTTTTGTGCAGGGTGATAAGTATGGATTCAGTTGAATACTTCTACATGCAGGCAGAAAATGGATGCATAAAACCATACCCAACTTCTCAGGATGGGCTTGTGATTAGATACCTTTTGCAAAGAGGAATGTCTGGGAAGGGAAGCTTATTGGCTAAGTCCTCAGGGCCTCTAGGTACCTCATTGACATGGAGAACTCTGTTTTGAGCCTATGTGACCATAGAACATGTTTCTTTCATATGAGAAGCATGGCACATGTTCCAAGTCAGGAGTCTGGCAGGGAGCTGAGAGTCTCCTAAGCCTCAGGTGTGTGCCCACTGAGTCTCCAGGTCTCAACCTACTCTACCTTACCAAACTTTCTCACATGGTTTTACATCCCACACTCCAGTAGTTCTTTTATTTTTCAGGAGTACTTTAGGTTGCCTGGGATTTTTGTTTTTCCATGCAAGGTTAAGAATTATCCCTTCAGTGTCTTCCTGAACTTAAATATTTTCATCAGTTATCAATGGTGCTGTGGAGCCCAGCTCTCCATAGCCCATCTTCCATTCCTTGTATCTATATCTGTGTTATTTATGCAAAACATCTCCATGATTTAATACATTTTGCACCACCACATATTCTTGAGAATCTAGCTCACCGTGTGCCATTCTATTTTTTGTATTCATCAACTAAATGTGGCAGGAGTCATGACTGATCTGACTTTAGCCCTTTACTCAGTAGGAGACCATGGTTTGCTGTGTCTATGCAAGTCCATGAGCCTTGGTCTGTAACCACAGTTCTCTTTCTGATGTTCATGGTTTTGAATGATAAACTTTACTTTCCATCTTATGCATTTTCTGTGATCCTTTGGCATGACGTTCATATTCTGTTAGTGAGCATATAAGAAACATATGTCTAATATCTGAGATTTAATCAGGCAGGATCTATTAAAAGTACTGGAAATGTTCAGTTTTCACACCTTGTGGTATAAATGAATATAGTTACAGTTTATGATTTTCTATTTGCTGTGAATTCTTCCACTTGATCTAAACTTAAAACAAGTTTTAAAGGAGGTGTGTATGGTAGAGAACGATCCACTAAGTTTAAACCAAGTTTATACATAGGAGAAATCAAATGTTTCTAAAGATGATGTGGTACCTGAAGTAAGGAGTTACTTTTGTTTGCTATGTTTGTTTGTTTGTTTCCATCTTTGTTTCTGGGTTTATAGTAGGTGGTGGAATCATGCACTTGTGTTTTTTGTGTTTTGGACATGGGTTTAATGCAAGGCATCACTCATGCCTCCTGGTAATGTCTATGCGGTTTGGTGGGTCATATGAAGCATCCTATTGATTACATGATGGAAAATCAATTCCAAAATCACCCAGGTGCTTAACTCCAGGACATGTCCTGTAAGTTCAATGCTGGCTCTTCATCATTGTGACGAATGTCCAATTGCTGGCCTAGTGAGCAATCTTCAGGGAGTAATTGTGCTTTTCCTCTTCACTCTCCTATAGCCTGAGGACCCTCACATTTCCTTTCCCATGCTGGGCAACAAGGGCAAAACACAGCTGTGTCGTCTACTAAATTGAATCTGTGTTCCCCATCCCTTTTAGAAAACCATGTCCCGCAAATGCTGCACAGTTGTCTGTGTCTGGAGATGCCCTGAGAAAAAGAAGTGAGGACAACAAACTCTTCATTTCCTTTACATGCAATAAGCAGACTTGGTCATTGTCTTTCCTGGAAAGGGAAGAATGTACTGGAAAAGATAGATGCAGTTGGTGGCAGAGATGTTCAAAAACCACCAACGAGGGTTGTGTTTGTAAGATCAGCTGGGTCCTGTGTAAACAACTGAAAACAATTAATAAAATGCTTTGGATCTTATAAATGTCCTAAATAAAACATAGGACATAGGCATTTTGGTTACCGAGAATTTAAATTAGTAGCTATCTGGGCCATTTTGAACAAGTCTTAACTCATGCTCTTTGGTCTGTTAGCATTTTCCTGGTCTCACAAATAGAGTCTCTCCATGTGTGAAGGATGAGGCAGGAGTAGTGTGAGTATGTAACTTAAAGATGATTTTTCTCCCTTTCAAAGAGTTCATTTTACCATATGCTCCCTTTGTTCTATCTTTTTTGTAAAGAAAGCACTTGGAGATGAGAATGGAAAATACCATCTCAGCACTGTGCTAGAGTGCTTGGTGCTAGGAGACTCTCCTTCAGCATGAGCTGCTCCAGTTAAGGTTTCCTGCATAAGACCTGTGCAATCAAGCCCATCAGTAACTCCAGCATGGATGGGGGAGTTGCTCCTAAGACCCCACCCTTCATTGAAAGCTATCAGCAAATGATTGCTGAAAGAGGTAAGTCATCTTCTTCAGTGATGTAGCCACTACTATATTGCCTGTACTCATGCAAGATCACTGATTGGACTCAGTGGGCTATTGAAAAACTAATTTTTTTAAAAAGAAGAAGAAGAAGATGGTGTAAGGAGTATAAGCTGAGGCTCCAGGGGAGAGAGAGTGAGAATTGGAGGTAAACATGATCAAATACATTGTTGTGTTATGAAATTGTTAAAGAATTGAAATATATAGCTCTGAAGAAGATAGGATGCTCAGAGAAAGATCCACTCTGCTAAACTGCAGTGGATAGGTAGGTCTGTTACTTGAAATAGGTGATCAAAGTTTAATACCTGTTATTAGATTTCTTTTACATTTTTCAGATGTATCTAATCTGTAGTGAGGAATTTAAGTGTGATATGGTAGATGCTCCTGGGAAAGGTATTGATACAGGTGATAGAGAAAGCTCACAAGCTATGCCCCTGGTCCCAAAACAAGACATCACAGGGACTAACTTTCCAAAGGGCTGATGTACCAACAGCCTTGCCCCTAAAAAAGTTACCAAACAGACTGTATGGCAAGAACAGTAGCCCATAACAAAAGAAAAATTGCAGGCACTTGAACAACTGGTAAAAGAGCAGCTGGAGGCTCAACATATACAAGAGTCACCAGCCCATGAAATTCCTCTGTGTTTGTTGTAAAAAAGAAATCTAGAAAATGGAGGATGGTAATGGATTTAAGAGCAGCTAACAAGATAATTCAACCAATTGGTTCTTTATAGACTGGACTTCCTTTACCATCTTTGTTACTGAGATCATGACCTATAATAATAATTGACTTGAAAGATTGTTTTTTCACAATACTCTTGCATGACATGAGCAGGATAAGAAAAAATTGGGTTTCTCAGTACCTACTTTGAATAATAGTCATCCACTGAAGAGATACCCCTGGAAAGTACTTCCATAGGGAATGTTAAATAATCCAACTTTATGTCAATATTTTGCACAACAACCATTAGAAATAATTCATAAGCAATTACCTCAATCTATCATTTGTCGTTATATAGATGACATTCTGTTGGCTGATTCTAACAAAGATGTTTTGGAGAGTATGTTAAAGGTAATACAAAGAATTCTGCCATGCTGGGGGTTATAGATTGCTCCAGAAAAAAAAAAAACACAAAGAGGAGATTCACTTAGTTTTTTGTGTTATAAAATCAATCCACAAAAAATTCAACCACAAAAGGTACAGATCTATAAGTACCAATTACAAACACTTATCAATTTTCAAAAATTAATGGAGGATATTAGCTGGCTGAGGAAGACTCACACGGTGTTTTGCTGAGGCAAGATCTGTGGGAGGACATGTGATGCCTGGAGAAAGTATAAATAGGACTCATGGACGGTGATGGGGTGCTTGTATAGCTAGCCTTGCAAAGCTTCATTGGTTTTGGATCTTCACTGATCTTCACTTTGTTGAGAGAGGCACAGCTCACAATTGCCTGTAACTCCAGTTCCAAAGGGATCTGACACTTATAGCCTCTATGGGCACCTAGATTCTGTATTCATGTGCACATAACCACCACACACATACACATAACTAAAATAAGATAAATCTTTACAAAGGAAGTGGGGGGGGGAGGGAGATCCCAAGACCTGATGGATTTACTGCTGAATTCTACCAAACCTCTAAAGAAAAGCTAACACCAATATTCTTTAACATCTACTATGTAGAAAAAGGAAGAGCACTATCAAACTTATTCTGATACAAAAAGTTGTTAAAGATAAAAAAAACAAACAAACAAAAAAAAACAAACAAACCTGTAGACAAATTTCCTTGTTGACCATACATGCAAAGATTCTCAATATCAATGTAAGTGTATCTCAACATAATAAAGGCTATATATATTTTTACAAAGCATAAACAACATAATATAAAATGGAGTAACTGAAATAATCTCCTCCAAGATAAGTAACAAGACAAGGGGGCCCACTCTCTCACCACTGTTACTCAATATTGTGCTTGAACTTTTATCTAGAGATGTGAAGTGAACAAAAGGGACACAAACAGGAAAGGAGGTTTGCATGCAACATGATCCTGTGGTTAAAATACCGTAAAGACCCCACCAGAAAACTCTTGGTTCAGATCAGAGTTAGATAAGTCCCTTTGGAAACTAGATGGGTATATTAGTAAGTAAAATTGTTGAGCGAGAAATAAAGAAAAAAACCCACACATAATATCTTTTAAAAATATATGGTAATAAGTGTAATCAAATAGTTGAACATCCCCTACAATAGTATAAAAAAAAAAAAACCTTCAAAACATTGAAGAAGACACTAGAATATGAGAAGACCTCCCATGCTTAAGAAGTGACAGGATTAATACTGTATAACTCATTGTCTTGCCAAAAACTATCTAAAAAATTAATGCAATTTTCATCAAAATTTCAAGCATACTCATGGCAGAATTAGGGAGCCTCTATTGCAGTGGGGTCCCATTTGGCTTTGTCAAAAAGCTTTTAGTGTTATCTCTTCACCTGACTTTCTCTCTCCACGACACTCTATCATCTCCCACTACACTTAATTTCTCCTGATCTATTATTCTCCTTTAACCTTTTAAATAACTGTGTTTGAGCTCTCCTCCCTTTGAAAGCACCACTTCTGTTGGTCTCCTACTAAATTCCTGACTTCCATGGGCATTCCAAATGAAATACACAGATCTGAAGATTCAAAGCTAACATCCAGAAATGTGAGAAAACATTCAATGTCTTGATGTGTCTGAATGTTTTAAAAATTTCATCCATTTACCTGTGTATTTTATCATTTTATTTTTCCAACTGGCTGTGTTATATTTCATGGTATAGATTTACCATGTTTTTTCATTGTGGATCCACCAACCATTGGGTATCTAGGATGTTTTCCTCTCCTGGCTATGATGCATACAGTAGCAATGACCATGGATAAGCAGGTAGCTCTATAGTAGGATATAGAGTCATTTGAGAAATGTTCAATAGTGATATAGCTGGATCATGGCGTTGTACTATTTTTCCATTCTTTTGAGACCCCCCATCCGCCACAGCTTTCCCCAGTGGTTGTACCAATTTTCACTCCCACCAGCAGTGAATAAATTAATTGACCCCCCTCCTTGTAACCTCCCAAGCATCTTCTTCTGTCATTTTTTTTTAATGCTATCTTGACCATTCTGACTGGGGTAAGATGAAATCTCAAAGTGGTTTTAATTTGCATTTCCCTGATGACTAAATATGCTGAACATTTTTTAAATGTTTCTCAGTTATTTGTATTTCATTTTTTGAGAAATCCCTGTTTAGCCCCATTTTCTTTGGAGTTTTGTTTGTTTGTTTTTGTTATTTGGATATTCTAGATGTATTCATCTGTTGGATATATATATAGCTGAAAAAGTTCTTCTCTTCATTCTGTTGGCATTCTTTACTCAAATGATGGGCATTCTTTGCTGTAAGAAGCTTTGTAGCAAATTCGATCATCAATGGGAGGAGAGGACCTCGGCCCTGTGAGGGTTCTGTGCCCCAGTGTAGGGGAATGCGAGGGCCAGAAAGTGGGAGAGGGCGGGGTGGCAGGCATGGGGAAGTGGGAGGCAACAGAGGTTTGTTTTTGTTGTTTTTGTTTGTTTCTTTGTTTTTTGGAGGGGAAACTGGGAATGGAGAAATTTACATGTAAATAAAGAAAATATCTAAAATAAAAAAAAAAGAAGCTTTGTAGCTTCATGAAGTCCTATTTATTAATTGTTGGTCTTAGTGTCTGTGTTGTCAGTGTCCTCTTCAGAAAATTCTTTCCTGTAACAATGAGCTCAAGACTATTCTTTACTTCATCTCCAGCCATAATTGGGGTATCTGACCTTTTGTTAAGGTCCTTGATCTATTTGGAGTTGAGTTTGAGCAGTGTGATAGATATGGATCTATTCTCATTCTCCTATGTGCAGCCATCCAGTTTGACACACTATTTGTTGAAAATGCTGTCTTTTCTCTAGGTGTATTTTGGCTTCTTTGAAGAAAAAAAACTCAAGTGATTATAGGTGTGTGGCCCTGTATCTATTTTATTTTGCTGATTATAGGTCTGTGGCCCTGTATCTATTTTATTTTCTGTTTATAAGCCAAATGTGTGCTAATTTTATTATTATACTCTGGAACATTATTTAAAATTGGGCTTGGTGATACCTCTAATAGTTTGTTTAGAGTTTGGGATAGTCTGGGCTGACATAGATAGTTTGTGTTTCCAATTGAAATCAATTTTTAAAAATTTTCTCTGAAGAGTTGCAATTTTGATAGGGATTGTGTTATATCTGCTTTTGGTTAGATGACCAGGGTTACAGTATTAGTCCTTTCAGTTCTTGAACATTTGCAGTCTTTCCATCTGTTGGTGTCTACTTTAATTTGTTCCATCAATGTCTTAACAGTTTTGGTATATTAAGTCCTATTTAATTATTGTCTATTTTTTATAGGCTATTATGAATTGGGATTGTTTTTCTAATTTTTTTCAATATGTTTACTGAGAAAAGGTTGCTAATTTTTGTGTGTTAATCCTGGTAATTTGCTGAATATATCAGTTGTAGGAATTTTCTGATAGAGTCTTTAAGGTCTTTTATGTATGGGAATATACATCTTCAATTAGATAATTAGACTTCTTTTTCTTTTTGTTTTATTTTATTTCCTCTGCTTATCTTATTACTTTAGTTAAGACTTCAAATATGGGCATGGGTTCCTTCCGGTCTGTCTGGACCAGTACCCTGAGCAGACCTTGTGCACAAACTCCACAGCCAGTCCCACAATAGCCAATGGAAGCTTTACTCTCAGATGCTCTAACACACCCAGGATAATAGGAACACAGATGAGGAGGACACAACATCTGTCCCAACACCAGGAGTAACTGGGACCAGTGGGACCCAGCCACGCAGGAACTCCGACAGTCCAGTGGCATGGATTCCTTCAGGTCTGTCTGGGCTGGTGCCCTGAGCAGACCTTGGGCACAAACTCTACAGCCAATCCCATAATAACCAAGGGAAGCTCCACTCACTGGCACTCTAACACACCCTGGATCACAGAATCACAGAATCACAGAATTACAGAGACAGCTTGACTCTGAGGAGTTCTGACACAAGCAGGATCACAGGAAAGACAGGTTCCAGTCAGATTTAGCAAGGGCATGTAGCACTAGAGATAACCAGATGGCAGGAGGCAAGCATAAGAACATAAGGAACAGAAACCAAGGTTACTTGGCATCATCAGAACCCAATTCTTCCACCATAACAAGTCCTGGGCACACCATCATACTGAAAAAGCAAGATTCAGAACTAAAATCACTTATCATGATGATGACACGGGACTTTAAGAAGGACATAAATAACTCCTTCAAAGAATTACAGGAGAACACAGAGAAACAGTTAGAAGCCCTTCAAGAGGAAACACAAAAATCCCTTAAAGAACTACAGGAAAACACAATCAA
>NW_022196898.1:80806564-80808365 GCF_008632895.1 Mastomys coucha
ATACAAGAAGCCTACAGAACTCCAAATAGACTGGACCAGAAAAGACATTCCTCCTGTCACATAATAATCAAAACACCAAATGCACTAAAAGAAAGAAAGAATTTTAAAAGCAGTAAGGGGAAAAGGTCCAGTAACATATACAGGTAGGCCTATCAGACTTACACCAGACTTCTCACCAGAGACTATGAAAGCTAGAAGATCCTGGGCAGACGTCATACAGACCCTACAAGAACACAAATGCCAGCCCACGCTACTATACCCAGCGAAACTCTTAATTACCATAGATGGAGAAAACAAGATTTTCCATGACAAAACCAAATTTACACAATATCTTTCCACAAATCCAGTCCTACAAAGGATAATAGATGGAAAACACCAACATAAGAGCAAAACTACACCCTAGAAGAAGCAAGAAAGTAATCTTTCAACAAATCTACACAAACCTAATTTCACCTCTAACAACAAAAATAACAGACGCAACAATTACTTTTTCTTAATATCTCTTAATATGAAAATTAATATTACCAACATATCCTAATCGATTGAAATTCAAAATTATGAAGAATTAGAAATTTGTTGGCTGACATCCAGTGGTCTCTCTAATTTGATAATTTGAGAAACAGGTCCAATATTATACAATCCATATACATTTTCTGCTTGTTTGTACCTGACAGTGCTCTGTTGTGTACCACATGATGGTCTTGAAATCATGCTTCACCTATCTCAGCCTCTCTATTAATAGTATTGTTTCTTGGAAGTCTTTACACTGTACTATGGTTTTCAGAACATTTTACATATTTCAAAATTATTTATACACTCAAAAAATATAGACAATTAATTTGGGAGGTGGCTTGTAAGAGAGCAGAGTGAGACTGAATGTTTTGCTTGATATTTATAATTATTGTATCAATTTTGAAGACGACTTTATAAATTACTCTTCTTCTGAGATGAATTCTTTTCAAAATCAACACAGCCAATGAACCAGATTCTTACCCTCACCTAATGTCTGTGCCACCCTCCAAGCAGAACCATTGTTCATTGAAACAGTTGGTGAATGACTTCGTGGATAGATCATCTTAATACACACACTATTTCTTAAATGAATGTAACCTGTTCCCTGTGGTCTGAGAATGAAGACAATCACTCAAGTCAAATAGCTTTGACCATAGCATGAAAATGGTGCCTACAATTCATTCCTTGGTGCAGCAGAACTCTCAACTCTTAGCCTAGCTACCTACTATGGAGGTAAAACCCTTTGGTGATATGAGGGTCATTGAACTCCAATGTCTATTCTTATTTTGGGCTTGTACTACAGTAAGAGCCAAGATTTTAAGCTCTAGTAAAAACAAAACAAAACAAGCAAAGAAACAAACAAAAAGACTTTATCTATTTATGTTCATTTAAAAAAACTAACAGTGATATATTATTTTAAAATATCATACAGTTAATATGTTTGGAGTTATTTAAAATTTATATTGAGAAAAATGTATGTATTTTCAGTATTGCTGTAGACAAGCATCTACATAAGACTGTTCAATTGATTGTTGTTTTATATCAAACAACTTTTATAATACTCATTTTTACTGTTACAATATTTTATAAATTTTAAAGAATATGATAAAAAATGGAAAGTTATTGCAGGTATTGAAGGAGGTTCTCTGGGAGGAGTTGGAGGTACAAAAGGTAAAGAAGAATGTGATGTAGTTCTATTTACTTAAAACATGTTTTTTTTCTTAGATATTTTCTTTATTTACATGTAAATTTCTCCATTCCCAGTTTCCCCTCCACAAAACAAAGAAAC
>NW_022196898.1:80808845-80811514 GCF_008632895.1 Mastomys coucha
AGTTCCTTGTGGAATGTGGGTTGTTCTGCCTGTATTCCAAACTTCTGGGCTAATAACCACTTATCAGATAGTGCATACCGTGTTTGTTCTTTTGCGATTGGGTTACCTTACTCAGGATGATATTCTCCAGATCCATCCATTTCCCTAAGAATTTCATAAATTTATTGTTTTTAATAGCTGAGTAGTACTCCATTGTGTAGATGTACCACAACTAAATGTTAAGAAATTCAGATAAATTGAAATTATGTATCTTTTCTCATCATAATGCAATAAAACTTAAATCAATGAAAAAACAAATAAAGCATCTATGAATATTCCTAGGTGAAAAAAAAAGACTTCAAATACTGTATTGAACAGGAATGTATGCTATTTTAACATATTTTAACATTGTTGTCTTGTTCCTTTTAAGATATCTATTAGGCCCATTGATTATGGTGTTAGTTAGCTCTAATATTTCTCTGGTTAGTTTTTTAATGGATGACTTGTTTATTGGTGTGACTTGAGCACTGAAGTCAAACACTCACTGTATTGGGGGAATCTATGATTTTATATTTGTTTATTTTGAGACAGGATCAAATTTTGCATCCCTGTCTGGCTTGGAACTCACTATGTGGACTAGTCTGACTTTGAACTCACAAAGATCCACTTGCTTCTGCCTGACAAGTTCTGGAATTAAAGGTGTATGCACAACCATGCACAATCTATATCTTTAGATCCAATAATGTTTATTTTATAAAATCAGGTGGTCCTCTGTGTCAGTAGTATGTAAATGTTAGTTGTAGTATCTACGCAGTATATTTTTCCCTCTAATGAATGTGGAATGTCCTTTTCTATCTCTCTTGACTAGTTTTGGTTTGGTCTATTAGAATAGCTTCACCTGTTGTTTGTTTGTTTGTTCCTCATTTCCTTGTGTCTTACTATTACTAATGTTGTGGTCAAATACCATGACCAAAGCAACTCTTATTCAAGAAAGCATTTAACTGGGGACTTGCTTACAGTTTTAGAGGGTTAGTCCGTGATTCTCTTGGCAGGGAGCATGGCGTCATGCATGCTAGAGAAGTAGCTGAGAGCTTTACATTTTGAACCACAGACAGCAGGCAGAGGGAAGGACCCTGGATTGGTGTGGGCTTTTCAAATCTAAAAGCACACTCTTGTTAACACACCTCCTCTAACCAGGCCATACCTGTTAGTCCTTTCCAAACAGTTCATCAACTGGAGACGAAGTGTGGTGATTTGAATATGCATGGTACATAGGGAGTGGTTCTGTTAAGAGGTGTGGCCTTGTTGGAGGAAGTGTGTCACTGTTGAGGTAGGCTTTTCAGATCTCTTCCTATACTCTGGCTCCACCCATTGCAGAAGAGAGCTTCCCTCTAGCTGTCTGAGGATACCAGTTTTCTCCTGTCTGCCTTCAGATCAAGTTATAGAACTCTCAGCTTTGCCTACACCATGCCTGTCTAGATGCTGCCATGCTCTCTCCTTGATGATAATGGACTGATCCTCTGAACCTATAAGCCAGCTCCAATTAAATGTTGCTCTTTATAAGAGTTGCCTTGGTCAGGTGTGTCTCTTTACAGCAATAGAAACCCTAACTAAGACATTAAGCACGCAAATATATGAGCATATGGGCATTATTTTCCTTCAAACCACCGTATCTTGAAACACCTTTGTCCATCCTTGTACTCTAAGGAGATGTCTCTTGTTTATGGTGAGGTGTGCACCTTGGAAGCAGCAAAGAGATGAATCCTGTTTTGCAAACCAGTCTATTAGTCTTTATATTTTTATTGGGGGAGCTGTGACTATTAATATTGAGAGTTATTATTATAGAATAATGTTTATTCCTGCTGTTTTGTTTTTGTTGTGGTTGTGGTGTTTCTTACACCTCCTTTGCTTGTTCTGTCTCCATGTGTGTCCACATTGTGTCCAATGTGAGGATACATTGCTGTGTCCTCTTGGTTATGTTTAATCTTTTCTTTAGACCTAAATATTCTTTCCAATATTCTCTGTGAATGTGGGTTTTTTTGGATATAAATCCATTAAACCTGTTTAGATTATGAATGATTTGGCTTTCTCCTTTCATCCTGATACAGTTTTATTGGCTATGGTAAGTTAGGCTGACATCTGGGGTCTTTCAGAACTTATAAAATATAAACCAAGGTCCTTCAGCTTCCAAAATTTCCATAAAAAGTCAGGTGATATTCTGATGGGACTACCTTTATGTGTGATTTCATATTCCTTTATTCTCAATATCCTTTCAAAAACTAAAAATATAACTGCCTTATGATCCAGCTGTACCACTCCTGGGTATATAACAAAAGGATTCTAACTCAGTGCAGAGATACCAATACACCAATGTTTAATGAGGCACAATTCATGGTAGCTAAGAAATGGAGCAAGCCTTGTGCCCATACAAAGAGGAATGGGTAAATTAAATGTAGTACAGACACACAAAAATGGTTAAATCAGAAAGAGACATGAAATCATGGCATTTTCAGGAAAATAGATGGAACTGGGATCATAGGTTAACTGAAATAAGCCAAACTCTGACAAATGTTGAACGTTTCCTCTCATGTGTAGAATCTGTATGTCTCTGTGTCTGTCGATCAAGACAGCATTTTCAACAGATGGTGCTGGCTCAACTGGCGGTTAACATGTAGAAAAATGCAAATCGA
>NW_022196898.1:80812130-80877130 GCF_008632895.1 Mastomys coucha
TAGCGAGAACCTGGAAACAACCCAGATGTCCCTCAACAGAGGAGTGGATACAGAAATTGTGGTACATTATGGAGTTTTCTAACAGTGTACAAAACAAACAAATAAACAGAGTTTTCTAGCAGTGTACAAAACAACAACAACAACAACAACAATGACAACAACAACAACTAGCCCCTGAAAGGAAAGTGGCATGTGAAACAAATCGATTGTTTTTTAACAAAATCTCAATCACTCGATTTTACCAATGAAGACTTGGGAGCCAGATGCTAGTGTAAAAGCCTGCTAATTCAGAGAGGCAGAGAAAGCACCCAGCTGACCTTCCTCCTCAGCAGACCGAGTTCCTGGCCCCCTCCTCAGTCCCAGAAGGAATGCCTCTTTCTCAAAAAAAGCCCCTCCTTCAATCTGAATGTCCCTCCCTTCTACTTCCTGTGCATCCCTCTATCCATCTTCCTGACTCCCTCTTACACTCTATGGGTTTTTTTTTTCCTTAATAATCTTATGTTCATCTCCTCTCAACTGATTACTTACTCCGCTGCTTGACCTATGATTGACTTTATTTAATGGTGTTTACAATATTCAAGCAGAAAACTCTTGGATTAAGGGTAAGACTGAGCCATACTACAACTAAAAAGTTTTCCCACCCAGTAAAAAACAGAATCTCAGGTTCACAATGTGACCAAAGATCCTGCAAGAATCTATGACAAATTATTTTTTTATGTCAGGAGCAACATTGTTTTGGAGTTTTCTTTTATAGCAATATTGTAGACAATAGTTTTGGGAGAAAGTTGGCTGTCCTAAAAGTAGAGAAAACACTTAAGTAGCTGAGGACAAGTTGTAGTGATGAATAATGCCAATCCTGCTGGCTTTGTTTCTCTAAGAACATGTCAATCAGAACATGGATAAAAAAATTATTGGTTATATCTCTCAATGAGGTAAATTATTAGCTATGTTTCTGGAAGGTGAAAGTTCTCACAAATAAAAGAATATTTCAGATACATATTTTCAACACAGAATTGATAGTCATGTCAGTTAAAAAATCATGAACTATTATTTTACCATTGAACTATAAAAATTACCCTTTTTGTCCATTGCCATTTGAGTTGACAAAGAACACTCCACCCACAATTTAATGTGGATTTATGGACAAATGTGCTACATGTAGTTTTGTGTGATGGCGGGAAAGATAGACACATAGAAGCAACCAGCCAGAGATATAGGATAAAAGTTTCTGTTTTTAATGGAGAAAGAACCCTCTAAGATTCCTTTAATGAGGGCTTCAATTGAAAATGAAAGACAACCAGGCTAGTGGGAGGTGAGACAGAGGCCCAAGGAGCAAGGCAGCCATGGCTAGGGCACTGTGCTTACAGCATGACTGGGGACAGGGTTACACTAAGTTAATAATTCACTCTGAGTTATGCACGTTGTTAGATTCTCTCTCTCTCTCTCTCTCTCTCTCTCTCTCTCTCTCTCTCTCTCTCTCTCTCTCTCTCTTTCTGCCTCTGTGTGTGTGTGTGTGTGTGTGTATGTGTGTGTGTGTGTGTGTATGTGTGATTAGATATTTCTATGCTGGTTCCAATTCAAGTGGTAATATTTTTTGGTAGAGGAAATTAACCTCTCAAGAGCAAAGAGAGAAAAAACCCAGATAAAAACATATTGCATTGCCCTATTTAACAAGAGTTTTCAGATTCATATTTGAGAATAGCACTGCCACCATGAGACACATCAGACATCATTACCAAAAACACCTAAATCCCTTCCCAATTATTGAGATGCTAACACCATATGCATTTCCTTCCTTGAGATCAAGATGTTGCACTTCAGCGTCCTGGGAATCTCTGGGGTATCTGTAGAAATTAATTGCCTCTTATATTTTGATCCTTTGGGTTTGTGATTGTGATTTAGGAAGGCAGACCCAATAGTGAGTCTCAATTAAGGAAATATTTGCTAGAAATAGATAGCTTCAGAGTTCTCTGTTTGTTCTTTGGCAAAACTAATCCAGCTAGTGTCTGGGGTTTTGCTCTGATAAACTCATTATAGACTGTAGATATTGTAAGAAAATACATTTAACACACCTATCCTCTCTTAGCAATATACTATACTTCAGAATATTAGTTATTTTCTGTCATAGTCAAGTGGACTGAACTGCCTAACACCTTGAGAGAATATCAGGTCACATATTGCATGTCTAGGAGAGTTAAAAGTTCTAAACCTATTTTTGTGTGTGTGTGTGTTTTCTTGTTTTTTCTGAGTGCATATCACATGGTACCACTGTCAATGGGTATGGACTTGTAAGTCAAACTAGGGTTCATTATGGGTACCTCTATACTGGAAAACATTGGCTCACAAAGGTTTTTTTCCCCACCCCCTAGCTCACAGAGTTTTGATGGCTTCCTAAAAGCTGCAAGGAAAGCAAATATGACCTAGATTGAGATAAGTACTTCTGGAAATGGGATCCTAATCGTCTTTTTCTTTTTGCCCTGAGCCCTTAGTGATCTGTGAGAAAATTCTAACCCAAACCCCGATCCTGGAGAACACTTGTTTTTGTTTGTTTGTTTGTTTAAGATTTATTTCTTTATTATATGCAAGTACACTGTAGCTGTCTTCAGACACACTAGAAGAGGGCATCTGATCTCATTAGGGATGGTTGTGAGCCACCATGTGGTTTTTGGGACTTGAATTCGTGACCTTCAGAAGAGCAGTCAGTGTTCTTAACCCGCTGAGCCATCTCTCCAGCTCCCTGGAGAACATAGTTACTACCTTTTCCTTGTAGGTCTCTCTCCAGTCCTGACTCAGCACTGACCATATACTATCTATTATCATTCATGCATTTAAAATTTTACATGCCATGTGCCCTACATCTGATATCCTATACATGCATCTTGTATATGCTATAATGGTACCAAAAAATGTAATCTTCTTATGGTGACTCTGTTGGGGATTAGAGAAGAAAACTGGATAGGTTGTGATTTGCCGTGAGACCAAAGTCAATACAAACATGAGGACTTCCGTCCTAGTAGAAATTACAAAATCATCAATACTTCCCAAGATTTATTACAGCAGACTGTCAGGCCAAAGGATAGAACTATTGGATTAATTTAATCCCATGCATATATCTTAAATAGAGAAGGAATTCAAACAAGAATTCAGAATAAAACATCCCTCTTGATAGTGCCCAGCGTCTTCTCTTGAAGTGGAAACTTAACTTAAGGGTTCTTTGGAAACTCAATTGTGTTGGATGGTGTTTTGCTGGGGTAAACATGTGAAGGAACATTTCATTGAAGGCACAGGCGAAAGACTAAGGCAGACTCATGAAGGAACATTTCACTGAAGCAGATACAGGAGAAAGGATGTTCTATTAAAGCAAGCACATGAAAAAACACATGGTGAAAGATTCTTTGATAACGACACACATGTATTGATCCACTTTATATTGCAGTAGTTGAACTCCATTTGTCAGGACTGCACAGAAATGTACCAAGAACTTCTGGGTGGTCTGTTGCAACTTCTTGCCACTTCTGCAGACTCTGGCTGATTGACAGAATGGTATCAACTGAAACAGACACACATGCTGAGATAAGACCTGTGCAGGACACATGATGTGAGGTTTGGAGGGCATACAGAGACTTGATGGGCAGTGAGGGAGGCTAAGCTAGCCCTGCTTATAGAGCTAGCTGTACAGCAGCTGTTGATCTTGAGTCTTCCCTGATCTTCACTTCTCTGAGAAAGGCACAACCAAGGATGTTTCCTGGTATTGCTGTTGGCCCTGGTCCCTCCTGCTGACTTGTGCCACTCCTGCTGATTCCTGTTTGCTATCCCAACTCTACCAAACTAGATTGCTGGTATATAAGCTAAGAGAAATAAACCTTTTAAATCATTAGCATAAACTCAACCATTCACATTTGTGCTGTGCTCTGACACATTATCTGACACATCCCCCTCCAACCAGTGCCTGACACCTGCCAGAAAAAGCATAGGGTGGTTAGAGGAAGCAGAACCCTGTCCGAACACCTAGGCATGATGACATTGGGCTTCAGAGAGACAGGTGCAAACTCCAGGTGTTTGTCCAGAAAGTGTTTGGAGGACAAACATAGACCTCCACAGGCCATGACCTGCCACACAGAGAAGTTTCCACTTTGCACCACGAGACAAACTACTAAATTGTGCCTAGACTGGGAGTCAGATCTGAGCAAATCAAATCAGGCAGGTTCCACTCCCATGAGCCCATGCCCCAGCTCAACAGACAGGAGAACTCCAGGGATCTGTAAGCCTCTAACTTATAGGTAAAATGGATCCCTAGATCAGGAAGCGCATCCCCACCCTGAAGGCAGGCACAAATGTCCCCACACAAGTAAATTGAAACTGTCTGTGCCTTTCTCTGTTGGGCTTATCTAGGTGACCTGCGAGGAAGAGGAAACGTGTTGTCTCTGAGGCCACTGCTGAGTAACACAGGAAATTGGACATGGTGGTTCACGTCTGTTATTTCTGAACTTAGAGGCCAAGGCAAGAGGATCATCCATGGTTCAAGGTCATTTTGGGCTACTCAGTGACTTTAAGGCTGGGCTGTGCTATAGAACAGTCTCTGTAAAACAAAACTGAAATTTTCCAGGAGGCTGGGTGTCCAGTCGAGCGGGGTTCAGATCAACATGTGTTTCCATCCACCTCTTCCTCTTTCTCTCTTTCATTACAAATTATTTTCCTAGTATGGAAAAATATAAAAGTGAGAACTCAAAAAAAAATTTGCTGGGGCTGGACAGAGGGCTCAGTGGTTAAGAGCACTGGCTGCTTTTCCAGAGGTCCTGAGTTCAAATTCCAGCAACCACATAGTGGCTCACAGCCATCTGAGAGATCTGATGCCCTCTTCTGGTGTGTCTGAAGACAGCTACAGTGTACTTATATATAATAAATAAATAAAATCTTAAAGAAAGAATTTTGCTAATTAAAATCTGTAAGCAGCCGGGCAGTGGTGCCACACGCCCAGCACTTGGGAGGCAGCACTTGGGAGGCAGAGGCAGGCAGATTTCTGAGTTCGAGGCCAGCCTGGTCTACAGAGTGAGTACCAGGACAGCCAGGGCTACACAGAGAAACCCTGTCTCGAAAAAACAACAACAACAAAAAAAAACCAAACAAACAAAAAATCTGTAAGCATGTCTTTATTACTACCCCACCTCCACCCCCTTAGGTAGAACATTAGGGCCAAGAAAGGGTTGTTCACGTGATGGCCTGGAAGAGCCAGTTTCAACCAGGTCTGCCTGTCTGCCAAGCTGCCAGCATCCTGGGGAAAGACTCTCGTTTCCTGTAGCAGAGTTTAAAAGTAGTCTCCACTGGACCCAAGCACTACACAATGACTAAACGTTACGTGTTCTCAATCTTCCCAATGCTATGATCCTTTAACACAGTTCCTCATGCTGTGCTGACCCCAAATCATAAAATTATTTCACTGCTCCTTCCTAGCCATAATTTTGCTACTGTTACGAATCATAATGTAAATATTTGAGACGCAGTAGATCTGTTATGTAACCCCGAAAAAAGGTTGAAGCCCACAGGCTGAAAAACTGCTGACCTAAACAGATGATTTACCCAACAACTCGGCCACACCAGATGTAGGAACGTCTTCGAACAGTGAAGCAAGCATGAAGGGAAACAGAGGAGGAAGGCGACTGGAAATACCGCCTTTCCCCTGGGGAAGCCCAGGAAGGAATCTGTCCTGTGTGTCTTCGCCCTGTCTGGCTTTCCAATGTAGGTCTGTGCACATTGGACCGGAAGGGTGACCCTAAGTCTAGATTGAACCTCTCGGAACTCAAAGGCTGAAGGAACCCTGCCATCTTCCCTCCAACCCCACCCCTACTTTCTCACCCCCGAGAACCCTGGCAGTATCTGAGTAACCTGAAGATCAACGTAGACAAAAAGTGCTTCTACTCTTCTCTGCTTCCGGGCTCAGGGCTTCCCCTGCCCCTCCTAGCAATGAACCCATTTCTAGGATTAACCGTGTTCTCTTGCACGTCAGTTTTTTTCTGTTCCATTTGGCTAACTTGATGACTCAGAAAAGTTAAACAACCCCCTTCTCTCTGAACAATCCAAAGATGATTCTGTGAGCAGTTTCTCTCTGCCCCTTCATTCCGGGTAGCCCTGGGGTTTTCCCCTCTTCTTGACTTCTAGTTCTGAATGGTTGCTGTGAAAGCAGGTGATTCTATGCTCTTGTGTACTGAACTATGGGTGAGAAGCCCCAGTGACATCAACTGCTGCTTGGGGATACACACACACACACACACACACACACACACTCCACGTCTCCCTCCTTCTTCACTTCTGTCATCTGTAGCACCCTGGTACAATGTTTCCATTGATACTTTTCAGAGTCAGAGAAATACAATAAGGATCTTAGAAATGCATGTGGCACATGCTCAAAATGCATACTGCATTCATTTAAAAACACTTTTAAAATTTTTGACAGTTTTTATTTATATAAGCAATATTTCTGTCTCTCGTCTCCCCCACCATCTCCCACCAATACCGTCCTTCTTACCAAGCCCTCTCTTTCACCTCTTCCTTTTGCATGTGCAACACTGATTTTAATAAAAGTTACCTTTGTGAGCATGAGTGAGGAATTATTTTAGTAAGCACGGCGGATTTATTAATGACTACACCACTAAAGAAAGAACCACCCCTCATGAATTCTGTTTGGGGCCTTCTTGCTTACTAAGAACCCTTTGCCAGGGGACAAATGACTAGTGGGTGGTAAGTGTTACCTGGTTCATAGATGTAGTGGGGACATGACCCACAGGACTGTGATGAGGGTTCTAGCTAGATGAATATGCCCATGGCCACCCAGAGTACACTGTAGGTATTGGACAGCTGATGACTGGAGATGCAGCTCAGTGGTGGAACTTGTGCTCAGTTTTTGAGAGATGCTGAGGTTCAGTGCTGAGACCAAGGAAGAAATCAAAACTGGCTGAACTGAAACTGACCTTCTGGGCTCCGATGGGTCAGCCAGAGGCTTCTTTCTTTAAAAAGAAAAGAAACTCTTAACTCCCTTACTTCCTTCTAGGCTTTGACGTCATTTATTATTAGTGCTTTGATTTTTGGAAAGTTATTTAAATTCTATACCCTAGTTTTCTCAAATATAAATTGGAGATAATGATAATAATAGTAATAGATAACAATAATAATTCTCCTTACTTGCAGTTAGAGAAGATTGAGAAATTTAAATATGCAAAAAAAAACTCCACCTATGTGTTTGGTCCACAGTAAAATCTCTATAAATAATAATGATTAGTGATGTTTTTGCTAAGCCTCTAGATCGAGAAGTTGCTGAAATGCAGTAATTTTACGACCTATGTGGGAGATGAAAGTGCAGCCTTTGAAAAGCCTTGACCTGGAAAGATCAACAGTGGCCATCATGAACCACCTATCACATGAACGCCGCTCCAATGTGAAGATTTATAGCTGTGGTTGCTCCTAAAGGAAGTTTGTAGAGCTGAGACTCTGTCAACCTTACTACCAGGCCTATTTGTCTTCTGTTGCAAAGCCAGGCATGCCATAGACACTTGGTAGAGTTGACACTGAAGGCCAAAAACGTTTGGATCATTGCCAAGAAAATGTAACATCAGTTTTTGAGGGGGGCTTGCTTTCTGGCCTGGGATAGCTTCAAATTCAGGATCTTCCTGCCTCTACTTCTAGAGTGCTGGGGTAAAAGGTGTGTGCCATCCATCTGGTTCAGAATGGCTCTGAAAAGGCTGCTTTTGCTTGGCCATGCAGACAGAGCTGGTTTCTTCATAGAATGACAGAAAATGATTTCAGACACCAGATGTTCTTGTATCTCCGTGTATACCATGATCCAAGAGTTTCTAGTATGCATGAAAATTATATTGTTTAAAACTTTTTATTTACTGGTCATGTGGGATTATTCCTTAAGGTATACAAATAGGCATGTATTCCCTCAAGACAGGGCACCAATGACAGACTAGAACATTGATTTCACCACAGCAGGGACCTGCCAGCCTCTGCCTCCCCTGTGCTGGGATGGAAGGCATGCAGCACCACACCTGGAAAGTCAGATTCTTAGTTATTAGTTCTTAGTTATTAGTCTGTTAAAGCTATGTACTATCTGGGCTGACCTTTTAAAGGTTGAAGTATCCATCTGTTCTATGGTTGAACCACACTTAGGGAAGGGACATCACTGTTTGTATATGATACTGGGTTTGCCTGGCTAGACTCTTACTGAAAAGTTTTACAACTCGGTAATGTCTGCTTTGGTGTCAGGCAATGCTGTCCACAGAGACAGGACTAAATCGCTCTCTCACTCTCCAGTTTCTTATGAAGAGTGTGAGATACGTCGATAGTAATTCCTCAAATGTCTGGTAGAATTCTGTGAAGCCATCTGATCAAAGATGGTTTTACTTGGGAAAGGTTTTGACTGTGACTCAATCCCTCCGATCTAATCTAGACGAGTTGCACGTGCCTGGGAATTTGTCTGTTTCATCTAGTTTGTTGACATACATGTGTTTAATAACAGTTTCTTATTCTTCTGAATAGATGTTTTGGAGAAAATTTAGAGTCACAGAAAATTTCAGGAAATGCGACTAGGATTTCCTATGTGCTGTCTGCCTTCGATATTACTAGTAACCCTCTGCTGTTGTGGTCCACTCCTTGGAAGAATGCCCCTATACTGTTTGTGCTAGGTTACAGCCTTCAGTTCTGCACCCAGACGTAGATGTGATCTCTCATTGGGAAGGCCTTTTGCCTCTTTCATTTTTTATTACTATAGTCTTAAGGGGTTCGACCCTTTTCCCCTCCTTTTCGTCTCCTTCCTTTGTGGGTAGACTTTTGGAGTGGGGAGGGGAGTCATGATGAATTTTGATTCTCTTCTCATTTCCTTGTTTTAATTACTTTTTACATTTATTTCTTTATCTCTGTGTTTGTGTACATGTATGGGTGTGTGCACCCTGCAGCATACTTTTTTGGAAGTCAGTTTTCTCCTACCATGTGGATTCCAGGCCTTAAACTCAGGATATCAGGTTCGGCAGCAGGCACCTTTCCCTATTGAGCCATCTCATAACTCCTTTGTGAAAATTTAAAGTTTCTTTGTGATTATTGTGGGTCTTACCCATAACATCTGTCTTAACTATTGTTTGATTGCTGTGAATAGGGCACCATGACCATGGCGACCCTTCTAAAAGAAAGCATTTAATTGGGATTTGCTTACAGTTGCTTAAAGTTACAGCATCAGAGTTCTACATTCATATCCAGAGGCAGCAGGAAGAAAGAAAGTCACCGGGTCTAGATCAGGCTTTTGAAACCTCACAGTCCACTTCCAACAAGGCCATACCCACTCCAAGGCCACATTCCTAGTCACTCTCAAGTAATGCCACGCCCTAATGAGCATCTTGCAATTACAACAATCTATTCTAAGCTAATATCAACTCCATTTTAATCGCCATTGAAAACTCCCCTCCTATGTTATTCTGACCCTCCCAATTATATTGATATCACAGATTATCTTTGTGTATTGGATGCCTATTATCATGAATTTATAATTATTTTAGGCAGTTTTTTAAAAAAGATTTTATTATTATACATAAGTACATGGTAGCTGACTTCAGATGTACCAGAAGAGGGCGTCAGATCTCATTATGGATGGTTGTGAGCCACCATGTGGTTGCTGGGATTTGAACTCAGGACCTTCAGAAGAGCAGTCAGTGTTCTCAACTGCTGAGCCATCTCCCCGGTCCCCCCCCCCCTTTTTTTTTTTTTTTGGTATTTCGAGACAGGGTTTCTTTGTGTAGTCCTGGCTGTTCTGGAACTCACTCTGTAGACCAGGCTGGCTTCAAACTCAAAAATCCACCTGCCTCTGCCTCCCAAGTGCTTGGATTAAAGGTGTGTGCCACCACTGCCTGGCTATTTTAGACAGTTTTAACTCATGTGAAAATGAAAATTAAAAATCACGAACTAAGATTTACAAATACTAGTTTTCTTTATTAGCTCCTGCTTTTGCCTTCACTGGGCAATTTCTATATTCATATGGCTTAAGTTTCTATTTAGCATTTTACCCTGAACATTTCCCTTTATTGTTTCTCCTTTTGAGGTAGGTCCACTCATCACAAATTTTTCTCAGTTTCCTCACATTTTGTTTCTTTTTTTAAAAAAATTTATTTTTGTTATTTTATGTGTATGAGTACACTGTAGCTGTACTGATGGCCGTGAGCCATCATGTGTGTGGCTGCTGGGAATTGAACTCAGGACCTCTGCCATCCCTGCTCGCTCGGGTGTAATTCACTGTTGCTGTCTTCGGACGCACCAGAAGAGGGCGTCAGATCTCATTATGGATGGTTGTGAGCCACCATGTGGTTGCTGGGAACTTTGGAAGAGCAGTCAGTGCTCTTACCCGCTGAGTCATCTCACCGGCCCCCACGTTTTGTTTCTTAAGAGGAGGCTTAGCCCTCTCTCGGGTTTTTAAGCACTGCTTTGCCTGATATAGAATTGTTGTTTCAGGTTTGTTCTTTACCACACACCATGTTATTGTCCTAGTGCCTCCTAGCTTTTAAGGTTTCTGCTAATAGATGTCTCTGAGACTGTCTCTGCCGACAGGGCACTGATTATTTTCTATTTCCAACGCCGTCTTTGTCTCCTGACAGTATGGTCTGACTATCATGAGTATTTGGGTTGATTGGAAGAAGGTTTATAAGCTTCTTGGGTCTGTGCATTTCTGTGCTTCACCCAATTTGGAAACTGTGTGGGGGAGTCCTAATTTCCTTAAGTAATTTGTACACTTCACACTCCTCCCACTTCTAAGGTTTCCAAAGTTGATCATAATGATTGTACTCTGTAAGCACTTCAGCTCTGATCACTTTTCCCCCCACAGTTAATCAAAGCATATTTATTTTTTCCTTTTATTGAAATAGAATTTTTGTAATCATATATTATGATTATGGTGTTTCTTCCCTCTACTACTTCTAGTTCTTCCCCTTCTCATCTTTATCCACCCCCTTTCTGTCTCTCTTTGGAAAACAAACAGGCATCCAAGGGATAAAAAAATAAAATAAAATAAAATAAAATAAAATGATAAAACAAAAGGGACACATCAAAATAGCACAAAATGAACAGAAGGAAGAGACAAAAAAAGCACAGGAAACAGATGTAGATGAGGATACACACTCATTTGCACACTCAGGAATCACATAAAACGCTAAACTAGAAGCCATTATATATATATATGTATATGTATATATATGTATATGTATATATATATATATATATATATATATATATATATATATGCAAGGACCTGAGGTAAAAAGAGAGAAAAATATCAAATAAAATAAAAATAATAAATAAAAATTAAAAATAAATTAAAAAGGGAAACCCCTTACATTATGAGACAAAGAACCCCCAAAGATTCCACTGGGTTTGTTTTCTGTTGGTCATCTACTGCTGGGCATGTAGACTACCCCTAAAAAACATTTACATGAGAAACCCTTGAGAGAAACTAAATTTTTTGCTGGGCGGTGGTTGCACACACCTTTAATCCCAGCACTTGGGAGGCAGAGGCAGGTGGATTTCTGAGTTCGAGGCCAACCTGGTCTACTGAGTGAGCTCCAGGACAGCCAGGGTTACACAGAGAAACCCTGTCTCAAAAAAATAGGAAAAAAAAAGAAAAAAGAGAAACTAAATTTTCATGTGCCAAGTGGCTATCAATTGGAGATTGCTTCTAGTTTAGGGATGGAGGCTAGCGTCTACTCCTTTGAGCTCTGGGACCCTATGTAGTCCCTGTGCATGTTGCCTCAGTCTCTCTGAATTTATATGAGTATCAGTGAAGTTGATTTAGATTTCCTTAGTGTCCTCCACCCGCTCTAGATCTTACAGTCTCTACTTCCTCTTTCTTGGCGTACCCTGAGCCCTGAGGGTAGAGACTTGATGGGCGTATTCTATGTAGGGCTGAGGGTTTCAAGGTCTCCCACTTTCTACATAATGTCTGGCTTTGGGTCTCTATGGACATAGCAGAATGTCATTTATTACTAGTTTTTTTCTTTTTCTTTTTTGTTTTCCTCCTCCTCCTTCTTTTTTAGAATAGTAGTATTTGGTTTTACCATAGGCCCCTGAGCTATCTTGTCTCAAGGCTCTGTTCAACCAAGCAGTGTTGGGTATGGGTTTCATCTTGTGGCGTGGGCCTTCAGTTAAATCAGATACCCATTGGTTACTCCTACAAGCTTTATGCCACCATTGCACAGACAGGACACCATTGTCGACTGGAGGGTTTGTGACTGAATTGGTGATTGTGTTTCTCCTTTGGAAGCATGCAGAGTACCTTCCTGTACCAAGGACACTAGCATGCAGAGGTCTATGGAGACATCACCTTGATTTTTCCACGTTCAGTGAGTTGTGTGGTGTCATCTTCAGCAATGAAACCTTGCCATCAGCTCATAGAGACCTACCTATATCCTGGCAATAGTCTGGGTTTTTGGGGGGGAATTCCTATGTGGCCTCTTTGGCCAACAACTCAATTAACATAACTCAATCCCAGTACTGGATGCTTCACCTAGTAACAAGAGATGGCTATCTGTGTTCCCATTATTTGGAGATTTCATGTGTATTGACTTCCTATGTTATACATTTGGAAGGTTGTACTCTATTAGGTTTCTATCAAATGGCCATGACTGTAAGCTGTCTCTCCCCATATCCCCTTCTCTTCATCTTCTTCCCCGCTTCACACTTGACCTTCCTGTTCCAATCCACCCTCCCAATTCATAAACATATATTCTATTTCCCTTTCCAAGCAAAATCTACCTGACCCCCTCCTCCAGCCACTTATTCGACATCTAACCTCTGTGGCTCTACAGATTGTAGCTTGGTTATTATTGACTTAAACACTAATAACCACATATAAGTGAATGTATTCCATATTTGTCTTTCCGATTCTAGGTTATCTTACTCTAGATCATTTTTTTCTAATTTAATCTATTTACCTGCTAATTTCATTTTTGAACAGTTGAGTCATACTCCACTGTGTAAGGGTACCACAGTCTCTTTATTTATATATCTGTTGAATATCTAGGTTGTTTCCAATTTTTGGCAATTATAAATAGACTAGCAATGAACATGGTTGAACACCACCAGTGTGAGGGTCAATATGTGATTTAAGCTGTAGTAGTGTTTCTTTTATGAACTTGGATGCCTTGTGTTTGTGCATAGATCTTCAGAACTGCAATGTCCTTGTTTTTAATAGCTGAGTAGTATTCTGTCGTATAAATGAACCATATTTTCTTATCCATTCTTGAGTCAAAGGACAGGTTATTTCAAATTTCTAGCTATTATCAATAAAGCTACTGTGAGCAGAGTTGAGCAAGTGTCCTTGTGGAATGGTAGAATGTCTTTTGGGTATGTGCCAGGAGTGGTAGAGCTGGGTCTTGAGGTAGAACCATTCCCAATTTTATGAGACACAGCTGCTTGATTTCTAGAGTGGTTGTACAAGTTTGCATTCCCATGAGCAATGTAGGAATCTTCCCCTTGCTCCACACCCTCATCAGCATGTGCTCTCTCTTGCAGGTTTTAATCTTAACCATTCTAATGGTTGGGACCTCAGAGTTGTTTTGCTTTGCATGGAGTGAATGGCCAACTGTGACTGGCTCAAATCGAGACCTCACAGAAGTGGATTGAACATACTTCTGTTCGCCATGTTCTCTTTCTCTCCCTCTTCCTCTCTGTTCTGCACATTGAAGCAGAAGCATAGTGTACACTAGGCAAGCCCTCCACCATTGAGCTGTATTCCTAGTGTTTGTCTTAATTCACCTAGGATAGTATATTCAAGGTTTATCCATATTGTAGTTAATAATTCCCTTCTTTTGAAGTCAAAGAATATCTACTATATGCATACATAGTGGTTGGCACTATTTATGTGCACAACAGGTTATGTCTGCCTGTTGTGAATGAATCTGCTGCACATGATTACGCATGCTTGTACATTTCCTTTTGAGTCTTTAAAAACTACCATCTTGGAGTCTAGGCTCCACAGTGTGTCACATGGCAACTCTGTTGTTGTTGTTTGAGGACCTGCTGTGCTTTCACAATAGCTATGACAACTTGCCTTTCTGTCATGGGGACAAAAGACTCCATTTTCTCCACAGCCTCAGCAATCATCTCATTTTTGTTTGTTGTTTGCTTATTATCATCCTAATGAATACCAAACCACATCTAATTGTGGTTTTGCATTTCCCTAATGACTAGTGATATTGAGCATCTACTTGCGTACTTATTAAACATTTGTATATTTTCCTTGGAATCCTCTGCTCATTTTTAATTGACTGGTTGTTGAACAAGAAAACTGTTTTAAACTCTGTCTTGTAAGACTGACACCTATTCTCTGTGTGTGATTTTGGGATTCTTGCATCGATTAATTTTCCATTTTGAAGTCGATATGCCCCTTTAATCCTAGCACTTGGGAGGCAGAGGCAGGTGGATTTCTGAGTTTGAGACCAGCCTGGTCTACAGAGTTAGTTCCAGGACATCCAGAGGTACACAGAGACACAGAGAAACCCTGTCTCTAAAAACCAAAAAAAAAAAAAAAAAAAAAAAAAAAAAAAACAGAAAAAAAGAGAGAGAGAAAGGAAGAAAGACGAAGTTGATATGCATGCTGTCTTGTTCACTTGTGTAAATTATGAATTTCTGATGAAATGTAGGTTTGTGGAAAAATAATCACTTCTCTTCCATTTGACACTGGGTCTGGGTCAGGAGTTTTAGGTCTTTCTGGGCCTGTGTGTGACTTTTAAAAACATGACATTTTTATTAATTATTAGAGAATTTCATTCATGCATGCAAAGTCTTTTCATTGTATTCACCCCATATTCCCTCCAACTTTTCTCAGACAGACTGCTTCCATCCCTTCCCTAATTTCAGGCCATTGTTGTTTTTATAATACAATACAAATACAGAATCTAACTTGTGCTGCCCTTATATCTATGGGTCTGTGGCCATCCACAGGATCACGGCCAACCTACCAGAGGCCACACCCTTAAAGAAAGTTTTCTCTGTCTTCCTGAGCAGCCATTCCTGTCAGTGACTCCTCAGCTGTGGCTAGGGGCTTATGATCCCTCTACCTCCATGCTAGAATTTTGACTGGCTCGCTCTATTGCAGGTCTTATGTAGGTACCATAGCTTTGGGAAGTTACTGAATGCAGCAGGCTTGCTGTGTGCTAAGTACCTTGTTTCACCCCAGTTCTCCCCAACCTCTGGGTCTTATAGCCTTCAGGCCCTTTTTCTGCCATGTTCCCTGAGCCTTGAAAGGAAGGAATGTGATGTGGATGTAGCATTTAGGACTGAGCCCTCTACAGAAATTCTCTCAGTACTTGAACACAGTATGTGTTTTGAGCACTGTTCGCTGCTGAAAGCAAGGTCTCTGATAAGGTCCGAGAGCTGTACCCATCTATGGACACACAAATAGGAACTGAAGAGACAGCTTGATACTATTCACTTAGCAAAATGATAGTCGTAGGTCACCCCTGGGCCCTGTGTTCATCAGCTTGACAGTCTCAGACATTCAGAGTTTGGAAGCAGTAAGAATGGAGTTGGTTATCCATACAGCATTCATACCATGAATACTCTCGTGGATGAATCTCTCTCTTTTTCTTTTTAAAGAAATATTTACCTTTTATGTATATGAATATTTGCCTACATATATGAAAGTACACTGGCTGAATGCCTGGTGCCTGCAGAGGCCAGAAGTGGGGAGCTAGATTCCCCTGAATTTAATGTTATGATTGTAAGCTATTGTTTGGGTACTGGGGTCTGAACCTCAGTCCCCTGCATGAACAGAGTCCTTTGACTGCTGAGCCATCTCTCTGGGCCCCAAATATTATTTCTCCATCCTGTGATTTATGTTTTTACTTTCTTTTCTCATTTTATTTACCTTATGTGAATGGTGTTATGCCTGCACATATGTCTGTGTGCCATATGTGTGTCATGGGCATATCTTGCCAAGTTAGTCATTATTGTAGTTCAAAGGGTTTGCAGCTAGGTAATACTGTTGCTGACTTTTCTCTCACAGAAACCTGAATAGCCCTTTCCTATAGTACAAAACCCAGACAGCAGGGGGATGTTCCCCCCAAGTTGATCTCTCCATGTCCTGTGACCAAAGTGTGCATTGTCTTCAACAATAGAGTCTTACCATCAAGTTCTGATGGACAACTGCCTCAGAGTTTTACTGCTGTGAACAGACACCACCAACCAAGGCAGCTCTTATAAGGACATTTAACTGGAGCTGGCTTACAGGTTCAGAGAGTCAGTCCATTATCATCAAGGTGGGACCATGGCAGCATCCAGGCAGGCATGGTGCAGGAGGAGCTGAGAGTTCTACATCTTCATCTGAAGGCGGCTAAGCAGAATATTGGCTTCTGGGAAGCTAGGACCAGGGCATTATTGCACACGCCCACTGTGACACACTTACTTAAGGCCACAACCTCCTAATAGTGCCACTCCCTGGCCCAAGCACATATAAACCATCACGGCAACCAAGAGCAACAGCAATAGTTTGCCTTGTTTGGGGGCTCTGGGGACATCTGTGACCAACAATTTGGGAGAAAGTGTTCCACACCCAGCACTGTGCTTTTTATTTGGTAACCTAGGTTTCCAGGGGGAGTTTAATGCTCTGTGTAGGGTAACTCCAATGAAACTCTTTTTTTTTTGTTTTTGTTTTGGTTTTTTTTGAGACAGGGTTTCTCTGTGTAGCCCTGGCTGTCCTGGAACTCACTCTGTAGACCAGGCTGGCCTCGAACTCAGAAATCCATCTGCCTCTTTTTCCCAAGTGCTGGGATTAAAGGCGTGTGTCACCACCGCCCCGCCCAATGAAACTCTTTTATATGAATATGTAAAATCCATCCATCCATCCATCCACACATGCACACATACACAGACATACATTATAAGATAGGTTTCCATATGGCTTTTCCTAACATCCCTGATGTTATTCCTTCCTTCAACCTTCCTCTATGTGTGACATTTAAGTTCTCACACACAAATACACATACAAACACACACACACATACATACACATAGAAACACACACATACACATACACACACACATGAGAAAGAGAGGGAGGGAGGGAGAGAGGGAGAGATAGGGGGAGAGAGAGAGAGAGAGAGAGAGAGAGAGAGAGAGAGAGAGAGAGAGAGAGAGAGAGAGAGAGAGAAAGAGAGAAAGAGAGAAAGAGAGAAAGAGAGAGAGAGTTGAACTTCTACTTGCTCCAAAGATTCTAACCCTAGCTTCTTGGAGCCTTCACAAGCCAGTTGTATATCTTCCCTACTTTCTCTAACATTCCTGAGCAAGACACTGAGCTCACTCCCTTGGATCTAAGTTAGGAAGAGCAAAGAGCCGACCTTCATGGGTCCTTGCTATGGGCTAGACCATTGCCGTTCGTAAGGCATTCTCTGTGCAATATGGGTGGGAGATATACCAAACATTGAATTTTCCTACCATTCTGGACGTGAGCTTTTCTTGACAGTGCATTTGACTAATTGCTGTTGTCCTTGACTGGTTTTCTGGAACATGCGTAAACTTATTTTAGGCAGTTTGTTGTTGCTATTGTTTTATATGTTTCCATGGGGAAAGCAAGGGCTGAAAACTTTTTAATCTTCCATTTGTTGATGCCACTCATCAAATAGGATTTTTAATGGAAACTTTTTTTTTTTAAATGCTTTCTTTACTGATTTTTTCAAGGTGGTATTTTGGAATCTCTGAAGTTTGAAACCATGAAAGTAACAGAAAACTCTTCCTAGGAAGCATAGAGGACTTGGAGAATTATATTTGGAATTAGGGGGAAAAGCCTTTCTTTTGTCTTCTATAAGGACTTTGGTCAAAGGCTGGATGTGTAGTCTCTGGGGTCACGGAAGAGTTTGTTCTCTTTTCCCACAGGAGTTGACAATCCATAAATACACTCTGAAAACCAGGCAGGACATGTAGCAAGTCCATTGTCTCATGAGAAAATAAATCTTAATAAACATAAATTTCAGCTAGCCAGTGGTGGTGCATGCCTTTAATCCCAGCAGTCAAGAGGTGGAGGCAGTCGGCTTTCTGTGAATTCAAGGCCAGCCTAGTCTACAGAGTGAGTTCCAAAATGGCCAGGGCTACACAGTGAACCCCTATCTCAAGAAAAACAAACAAACACCAGGTATATTAGCCATTATTCTTCCCCAGGTAGACCATGCCCCAGCTCCCATTCTTCCTGGACATATATGGATGATGCTTTTGTAACTCGGAACAGGGCTGGCTTCTCTCTTGCTCACTAGCCTGCCCAGTGGTGCTACAATGCTTCCTAGAGCATGCTGGGTGTTCAGTAGAAAGAATGAATAGGAGGAGGTTGTTGCCTATAACACAGGGGGAAATGTGGGCTTATCTTTTTAAAGCTCTAAGAACTGCATAATGAAACACGATACACACGAGTAAAGAAGGCCAGTCATAATTGTGGCTCTGTGGGGTTTTAATCAAGTAAACGTACCCATGTAACCATTTTATTTATAAACAGTACCGGGCCAGTAACTAAGTTTTAATTAATACAATGTTTTCTTGAACCCACTTCCCTCACTGAAGTGTGCCTAGGTTTATTTACCACCATTGTAATCTGCCAGATCTGGGCAGGACTCCTTTAAACTATCTTGGGTGACTGTGCACAGAAGTGATGTAGTGGGAGAGGGGCTGATTTAAAGATGGCTGCCCTGTGGCCATCTGTACTGCACTATGGGAAAGTTTCCCATGGCCTCTCCGCTGTTTGAACTGTGTATGAAGCCGTCTCTGGACCCATTGCCCGAGCCTGATTCAGGGCTTCAGAGCCCAGGAGGAGAGGACTTGGCTTGTCCTCTGCAGTACAGATGAGAGTGTCAGGATAAATTCAGGAAGGACTGGCTCCTTCAGCCATATCCTGGTTTTCTGTGAGCCCTGACCATCATAGGGCACCGGCCCAACTTGGGGTCAGCTTCACACCAGCTGTTATCAATTTCTTCCATGGAGGTTGGCAGCCTCGCTTTGAATCACCCCCAGTGCAATGTGAATTCCTCTGTCAGACTGGGAGTTCAGTCTGCGAAACTTGTTCTCCAGAGGCGAAACTCCCAGTCTGGGATTTACTGTTCCTGGCTGTTCTTCACACTCCATTTAGAAAGAAGAGGGGGGTTTATTTATGCAGCTTTCTTGGACCAGCTTTTGGGCTCCTTCACTCTTGTGAACCTTAAATATTTAAGGCTTGTGTTGCAGTTAGTTTCCTCTCCAGTTTTCACAGGATGGAGCCAGAGGCTCAGTCGGCACCTGGAAACGCGGTTCACTCTGATGCTTCGCCCGCCGTGCTCTGTAGTTTTTTCTCTTTGAAACTTCTCTTAGGTCTATCCCTTTTCTCATCTTCTGCCGCTGTACTCTGAGAACAATTTTGCTTGTTTTGCTACAAATTCAGCTTCTGGCTATGTGGAAGAGGCAGGCAGGCTCTTTTTGCTTTGGGCTTCTTGCTACTATGCCCATTTGTACATCTAGCTAATGTGATCCTCATAGCCAGACTTAGGGGTTACACACTGCTGGCAGGAGGTGAAGAACCATGTTACAGAGTGTACATATCCAGGTGTGGTATGACAGGCCTGTAGTCCCAGCCATTCAGGAGGCTGAGACAGAAGGCTTTTGAGTTTAACTTGGGGTGCAGAGTGAGATCAATGTTAGCCTGAGTAACTTCTTAGCAACTTAGCAAGAACCTGTACGCGCGCTGGCACGCATGCGCGTGTGCACACACACACACACACACACACACACACACACACACTACACACACACACTTATACACATATGTACATATATATGTGCATATGTATGTATACATGTGTATATATAATACATATGCATACATATACACACATATACACAAATATATACATATATATGTATATAAATATGTATATACATATATATGTATATATATGTGTATGTGTATCTATATATATATACTATATATTATATATAGTATATTATATATATTGTAATATAATATATAATATATTATATATAATATATTATATATAATATATTATATATAATATATATAATATGTTATATATATATGTATATATATATATATACACACACATACATACATATATGGTGAGCCTGCAGCTCAGTGGCAGAACATTTACCTGGAATGGCATGTACAAAGGTCCTAGGTTCAGTCTCCAGCAAATTTTGTGTGTTTATACAAAGACAGATGTGGTAGCTTCTTCTTATTTAAAGTCAAACTCCATTCTGTCTCACTGCTTCCAAGTCCTTTTATGCTTGGTATTTATCAAAGAAGACTGTCTCAAGAAAGGGGAGTCCCATCTCATAGTCTGTTGTGGAGAGATTCCCCTAAAAAGGGGATCCTTGGGTATACTATTTTTCTGTCTGTCTCACCTACTGTGTGCCTCCATCCTACTCAGAAGTCACCTTCTCGAGCCTTTGCTGGGAACTGCTCTTTGTGAGGACTGTTCTTCGGTCACCTACTGTCATCAGCTCACGGTGCTCCTTTCAATCTTCATACAATAGGCCGAACTTCTGCCCATCTTTAGCCTCTTAAGGATCCAATTCTTGTGTGTGGTTTTAGTCTCTAAACTGCCCTGAGCATAGATTTCATGAGGAACTGTGCTTTGATGAACCAAGAAAACCTATTGAGAGGTCTTGTAGACTCTGGCTATTCTCTATTGTGTGGGTCCTGTGTTTATACCACCACCACTTCAGTGCTATGATTTACATTTGAGTTCCTCCCCTAAACACTACACAAGAGGCCTTCCTGCCTTTCTGAGTGGCTCAATTGTCAAATTTCCCAGCTAATTCATTTCACCTAGTTGATCTCTGTTTCTATATCCTTTCCTACAAATGCTATATGTTTTTGTGACTGAATAATATTCGTCTCTCTCTCTGTGTGTGTGTGTGTGTGTGTGTGTGTGTGTGTGTGTGTGTGAAAGAGATAGAGGGTGGAGGAAGCAGGGATAGGAGACAGGGAGATTATGCATGTGAAAGCCTGAGAACAACTTCAAGTGGGTCCTTTCCTTCCATCTTATGGGAAAGAAGATTGAGCTTGGCTTTTAGGGTTGGTGGCACGTTTTGGCTGGGTCATCTCACTGGCTCTTTTGCAATTACTCCTTGAGCTATTTGGCATCCTGATCAGGTCCTGCCTATGCTTCTATTTATAGACATGTCTATAAATGATTTATCTGTCTTCATCTAGCAATTTTCTGTTCTACATATTTTAAAATAAAATTCTTAAATGATTTATTTATTTATTTATTCATGCATTCATTTTGTGTGTGGGTGTTTTGCCCCCATATGTCTGTACACCATGTGCATGCAGTGCTTCAGAGGCCAGAAGAGAGGGTCAGATCCCCTGAGACTGGAGTGATAGATGATTGTCAGCCACCCATGGGTGCTGAGACTCAAGCCCAGTCCCCTGGAAGAACAGCCAGTCCTCTTAACCACTGAGCCATCTCTCCAGCCCTCAATTTTACATTTTATATCAAGATCTTCAATACATTTAAATTGACTTTTAGAGGGAGGGACGGGGAGGAAAAGGAAGAAGAGAGGGAGAGAAAGTGAGGAGGGGAAGAGGGGGGACCTGGTTCTATCTTGCATATTTGGATTTCTCAGTATCCCTTCTTAAAGGGATCATCTTATCTAACAGGCTCTTGGTGGTATTCTTGAACATAAGATGGCTGCACCTGTAGGTACCTTTTTAATTTCTTGTCCCTCTATTCCATTCCATTGGTTTGTATGTCTTTTTTTTTTCTTTTTTTTTTTTTTTTTTTTTTTTTTTTTTGCTTTGATAAAGAAGGAAAGCAAAACTAATATAATCTGAAATCACATGTAAAAACAGAACTGGCTCTTTTTTTAAATATGAAGTTTATGATTTTTTTTTGTTTTTTTGTTTTTTTTCCAAGACAGGGTTTCTCTGTGTAGCCTTGGCTATCCTAGAACTCACTCTGTAGACCAGGCTGGCCTCGAACTCAGAAATCCACCTGCCTCTGCCTCCCAAGTGCTGGGATTAAAGGCGTGCTCCACCACCACCAGGCCAAGATTGATTTTTCTAACCAGGGTTGGGGGCACATGCCTTTAATCCCAGGAGGCAGAGACGAGTGATTTTTTGTGAGTTTGAGGCCATCCTGGTTTGTAAGCCAGTTCTAAGACACCTACAGATGTTATGCAGAGAAACCCTGCATTGAAAAACCAAAACCAAAACTAAAAAGAAAAGAAAAAGATTGTCTTTTTCAATTTCTCTGAAAAATAGCATTGGAATTTTGATGGGGGGGGGCACATTCAAGGAGGAAATAAGACCATCTTGACACTATGAATTCTGCCTAATCACGAGTGGGGAATGTTACTCATGTTCTAATAATGCCTTCTACAGTTTGCGAAGCTTTGTCACCTTTCAGGTCCTTGGTTAAGTTTATTTTTAACCCACCTCTTTATGAGGGCTGCTCTAAATGTCAATGCTCCCCTGATGAATTGTTTAGTCTGTTTGCATTAGTATACAGAGAAATTATTTATTTCTCTTTGAAATAAAAATTTTTATGCTTTGCAGAAAATATTTTCTGATGGAGAATTGAGAGTCACATAAGTCTAGGACCATATTCCCTGTAAAAAAGGATAGTTTTCTTCTTTCTATTCTCTTACATTTGTTTCCTTACCTTATTGCTTTAAGACTTCGAGATGTACACTAAGTAAGAAAAGGGAGAGAGTATTCACCCTTACCTTATTCATAATGTTAAAGTTAATGCTTTTAGGTTTTCATTGTTTAGTATAACGTTGACTATACTTTTTATTACATATAACCAATAATTTTATTATATACAACCTTTCTTTTGTTTGTTCTGGTCCAGTTTTCTTTAGTATTTAGTCATGAGGATGTTAAGCTTTGTGAACGGCATTTTCTACATCTACTGAGATGACCGTGTGCTTTCTGCCATTGAGTCTGCTCTCTGCTCTGGTGCTCTTGTTACACATACTGGCTGCCTTGTATCAAACCATCCTTGCATCCCTGGAATGAAACCTGAGTGGTCAGGCTGCACTAGTTTTTTGAATGTGTTCTTTAATTTAGATTGTAAGGATGTTATTGAAATAACTTGCACCTACCTTTATCAAGGTCTATAGTTTATTTTGTTGTGGTCTTACCTTTGTTGTGTTCAGAATGACTTTGGTGGTGCCCCTCCCTTTCTGTTGGAGAAGCCTTGTTATGAGCTTCTGATTGCAGGGCTGTAGAATCTGTCCAGGCCTGGGTTGTTCTTTGTAGGGAACTCTTCGCTGTTTCTCCAATCTCCTTGCTCGTCGCCTAGGGGATTCTTTTGTTTATGCTTTTTGTTTAATTTTGGTGAAATCTTCTATGTCTAGAAATTTGTTCACTCTCCCCACCGCTATTTTCTAGTTTATTGGAATATAAATCTTCAAAATATTCTGCATCGCTGTGAATTTCATTTATACCCACTTCTGCATCGCTGTGAATTTCATTTCTATCCACTGTAATTTCAGCCTTTTAGTCCCTGATTATATTCTTCTGTGTTTGTTTTTATTGTTTGTTTGCTGCTTATCTCTTGTGTTTGGTTATCTTGGCTAAAGACTTGGCATTTGTTTTTCCAGTTTTCAAAGAGCTAACAACCCCGGGGAGGAGTATATTGGAAGGTTTGGAGAGAGGAAAGGGAAGCGAAAAAAGATGTAGTTATGTTATAATCTCATAAAATAAAATAAAGAGGGCTGGCGAGATGGCTCAGCGGGTAAGAGCACTGACTGCTTTTCCGAAGGTCCTGAGTTCGGATCCCAGCAACCACGTGGTGGCTCACAACCACCCATAATGAGATCGGATGCCCTCTTCTGGTGCGTCTGAAGACAGCTGCAGTGAATTACGCCAAAGCGAGTGGGGCAGGAGAGCAGCCACATACAGGATGGCTCACGGCCATCTGTACAACTACAGTGTACTCATACACATAAAATAAAATAAATCTTTAAAAAAAAAATAATAAAAAAATAAAATAAAATAAAGAACTAAGGGGCTGGTGGGATGGCTCAGCGGGTAAGAGCACCGACGGCTCTTTCTGAAGGTCCTGAGTTCAAATCCCAGCAACCACATGGTGGCTCACAACCACCCATAATGAAATCTGACGCCCTCTTCTGGTGCATCTAAAGACAGCTACAATACACTTATGTATAATAATAAATAAATCTTGGGGCCTGAGTGAGCAAGGTCCTAAAGTCAATTCCCAACAACCAGATGAAAGCTCAAAACTATCTGTACAGCTACAGTGTGTACTCATATGTATAAAAAAATAAATCTTTTAAAAGTAATAAAGAACTAACAACCAATGCTGACAACCAAGAGTCACACTTTGTGACTCTTTGTTTCTACAGTATTTTTGTCTCAATCTTTTTAAAATTTATTTTTTTATTTTATTTACTTATTTTATGAGTGGTCTGATGCGTGTACACCTACATGCATTCATCAGATCCCTTTATTAGATGGTCATGAACCTGCACGTGGCTGCTGGGAACTGAACTCAGGACCTCTGGAAGAGCAGCCAGTGCTATTAACCACTGAGCCATCTCTCCAGCCCACTGTTCCAATCTTTACCATTTCTTCCCAGCTATCCTAGCTTTTGGGTTAGCTTGATGTTTTTCTATGATCTTCAGGTGCATCATTATGCTTCTGGTTTGAGAGCTCTGATTTCTTTTTTTTTAAAAATTCCGTTTTAGATTTACTTTTCTGGGTATGCACGCTTGTGTGGGTGCGCGAGTGCGTGTGTGCGTGTGTGCGTGTGTGTGTGTGTGTGTGTGTGTGTGTGTGTGTGTGTGTGTGTGTGCGTGCACGCATGTTTGGCTTAGATGCATGTATGTGTAATCCTGTGCATATATGACGCCCATGGAAGGCAGAAGATGCTGCTGGATCAGCTGGAACTGGAGTTATAAACAGTTGCGAGCTGACCTGTGAGTACAAGAGCAGCAAGCACTCTTATTTAACCTCTAAGGCGTCTCTCCAGTCCTAGCTCTGATTTTTTAAATTCATTTATTTCTTTGTTTTTAATTCCTTTTATTTGGTGTTGGGGAACAAAATTATAAGAAGATCAAGCACTCTTCCCATGGAGCCAGCTCTCCAGCCCCTCTTTTTTTTTTTTTTTAATAAGCATAGATATAAGCTTTCCTTTTTGAAGTGCCTAATGTATGCCCCAGGTTTTAGTAAATAGCATTCATTTCATTTCATTTAATCTGGTTGTAGGAGTTCACATGTTTCCTCCCTGATTCATTCAGTGATGTACTTGTTCTCATCCCAGAGTTATTTTCAGCTTCCAAGTGTTTGTGTCATTTCTGTAGTTTCTCTTGCTATTGATGTCTAGCTTTAGTCCACCGTGATCTGGTATGATGTGAGATATTATTTCAATCCTTAGTATTTATTAAAGTTGTTTTATGGCCTTAAGTATTTCAGAGGACGATCCAAGGACTGCTGAGAGGGGGTGTCTCCTGGGTGTGCTAGAAGTCAGGGAAGGGACATTGGGGTGGTCTGCACATGTGGATGGTCTGGTGTCATAGCTTCAAATCCTGCTGAAACAGTTATAAGGCTGCAGAAGCCGATCCACTTGCTGACCCCAGGCCATCAGACCCCAGTTATTCTCTGTTGATAAGATTGTCAGGCTGCACGTGCTCTCAGTGCACCGCACCTTCTGAGCGGTGTCTCCTATCCCCTGCACTACCAAACTCGTCTGAGAGCAGCCAGCCCCTCCCCCACCTACCCACACCCTCCACATCTCCATAGTTGCCTCTCCAGGCTTTTTCACACCTTGGGGCTACAGCGAGTTGGCACCCTGGTGAATGACTCCTGCTCTCAGGTCCCTCCAGCATAGCTCAGTTTTATGTAGTAGCCCCTCTCTGAACAAGACCCCTGTCCCGAGTCACACAGAATGACTCTATTGCTCAAGGAATCCTTGTCTCGTGAAAACTTAGAATCAGATGTGAGTGTAGTGCAGGCTGAGGGTTTGTTCTTTTCCCTAGGGGCACCTGGCTTTCAATCTGCCTTCTTTCCTGTCCCCCATAGTAAAGTCATGTGTTGAGAGCTGTGTTAATTAAGGTTGCTTCATTTTAGTATGCCACTTTCTTTTTAACTCAGTACTTCTTAGCTGCTTGATCTTTATTGGTCTGAATCTTTATGAATGTTGGAAGCTCTTCTTTGCCTTTTAAATTCTCCTTTTCCTATTGTCCTTCCTACAGTCACTTGGACCATGTAGCCTGGCCCCAGTTTCACCTCTACTTGAATTTAAGACTTGTTTTCTGGTCTCTGCCTCCCAAGTATTGGGAATTAAAGGCCTGCCTGGCTGACAGTTATATCCTTAAGACTTCATATTAGCTTATTTTACATACTTATTTTTGCCTACATGCAAATTTTTATATTTGGGAGATCAGAGATCCTTACCAATTTTATTGGTTGCCTTGTTTTGTTTTGTTTTGTTTTGTTTGAGACAGGGTTTCTCCATATAGCCCTGGCTGTCCTGGAACTCACTCTATAGACCAGGCTGGCCTTGAACTCAGAAATCCTCTGCTTCCCAAGTGCTGGGATTAAAGGTTTGTGCCACCACTGCCCGGCATATTGGTTGCCTTCTTAGTTTTAAGACTTTCCACTGAAGATGTACCTTAGCACATTACTTTCTTGGGCAACATTGGCTTTTATTCTCAGTAGACATTGTGTGCTCTCTGGCTGTGTATGAATGGTGGTTTCACAGTGTTATGTTATTAGCTCTGTGGGGCATAGAAGAGGACCATTGCCTCTGTGTGCTTTATAAGAGAGGGAACACTTGGCATGGACAGCAAAGTGTGTGGTTCACAGCATGACCAACCTGAAGTCCCTTGGGTTATGATATCAGGAGCCAGCACACCTCTGTGGCCTTTTTCCTAGTTCTGCAACAAGTGTATTCAAAACAGGACGGGGTGGGGGATGGCAGGAACTACATAGACAGGTGGTAACCAGAGCCATAATATTTCTGTACTTTTTTGACAACGGCTTTCTAGAAGTGGGACCATAGTCAGAACTATACAAGGATGTCCTCTTGACCTTTTTTTGGACATGTAAGATTCCATATGCTTCTGAAATAGTTTCATTCATTGGAGAGCAATCAAACACACGAATCCCTGGAGGCCACCTGTCACTCAAAGGATAATACCTAAGCAGGGAGTTAGAATCCTGTCCACTGTAGCTTCTACTAGCTAAGCTCTGAAGCCAGTCACTAGAAGGAATCTCCTAGCATGAGCCAAAGGACTTACCTCTTCACAAGGCTTGCAAATGTTTTACTTGAATGTTCATATTCCTACCTGATTCTCACCGTAGCTATGACATTGACCTTCCAAAGTTCAGGCACTGTCAGGCTAAATCCAAAGCCATGTGTTGTCATCATTAGACTTCATAAAGCTCCAATCAAGAGATCCCTGTGGGCCTGAAAAGCTGTCTCAGTGGCATAAGGTGTTTACCGTTCTTGCAGAGTGAGATTCTGTTCTCAGTATCACATGACAGTTCATAGACATTTGTATCCTCAGTACTAGGGGATGATGACCTCTTCGGCCGTCGACATGCACCAGACAACCCTGGTGCATGCATTTCTCCATCCCCTAACCTCACACACACACTCAGGCAAAACAGCTATACACATAAAAAAGGTTTAAAGCCACCGTGGCTGCGGGGCACATGCCTAGTCCCAACACTCGGGAAGGAGAGGCAGGAGTCTGAGGCTAGCCTAGCCTACATACTGAGCTTCAAGACAGGCAGGATTACACAGAAAAAAACCTGGTCTCAAACCAACGGCTACCATGAGATGGGTTAGGGCAGAACAGTAACTCAAATTTCTCCCATGCAAGAGATTAAGACATCAGGGAACTTCCAGATGTGATAAACTTAGGAAGCAAGTGTTTCATGAACTGGCTTGGTCTCATCTTAATTCTTGAGAGAAAGGAATGTTCCCAAAGCCATTTTTGATAGAACACTCACCACCAGATGGCTTTTAAACCAACTAAAGTTCTCGGGACATGGTGGGTAGGCATCTTATTCAACCAAGCCATTTCTCACGCATTGTGGTTCTTATGCAGGAGTTAAAGCTAAAGGAGAACTATCCAGTGTGAGAACTGTTATATTTTGAAGCAACTCATGGGCCAGGGAAGGAGCAAGTTATACTGTAAAAGAGCAGCTGTGTGCAGGTTTGTTGTTGGCAGTTCTAATTAAGGGGGCAATGAAGCTTGGTGAATGCTGTTTCTGTCATTTCCAGCTGTCTATTCAATCAAGGCTCAACAATGGGCCTGCCTCTAGCTCCTTTTGTAGTTCGCCAGCATCCCCTTCCTCTGAAGGTTGGTGGTATGATGGTGGAGAGAGAGGTAGCAGGAAAAGCTTGGGGTTGTCTTCTTTGACTGCTAGCTGACCTTGAGGAGGCGGACAGTGAATGTGTAGATGTTCAGGCAGATGATGGATCATGAAAATTATGTATCCTGAGGATTCAAGTTTAAAGTTATTGAACCACAGCTCCTAAAACAGTGATGGGCTGCCCTTCATGGCAATGCTGGCTTGCAATAGTCCTATACACATCTGTCATTGAGCTCAAAGTTACTAGGTGCCTGGCCTAAGCTTGTGCCACTAGAATCAAATTTGGCCCTAGGTAGGCCAATAGAAAAATATGGAAGAGAGAACTCCTTTTATTACATACATAATGCACTCGGGAGGCAGAGGTAGGGTGAGGGCAGCCTGGTCTGGAGTACCAGGACAGCCAAGGCTACATGATGAAAGCCTGTCTCAAAACAAACCAACCAAACAAATGCCCTCCATTTTGGGTAATGTCAGGTTGTTTAACTATATCCTATGGATCTAGGGAGCATTCAGCAGAGTGCAGTGGGGTTACAAGCCCCCACGATTTGTATGCAGATAGCTTGTATGGAGCTGAGGGCAGTTCTGTTTCAAGCTCCCCAAAGTTATGTGGGACAGGTATGTCTGGTACCGCTAGGACAATCTTCCCTGCAAGCACTCCTAGAGGCCTCTGACAGGTAGGGAGAAGAATATGAATAGGCTAAGATTACCGACTCAAAACAGGGCCAGTGGATAGGCACCGTCCAACATGCTAAAAGCGACAGCCCTTCCCGGTGATATACAAAGGAGGTAGGCTGAAAGTGAGGAGATAGGGTAGTGAGTAGATACGACTGGGGAATTGATTTAAATTTAGTTTACTATGTTTAAGAACTACGTAAACAGTATCTTGTAGCTGGGCAGTGGTCGCGCATGCCTTTAATCCCAGCAAAGGCAGGCGGATTTCTGAGGCCAACCTGGTCTACAGAGTGAGTTCCAGGACAGCCAGAACTATGCAGAGAAACCCTCTTGAAAAAACAAAACAAAACAACACACAAAAAACCAGTATCTTGTAAAACAATGGAAAAAAAATCACTCCATTCCATTTTACCTCAATTATGGAACAAAATCTTCTGCAACGGAATACTCGAGTGCATTAAATAAATATAAATTTTATTAAAAACACTCACATGGCGTTATCAGGAATGATATAATAAACAGCTTTAAAATAAACTGCATCCATAACATTACAATACTTACAGTATTTATAACCACCCTCAGATTGTATAAACAAAGCCAACATTTCATGAAGTAAACTACATTAAAAAAATAAAGCATAGAAAAATGCACACAGAGGTTCATTATTTTAGTGTCAAACTGCAAAAAATATTCCCTAACAAGTTAACCACACTACCTTGTAAAGTGAACTATACATCACTGTGCGTCAATCAAGATGAAAAATTCATTCAAGTAATGTTGACAACCAAGCAGAAGCACTTCCAAGTATGGCTCTGTAGTCAAGTTGTTCCTATAGAAGAAAATCACAGATCTGCCTTCCACTTGATCTAATGGAAAGAGGTGGGATGTAACTGCCTTGCTTCCTACACAACCCATCCTCTCAAACCACACTTACTGCTCCTGTTGGCCAGCAGTTTGACAAATGACAGTGGGTGACACGTAAAGAAAATATTCCTTAGGGATGACTGGCTCAAAAAGTCGCCAAACACACCTGCAGGAACCTGATGTGGACCAAACATGGTGTGGAAACCATTAACCTTCTGGTTTTGTGTGCAAGGCAGACATTCTGAAAGTTTTTAGTGACAAATGTGACCGATAAATTACAAAGGTCTCCACTGACACAAAGCTATTTGAAAAGCTAGTAATCAACACTGTATTTAGGCCACAATGTAACGAGAGTCCTATTGCACAGCACACCACCAGCTTCTAGGACCACTGAGCTGCCGTCCAAAGCTGTCCTCACTAGCTTAGAAGCCGTCTCTGGAGATCGGAGAGCCATGGGGATGATTTTTACCCCCCCATTTTCCCTTTACCAGCTCACTGCTTCCTGTTTTAGATTTTTTTCCTTTGCTGAACTCCAACTCTCCAAAATTTATAATTGAAAGGTAACAAATTTATAAAATTAGTATGTTATCAGTACATGTATAAGCAAAATAGGAGGGATTCAAAATAAAAAGAGTTAAATCTCTGAAAAAGAATATATTAACCGACAACTTTACATAAACAGGTGACATGTTGGCATAAGGAGAATGAGCTGAAATATCCCTGAATTTTTAGAACAAAAAGTTTGAGATTCAAGTTATACTTGCTAAGAAATCAAGTATTTAAAAATGGTATGTCTTAATAATAATACAAAGATTATTTTTTTTTTAAAAAAAAAAAATGGTGGTATACAATGCTCTAAGCTTCCACTCTTAGCTCAGTATCCCATTGCCAAGCTACTGTTGAGGTATTACGACAAGTAGGAACACCACTCCAACTTGGAATGGATTCTTAGCTCACATTAACATCTATGTGGAGCAATCTGGGTAGCACCATCGTGATGTGAATTTTGCTTCAATCTCATATATTATATATATATATATATATATATATATAACATATACACATATGTATATATTTAATTTTTACAGTACTAAAATACTAAAGCATTGCATCAAAAAAGGTTTTGCTTTACAATTTAATTTACTATACAACTCTTTTTTACCTTTTAATACAAATTAATGTTTAAAATCACCACAGCAAACCAGCTGCCTATTTTTGTCTTTCGTTTTTGCTGTAACCAGTAGAGTCATATGGATTTAACCATGTCTTCTCATCTTATGTGGGCTTCAGTCCACTCAATTTTCCTGGTATGCATAACACTTAGCTAAGAAACGACACCACAAAGCACATAATGAACAGAGGCAGCCTGCTATCCTGAACCTAACAGATCTGTGGACAGCATGGGCGTGAGGTGGACAAGCTTTGCTCTGTCTGTAGCATGCGGCTAGTTATCGCCTGCAGTTAACAGTTCTTAAGCTGTATGCGCAGGAGGGATGAGCTTGCCCTACCACCGTTTTATAGTATAGCGTGTAAGATGAGTGAGCACCAGAAAACGGTTTTTGTTTTTTTTCTGTGTGTGGACTAGCATATCCATACAGCTTTGGATTGTAAGTAGGCCTGTCAACAATGACAGTGCTTATCAGCCAATACATGGCTAAGAGCAAAGCAAATGTTTTCAAAGCTTTCAAAAAAAACACTTCTTAATCTTACATGAAAGAATGGTTTGTTTTGTTTTGTTTTTAAGTTTCAGTACCTTAGCATTGCTCAAGTTGCCAAAGCTTAGGTAGGCAAAGTGCTTCTCTAAGACACAACTTAAAATATTTCAATACACATGTGTAAATGTGTATATGCATACATTATTTATAGTCCTACAAGGACATCGATGGAGAACCATAATCCAGAGGCCTTTTAAATGTCCATATTTTAAAACTAAGCTGAGTAACAAATAATTAAGATAGAAATGTAAATCAAAGGTACCCAGTTCCCCAAAGGGCCCTAGACTATACTGGCTGAATGATAAAAGGCATTGATTTTTCAACTATTAAAAACATCATTTTTGTAGCACCATTTAATGTTAACACCCAAACAAATTCAGTGTTTTGCTGTTATTCACTTAAGCTTTCTGAAGCTACTTTGATAAATAAGTTATTAAGTAAAAACTCCATGTTAAAAAGTCATAATTCCAGTATTTCAGTACATCATACATCAGCACCAGATGATTCCTGCAAGTTCTACTACAGTACTGTGTCCCATGATTACACACACTTGGTACTAGAAGCAGTCCCATGTAGAGTGGTGAGGGACATGTCACATGCATGACCTCAGCCAATAAGAGAACCAGTGGTTTTGAAAACAAATGGAGAATGCTTTTTCCCACTGTCACTTTGCATAGGATGTCTTAACTCTTCCTGAATGCCACCAAGTGACCACCACAAGAAGTTGGTAGAGACTAAGTATAATGGTAAAATAAACTATTTTGCTGGTGAGCTGACAAACCTCCCCCCAATAAACAGAAAAAAAAAATGTACTGCATTTGTCACAGATGCTGTGACCTGTCCCCACTGCCCATGCCATGAAAGACATACTGCTCGCAGGTTGTCCTTGGTGGTCTGGCCTAATGACCAGCATCACACATATCTGTTATAAGGCCCTGTGACCTGAGTGAAAGCATATGGCCATGTTGTCACGGTAGAGTTCGTGGTCACAGACCCTGTGTTCTCAGCAAGAGACTGGATGAAGCGTAGGTAACTTGGTTCCTGTGGCCCTGTGGGCTCACGCTTTACCCGTTTGCCATGATTTTTCTCAGACACATGGTCTGATCCATACTTTTCACCCTCTTCCTCTTCTTTCCGGGCCTTTCCAGCCACTTTGGCTTCCCAGAGAGCCAAGCTATGTTTTGGCAGACTCAAGTTCTTATGCCTGTAAAATACAAGTGAGATCCTGGTGGGATGTTTCCGATCGGGGTTGTTTAATTTGGTGGTGGCATGGACCTCACACTTTGCACACTCAATGAGAATTGACCCATGAGTTGGAGCTATAGCCACCCCTCCAATGCAAGGATCCTGAAAGTTGGGCTCACTATCTGACCAAAACTCAATGTCCTCTACAGTAGCCGGATCCTGGCCTGACACCCCAGGCTGTTTCTCCTGACTGTAGTCACTCAGATTGTGTAACAGATCTGGAGCAGAAGCAGTTCTATCGTGATTAAACCCTGGAACCACCCTTGATAGCCCATTAGCCGTGTTGTCATTCTCCTTGTTGTGGAAGGCGTGACTAGAACTGCTCACTGAGCCCGAAGCTGCTGCAGTGTAGCTGTAGACTGAGTGAGAAGGTAGATGATGCTCACTGGTTTTGTAGTCTGTGTTTGGGTGGCTGTATGGTGATCTGCAGGCAGCTCCCATGAAGTGACCATCCATCTTGGGGGTAGGGTAAGGAGAAAACGTTGCTAGGTGGTGTACATTTGGTTTTAGGGTACAGTTAGTGAAGGCATCTCTCTGCATATTTTGGTTTCCATAACTTAAGTACTTAGAGGGACCGTCTCCAAACCTCTGTTGGCTAAGTGTGTGGATGGGTGGTAGGTTCAGATTGGTGAGGTGGTCCTGGCTTGGATATCTATGTAGACCCCTGGATTGAGCCTGGGAGGGATAAGAACCTAAGAAAGGAGAACCACTGTTGGCCGACACACTGCCATTGCACTGAAAAGCTGCATATTGGTTATTCTGGTTCAAAAGCCCAGGGTAGGGGTTCATGTAATTAGAAGAACTCAAATAAGAAACTACAGCATGAGATGAAGTGGGGTAAAAGTTCACATGGTTGGTATCTCCATAAATATCTGAGGTGTGTGCAGAACTGGGGTAAGGACTACGTGGAGTAGGCTGTCTCACGTAGATATTGGTGGATCCAGAAGCATGAGAACCAATGGATTGCGAGTTAGTGGGCAGGATATGCTGTGTCTGCGACTGTGGCGGCTGTGGCTGAGGTGGCTGTGTCTGCGGCTGCTGTGGCCTCTGCCCTTGTTGAAGGTGCCTCTGGAGTGATGGTGGCTGCTGGATGACAGATCCCGAAAGCCGCAGTTGTGCTATGGAGAGGGTAGGAGAGAGAGAGAGCAGGTACAAATATATTTAAGAACTCTAATGGAGATACTTAATATATGCAATAGCATAGACAAGCCCCTCGCACCTCCCCCAAGCAAGGACAAAGGAAAGCCAGGGCTCTGAGCATTGTCACCCATAATTTTGTGTCTGAAGCCATAGAAGACAGACAAACTTTTAATGGTGCATGGTCGATAATGTGTGTTACCCCCCCCACACACCTCATCCCAGAGTCATTCAACATGCCTCTGCCCACTCTACCTATCTACCTCTGCTTAGCTCATGTCCTCATCTTCAGTGCCCACTTAGTTTGCTAACACAGACACTAGACTAGAATGGTGCCCCCTCCATCCCTACTGTTCCTGAAGGAAGGGAATGGCTTATTTTACTTTACTTCTCAATTGCTTGGCACATGGCAGGTCTTGACGGCTTTATCACAGAAACCAGCAAGAAAGGGATTTTCACCTGAGAGCCAAGACTGGTAAGAAAATCGGTAGGCTAAATAAATTTACAGATCAAGCCAGTATACTTTCTAAATACTGGATTTCTTATTAGTAGCTCTAACTATAGACATACAGCAAGGGTTATGGTGCTCAATGCTCCAGTTAGTTTGATGAGTGTGGAACATTACCTAAACCAGATCCAACCTGTCCATGAAAAAAATACTCAATTCACCCTTGATCTTGCAAATTTGTTTGGACTTAAGTATAGCACTGCCTTGATCTCTATTCAGTGTTGTACTTTGCATTCTGAGAGGGTTTACTTTCTTTTTTCATTTTTAAGATTTATTTATTATTATAAATGAGTACCCCGTAGCAGTCTTCAGACACACCAGAAGAGGGCGTCATATTTCATTACAGGTGGTTGTAAGCCACTATGTGGTTGCTGGGATTTGAACTCAGGACCTTTGGAAGAGCAGTTGATGCTCTTACCCACTGAGCCATCTCACCAGCCTGAGGGTTTACTTTCATAGTTTCTCAAAATCCCCCTATTAGTCCACTGCATCTGTGTCCAAGTAAGTGTTCCCTCCTTCAACTTGGTGAAATGTTATAAAATGATTCCCATTACTTTTAGCATATGAATTATTGACTTAAAAGGCCTGTTATTTATTATATACAGATTAAACCCATACCTTTGTCTAAGCTGGATGGTTCAGCTCTGATGACTCCAGTATGCCCTGAACATGACCATTTATGGGGGGATTGTGGCAGATTAGTCAGACCATGATTGCTAAGACTTAAGTGTCACACAGTTTACCTGTCATATGGCTTGTGTTTTCCATCTGCTTTGTACGAGACGAAGACTTTTCTTTCTTATTGGAGCAATTCTTCAGAGAAGAAAGCTTTCTAGCTGCTTTCTTGGATTCCGATTTCTTCTGCCGGCAACTCTTGACGGGCTCTCCTAACCTACTGACTCTTCTCCTCCGAAAGGAGTGCAGAACCTGAATGGACCCGTTCAGTTTCTTCTCCTCCTGACCTTCTGCACTCCCAAACTCATCCTCACTGGCGATGGTGTACAAAGGCAGTACGTGGAACTGCTCATCCTTAGGCTGGGCTCCGGTTTCTCGATTGTCTTCTCCGTTGAGGGTGATCACCTGAAGTGGATGTGAGATTTCCAGGCTCAGTTGTAGGTCCAGAAAGAAGGTGTGTACATGTTTCTCCCTACCAGTATCCACGTGTGTTGGATGAGGGATATGCATATTATCAAAACTATCATATTACTACTGCCTGTTTCAAGTGAAGGTGATGTACAAATGGCGGACTTAGAGAAAAGACAATCTCATTCTTTATACTTTTCAAGAACAGAGCCCACGAAAGCGGATCCATGCTTCTTCTAAACAAGGCACTTTCCTGCTTTCCATAACACATGGCAGATGCATTTCTTTCTAAAGAAGCTACAACCCTCTTCTACTACCATGTGACCAGCACATGCAATGGGATGGGGAAGGATAACAGGAGACACAGTTCTCTGTCCCTCAGACCTGACTCCAAATTCGCCATGTTTAAAAAACTTGCTATGCTCAAGAAAAAGACAAGATGCCAGTTGAATGTATCTCATGCATATCTTCATGCATCCTCTTTTGCTTAAGGTAGCTTTCTTATGTTAACTAAAATCATATTAATTGATGATTGGTAACTGGAGAAAAGGAGACCTAAAGGACAGATGTAAAAATGAGTGGGAGATATGCCTGAGAGGTTTCTAAATGACTAATGTAGAGAACTGTGAAGTTTTCCCAAACCCATGTCTCTGAATATGCTTCTCTTGCAAATCCATCCATACTCACTTCTCCCCTTTCCATCCTGCCTTGTAGCCCTGTCATCATCCTAAGGCAGGCTCATTGCCCACTGCCTCTGCTTTATAGAAGAACAGACTACATGACTGTGCTGTTGCGATTATACCACAGCCTCAAACACATAGGGCTGACCATCGTAATGAGTAGCTTATTTTCCTGGATCTAACTTCGAACTATGGCTGGTAGCTAATATACCTCAGAGCCCATATTTAGAACCAAATCTGTATTAATCCATTGTGCTACTGTGGTATGTACATAAGTCACAAATGATACAGTGTTACCCCCCTGCCTGAGGGCTGATTCTTCAGATTCTGCCTGCCTCTGATAACCACACCTCTCTGTCTACCTCCTGCTAATTGCCACACCACTGTCCAAGTTCCAGTTACACCGGAAGTCTCGCCTCCTGAAACTGAAGACCTTACTGATTGGGCCAGGTTGCTGACGAACTTGTGGGAGGAGTTTTGCCTTATATTATTCTACCTGTTGGCTTGTAACAATAGATATTGAATGAAGGACGGCTGATTAATACACGTCTGTGTTTGGCCAGTTTTTTTTTAGGAACCTTCTGCGCAGTTCTGGTACTTAGATATGGCTTTCCAGGTCCCTAACCCCATTCCAAAATACCCATTCGTTTTTGGCTGCTCGCTGGCTATTGGATGGCCCCCTACAACACAGAAGTATCAATTACTTTCTACCTTACTTTTGGGGACAGGGTATCTCAGGGAGCCTAAAGGACACTGATCTTGCTGGATGGTTGGATAGCAAGCCTCAGAGATCCCTGTGTCCACTCTCCCAAAGTTGGGTGATTAAAGATGCCTGCTACAGCACTGGGTTTCACATAGGTATAGGGGATCCTTCTTCATCTTGAAGGTAAGTGTCTTCCTGGCTGAGCTCCCAGCTGAATTTTGATTTCTCTTTTCAATTATGTGTATGGATGTGTTTGTTGAACATGAGTTAGGATAACTGCAGAAATCAGGAATGTACATGTCAAGTTCCCTAGAGCTGGAGTTACTTACAGGTGGTTGCTGTGAGCTATGGGTACTGGAAATGGAACTCAGGTCCTCTCCAGACCCAGATTTTTATTTTCTTGACAAGTACTTTGAAATAACAATGTATAGACACAATTTAGATTAGTACTAACACTCAAAATTCTTGTGTGGTTTTCAACATTTCTACTAATGTGCCACTTAGTTATGAAAGGGCTAGTAGTGCCCAGGAAGGTCACAGGAACATAATTCACCCATGAAAACACATGGCCTGGTGACCCCCACTGAAAGCACGTGTTCTGTACTGGGTACACGGGGCGCCACTTACCACTGTGCTGCCGTATGGCATGTTCTGCTGGTCTCTGTGGGCATGAGCAGAAAAGTCCACACAGGCAGTGACCCCTGAGAAGGGTCGGCCTTCCTTTAGACCCAAACAGCACTCTGGAGCTTGGTGTTCAAATTCAACCTGAGTGACAGATGTATGTCAATGGGAAGGTTTCTTTAGAATGATACTATTTTGTACTATATCTAGAACATAATGGAAAGACTAAAAATAGAGCAAACTCTTACTGAGGAAAACTGTGACAACAGAGATCAAACCCAAGGCTTCAGAGAAGTGAGGTAAGCAATCTACCACTGCCAGCTCCCACATTTTCCCCTTCCCTTTCTTCCCTCCAAATCTTCTCCTATAACCCTCCCTGCTCTCTTTCAAATTCATGCCCTGACCCCTTAACTACTCATTAGTGAAATATATACATATGTGCATGCACAATTGTTATTGTAACATATATTCCTGAATATAACCTGCCCAGAAACATATGTTGAGTAGCATTTATGGAAGGTAGTCTTACTTTGATCTATGTGCACACCCATGTAACCACTGCTATAAACAAATCAGGTCTATACACCCATTACTCCCCCTAAAGTTTCTGCCAGTCTCTGGTGTTTTCCCTCCTGCTATGGTCAGACCCACCACACAGACAAATGAGGATTATATCACATTGAAAGTCTTACATACTCAAGGAAATAACCCAAGAAAATTATGAAAATACAAGGGATGGAAAAAAATCTGTGTAGATGGTTCTTCTGATTACAGTTACTATCCAGAATCTGTTTTTGAAATAAAAATCCAATCACTTAATCCTTCCTCACCTTTCTTTCCTTCCTTCCTTCCTTCCTTCCTTCCTTCCTTCCTTCCTTCCTTCCTTCCTTTCTCTTTCTTTCTTTTTGGTTTTTCGAAACACGGTTTCTCTGTGTAACCCTGGCTGTCCTGGAACTCACTGTGTAGAACAGGCTGGCCTCGACCTCAGAAATCCACCTGCCTCTGCCTCCCAAGAGCTGGGATTAAAGGCGTGCGCCACCACGGTCCGGCCCTTCCTCACCTTTCACATACACTTACTTAAAGTCCCTACAGGCTGATATCAGACATCATTATTGTGCCAGATAGTCTAGAACCTCCTCTTTTCTGTGTACATATCCCTATCCTAGCTTTTTGTTATGTGACAGGTGCTTTCTTTTTAACACATAGAATGATTGATCTCTTGATGCCTGTGGTTGTAAACAGGTTTTTGGTCAAACTCACAGGGTGATTGTCGTGGGGGGGTCAAATTTGAGACTGACCTCATAGCTAACTAGTGAGACTTGACCTTGAAAAATACAGGATTTTTGGTTTTGTTTGCCTTTTTTTTTTTTGCTTTCTTCATGGATACAAAGTCTAACAATAACTTGACACCTGGACCCAAATGTAACAAACAACTGTATAAGCTGGGTGGTGGCACATGCCTTTAATCTCAGAATTTGGGAGGCAGAGGCAGGTGGATTTGAGTTCAAGGCCAGCCTGGTCTACACAGTGAGTTCCAGGACAGCCAAGGCTACACAAAGAAACCCTGTCTCAGAAAACAAACAACTGAAGATAGTCCTGTATAATCAGGGTTACATGATTTAAAACATACTAAATAAAATCTTTATGTGGATATAAATTAGTAGATAAACCATCATTAAGACTTAATTTTTTTGAGGCTGAAAACCAAAAATATGCATTTTTAACAGCAAAATCCTTACACTAGAAACAATTCAAGTAGTTTTAACGATTAAGAAAGCAAAGAATAAGAGTGAGGCTGGAGAGACAGCTAAGTAAAGAACATTCAGCTCTTGCAGAGACAATAACCCAAATAAATATTGGTTTACAACTGTCTCTAATTCCAGGTCTAGGGGACCCAAGGACCTTACCATGCAGTACATTTACACAAATGCAGTGAGGGTATTCTATACATTGAAAGGTGAAGAGAAGGTTTTTTTTTAAAGGCTAAAAGGAAGTCACTTTGGGGGCTGGGAGCTGGTGGGGCACACCTTTACCCCAGAATTTGGGAGGCAGAGGCCAGCCCATCCAGGACAGCCAAGGCTACTCAGAGAAACCTTGTCTTGAAAAAACAAAAAAAAATTTGGACTAGACAGCTCACCAGTAATGGAGTTTAACTGCAACAAAAGTTAAACTTACCTGGTTATTGTATGCATCAGGTGCAAGCTTCTTGTATATTGGAGCAATAACAGTAGCCAGGTTTTGCAAATGAGAACCTAGTCTCTCTTCCTGTACAAAAATGATTCAACAAATTAAATTCTAAATTAAACATGGATATATAAACGTGTGCATGCATTTAGACATGACAGTCAACTGAATTATTTCCAAGTATAATGTTTTTCCTACTGTCGGAAATCTCTAAATCATTCTAAAACGACCACTTGTATATGAATTTGTATGCGCTATCTACCAGATGCTATCTCTTTTGGTTTGGGTATGATGGTCTCTACTTTGCATGCAGACAACTGACAATTTGTAAACACAAACCTGTGCTGGGGGTGGAGTGGTGAACAAGTCAGTTGGCTCATGGCAACAAACACATTTCCCTCTCACTATTCAAATGTTCATTAAGGAAGACGAACTACTAAATTTGACTACTTCTAAGCACTTCATAAGTTTAAATGAAGTCTCTGTAGAAGTCCCTGGATAAAATTCTCTGGACTAGCCAATTCAATATTGAACAGTTTGTTTAAAATGGGAAACACTGTTACATTCCCATTACCCCATGCTCGCAAAGAAACGTTTTTGATAGGCTTCTGAAGGGGCGTGTCCTAAATTCCCACTGACACCCTCTTATTTTAAATTGCTACTGTTGAACAATCTTGGGAGGCTGGGGAGATAGAAAGTTCAGCAATTGCTGCTCTTCTAGAGGACCCAGACCTGTTCCTTCTCATTTATGTCGGGTGGTTCACAAGCACAGTAACTCAGTTCCAGGGGATTCCAGCCCTTCTTCTGGGCTCCAGAGCACCTGCATGTGCAAGCATGGTGAGCTGAGGTGGAACCCGAGTACTCACATAAAACATGGGGACCCATGACAGTGCTGGGGTGATAAAGGCATAAGGAAAACTGGGGCTCCCCTAGTCCCCATTCTAGTCAAAACAGCCTGAGTTCAATGAGAGACTTCTCAAAAAGGGATAGAGGAAGATGCTGGCTACCATAAGCATGCATGACACACACATCAAGAGATGCAAACTTTAGTAGGTAGGTAAGGAGATGGCTGCTTAAGAAAAATCTTGTGTCAGGCACTGGTGGTACATGCCTTTAATCCCAGCACTTGGGAGGCAGAGGCAGGTGGATTTCTGAGTTCGAGGCCAGCCTGGTCTACAGAGTGAGTTCCAGGGCAGCCAAGACTACACAGAGAAACCCTGTCTTGAAAAAAATAAAAACAAAACAAAACAAAACAAAACAAAACAAAAAAAAAACCAAAAAAAAAAATCCAAAAAAAAATATTTCTCATTTGCATCGTTTATCATTATTTAATATTGTAACCTCAGATAAAAATAACATTTCCCTTTTAGATGAATATATCAAAGTTAATAACCATGTGTGGATTTTAACACTTTAGATTCAATAGTTATAGTGTATGGAGAAAGATTAATACACAAGTGCCAAATATATTGAGGTTTTTGGTCATTTGGCAAATGTTTACACACTCTTAATTAAATCCTACAATCTTACAAGTATTGTCTGCCAAAGAATCTGTATTTTAAAAGATAAAAAAGTTTGATGGTTTTAAATGAGAAATCAGTGCTCATTTATTTGAACTGAATATGTATACTAAAACCTCAGCCTGTTCTAGTTGCTTGAATACATACAGTAACTTAAATCTTAGAAATAGTATGAGCATGACTTCCATAATTCAAACTTGAAAGTGAATAATATCACAAATCTTAATTTTTTAGTGTTCTGGTGTCCCTTTCCTGATGCCTGGGGCAATAAATTATGGGCACTTTGAGCAGGAGCTATAATGTTTCCAATAAAGTATTCCTTCCTTAAAAAAAGTATTTATATATTACGTACAAATCCAATGTTTTATAATTTATTTATATGTATTGGTAGTTTACTTGCATGTGTCTGAGTGTCAGATCGCCTGGAACTGGAGTTATACCGGACAGTTGTGAGCTGCCATGTGGCTGCTGGGAATTGATCTCAGGACCTCTGGAAGAGAAGCCGGTGCCCTTAACCCCTGGACCATCTCTCCAGCCCCTAAATCCATAATACCTTTGCCCTTTTTTTGCAACATGATTCACTGCCATAGTAATCCCCAGTAGTATCACAGACCTTTCAAGCAGGACAAAAACTTATTTGGTCTAAGAAAGGTATAGGCAAATTTTTGTCCAAATACTCTATGAAACAGAATGTTAAGTGGAGCCTCAATGTTATACATCAGTGTGAAATTACATTGAGAAATAAGAATGTCATGAACATCAAGTGTCTATTGCCCATATCACAGACTTTTCTTTATACAGAGCTTCACTCTTTAGTCCAGGCTAGCCTAATCAACTTAATTTACTCTTGGCATTGGTATTCTATAAAGGCCTATGTGCTGGCTAGTTGTGGCAACTTGACACAACCTACAGTCATTCTGGAAGAGGCGACTTCCATTTTAAAAATGCCACCCTGTGGTTCATATTCTGTGGTTCATATTCTTGATTGACGATTGATAGAGGAGGGCCCAGCTGATTGTGGGCAGTGCCACCCCTGGGCTGGAGGTCCAGGGTTCTATAGATGGCTCCATCAATTAATAGGGAACAAGAGAGTAAACAGCACCTCTGAAATAGCTCTGTGCCTCCATGTTCCTGCTCTGACCTCCCTGCATGAACTACAAGCTTTAAGGCAAAATAAGTCCTTTTCTCCCCAAGTTGATTTTGGTCATGGTGTATAGGGTATAGAAACCCTAGCTCACTGCCCACAGGTAGGAATAATTTGTGCTGCCATACATATTCATGATAAATTTATACAATATTTTATTTTTAGGGTTTAGCCAGAATATGTAGGTTCATCTGGGATGAAATTCCTTCTGAGTATGACAGGTCATTATGCTCATTAATTCTGTATGAAAAACAGGTTATAGATTAGGAAACAAACCAACCTCTTTTGGCTCATCTCCATGTAGCCTAAATTTCCTTGGGTTCTTGCTTCTGGCAAACTTACATCCATTATAGTACATGCTCCAAGAACAACCAAAAGAAAAGGAGGCACCACAGGTCTCTGGATCCTCACCCTGACAACAACAGTTTCTACTGAGAGAACAAAGGACATTAGAAATAGTCTCTATAAGATCCATCATGTGGTACTGAGCCATCTGCATGCCTTAAAGAGATAGGAATAATTTCTCCCTTTTAAGTGTTTACTCAATGTACCTAGAATTCATGTAATTTTGTGTGTCAAAAATTTGTTTTCATGCATTGTTTGGCTAGCCCAATTTTTTCACTCATCTTTATTGTGTTCTAAACTGTTTACTATTATTATTATTATTATTATTATTATTATAATGATCAGTTAAAATATACTTGGTACATTATTTATAAGTATAATGTTATATACACATTCTGTTAAGGGGAAGAAAAACTACCCTGACACCTAGCCAATAAAGACAACCCAACTATTGACCTGGTGAAGACAGATGAACTAGTTCTTGCAAATCATATTTAAGAACACATTAAGACCATACATCCTGGTAGAGTTGGTTTCCAATTTGACTCAACACACAAACCAATGTGAAATCACATAATTTTGTCAAACAGACATGAACATTCCTTCACAAGAAGTGCTAAAGAAACTAGGAAGGGAAAGAACCTGTCAAAATAAGGGTCTGTGATGAAGCCAGTCAATATATACTAAATGATGACCAATTCCTTGCACATTAGTATTATAATGGGTGCATTGATGAAATGAATCTATAGATTCAAACAATCAAATTTCTAATTACATTCTTTACACCCCTAGAAAAAGGGAGGATTTTTTTTTTCAAAAAAAATCCCAAGTAAAGAAGCCAATAATCCTAAACAGAAGAGAGCAAGGCTGTATTATAATACCTAATTTCAAATTATACTACAGAGCCATAGTAACAAGCCAGTACGGTACTTACACAAAACCAGATATTTAGACAAATGGGATAGAATAGAGGATCTATGAATAAACCTGAGTTACAACCAGCTGACTTTTGATAAAGATATCAAACTACAAATTGGAGAAAAAATGCTTGAGTAATCCACATGCAGCAGAAATAGAATCCTATCACTACACACAAAATTCTTTTCAGTATGGGCACAGGGAAACAGGGAAGGACAAATTCTCCTACAGTTTTCATCTCTAGCCTACAGAGGTGCTGTCCACATTACAGTGGGTTGACTTACCTCAACTAACCCTCCCTACCTATAGAATATCCCTAGGTCACGCCCAGAAATGTGTCCAAGCTGATTCTAGATCTTGTTAAGTTGACAATGATGAGGTAGTAGTAATGACAGTGAGATTACATGGCACTAGAAATCTTATGTGGGGGGAAAAGTCTTTAGCAAATACATTTATAGGGATCAAATTTAAGAAATTTAAAGAACTACAGAAGCACAATATAAAAACCATATTATCCAGTCAATAAATAGGTTAGTGAACTGAAGGATGGGAAATAACCAACAATTATTTGAATGTGTTGAGCATCAGGGAAATGCATACTAGTACTGCTTTAAGGTTACATATCACTCAAGTCAAAATTATTAAAGGAAACAAGTGAAACCAATGCTGTTTTTGACGTGGGAAAAGAGCACATATATATATATATATATATATATATATATATATATATATACACTACAAGCCAGAATATGCTGTAGGAGTCAGTGTGGATATTCCTCAAAAAGAATCTAAAAGAACTGTCATACTATAGTTACCACAACTTGGTACCATTAGATTGTGGCTTACTTGAACATTTCACTTTACTCAGATTTTGTGGGTGCATTATGTTTTTCTTTATCTATTAGTTGGTGGACATCTGTGAGTTGTATTTCCTGGCTTACAGGCATAATGTAAGAGGCATGGTTGTACTTCTCTAAGTTATTTTCTTAAGTTCACTAGCAATTTAGAATCTGAAGCCTGCCCTGTGACTCTATAGCAAGAACAGCGAATTTCTCAGCAAAGTGTGCCCAATGCTTTCACTTTTAAAATGTACATACATCTGGAGAGATGGCTCAGTGGTTAAGAACACTGACTGCTCTTCCAAAGGTCCTGAATTCAAATCCCAGCAACCACATGGTGGCTCACAACCATCCGTAATGAGATCAGATGCCCTCTTCTGGGGTGTCTGAAGACAGCTACAGTGTACTTACATGTAATAAATAAATAAACCTTTAAAAAAAAACTCTTTAAAAAAAAGTTGATTATATTAAATGTACATACATTCACACACCTTTACCAAAATGAACAAAATAATTTGATAATCTAAAGAGTATTTACATCTAGGCCATCAGAAGTTTACAAGTCATGGGTTAGGAAGTGAATGAACCATTTGAATGAATAATAATCAGCAAAAGTGACCTGAAGCCAGTTGAGAATAGATCATAAGGTACAGATGGGGGTTATGGATACCTGTAGAATAGAGACACTAACGAACAAATCTGATTAGCGGTGAGATTGGTGAACATGGCCATGATTCTTTGTGATCCCAGCAAATGATTCTGTGTGGTTAGTGGTTAAAAACTTAGGTAGATTTTGAAAGTACAAACTGTAAACTATTTTTAGAGCAACTGTGAGAATATGTATCAGGAGAACCTTCGTGTGTTAGCATCATGCAGGAATTCACAGCAGAGGAATAAAAACCAACCTGGGTGATGAATCTTTTGGCTTCCTGCAAAGTGGACAAAGTTAACCAACAAACAGTAACAGGTATGTACTAACTACCTGGCCGTAAAGGATGGAGAGGTACGCTATGTACTAACTACAGCAATAAAGGATGCAGCAGCAGGGAAAGGGGTACAAGTGTGGCCTACAGAAATAATGAATCAGAATAAATGGAACAATAATTTCAACTTCTATAGAACTTTTATGAATCTTGAAATGACAGATTAAAATGAACTGGGCTGGCGAGATGGTTCAGTGGTTAAGGGCACTGACTGCTCTTCTGAAGATCTGACTGCCTCTTCTAGTGTGTCTGAAGACAGCTACAAGTGTACTTAGATATCATAATAAATCTTTGGGCCAGAGAGAACAGAGGTCCTGAATTCCATTCTCAACAACCTCATGATGGCTCACAACCATCTATATAGCTACAGTGTACTCATATACATAAAAAAAAAATGAATAAATCTTTAAAAAGTCAATGACCTGAATCCTGATCTTACTAAAATGGGGGCCACATTAATATGGAGTGTCCAACTTGGCATAAGAACTAGAATAGAAATGATAAAACCAAAACCACCTAGCTTTTACCAGAAATGCCTCCCGAACAATGACTCTGTATGGTCTAAGAGACCATAAGCATTCGCTGTCCTGACTATAAACAAGTGAGCCCTGCTTTATAAACATACAAATTCAAGCCCCTCCGGAGAACAGGAAGAGCCTAAGCCCACTTACGTTTCATTGTGAGCACAGCGACGATTGGTGCATATGCCATGGTGGCTCAGGATGTCTGTGAGCTCTGAGTAGAGTTCAGTCGCCAGGAGCTTTGGAATTCCTTCCCACAGCATGATGGCGATCACAATTACAGCAGTCTCACACATGTGTTTAGGACGCACTCGTACCAAACACAGTAGCTTCTCCTCATCACTCGATTTCCGATATACCTGTGTGGATCAATAATCCACCCAAACAGCCCCACCCCACCCAAAACAGAACAAGGGTCAATTGGAGCCAATACTTGAATATGCATAGTTTTTCATGTTTGGATCAAAATTATCACCAACTACAATTTGTCTTTTATTGCCTAGCTATAGAGTGGGAACCTAACCAACTGTCAAAAAGGAAAGAAATGATCCAAAAGTATGCCTCAACAGCTAGCAGACCATGCCTGGTAATGTGGACAGTTAAACGTAACCTCGTATAGTAAGAACTACAGAGAAGACATGCAGGGTCTTAGTTGAAGGCATTCTTTAAGTGCACTATAAATATTAACCTTGTGGTTAAAAATGAAAAACTGTCTCTTCACAGGCTAAGATTATTCTTTAGACCAGTGGTTCAACCTTCATATAGCTGTGCCTATCTAATACAGTTCATGTTGTGGAAAATGATTCTCATTGCTCCTTCATAACTAATTCTGCTGTTATGAATTATAATGCAAATATCCATATTTTCCAATCATCTCAGATGGCCCCTGTGAAAATGAAAAAGTCATCAGTTTAACACAAGGGGTTGCAACCCACAGTTGAGAACCACGGCTTTTGACCTCTAAATTATTTCAGTTTAATGGTTTGTTCGTGACTTCAGAACCACTCTGACTTTAGAACACAAGGATGCACATAGAATATGCTCCTTCCAACTGGCAATACTCTTTGGCAAGGATTGGGCAAGCCAATTCTTGAGGTTAGATAAACGAATAGAAAGATTGAGACCGAAGAGCAAGATCACTGACAAGTCACACTTACCCATTTAGCAATAGGACATCCCTGAGAGCTCTTGCCTTCTTTACCAGTATATATGACTTTTTCAATCCTAATAGCTTTACCCTTCTCTCCAAACCTTAAAGAAACACATACTATTATTAGAGGACTTCAGGAAGCAATCAAGCCACTTGGACATTTAAGTGTGTTTTGTTTTCTACAACCACATCTGAAGAAATGAAAGGTTTGATTTTTTTTTTTTAAATTGGTCTAAGCCAAGCATAATGCACAATAGTCTTTAAGTCTTTTCTTCAGCATCCAAATGCACCAGAAATTATAATGGACTATTTAGTAATTACATGCCAGGTGAAAAGTATTGGAAAAGATACTTCTATATATTGCTAAAAAGTTAGTATCCAGCTATCTGGAAAGTTAGAACTCTAGAAACATTGTATTCCTGCTGTGCCAAAGTGCTGTGCAGTGTTAACAAAAGAAAATTAGGGAGCTCTGGCAGGGTACCAGGGCTGGGGGTGAGCTACATAGTGAATTTCTACATAATAACTTAGAAGCACATGGTTTGAAAATAAAGCCAAGAATACTGCATACTGCCCATACATATGTAAACACATTTAACACATACATAGTGGCACAGATCCCTTTGCCCAGAGATCTATCTGCAGGAAAAGCCTTCTGAGTTTTCAACATACAGAAATGAAAAGTAGATACCTTGGACTGAACAGTTTAAGCTTTCCAAAAGTAAGTGAAGTCTCTCAGTCAACCTTTCACAGCCCTTTACATTTGCAAAGCTAAAACTTGAACTCAGTGGTCCTCACCCGTACTGCTTCCAGTCATTTCTTCTTGGACACACCATCAAGTAAGTAGGAAAGAGCCAAGTGAGGCCACTCTTTGTAACCTGTGCCAACACTCTCATGCAGGTTGGCTGGTCAATTTGTTTGTGCCTGGGTTTTCCAGTATCCATCTCCAAGTGGGCAGCCTGTGCCAGCTAAGTGACTATTTGTCCTGTCAAATATTGTGACTGTAGTGAATAGCAGTGTGTTGGGTTGGCAACCCTGGAATAGCTAAGCCTACTGATAATTACTTGATTTACACTTGTTTATGGTGCTGTGGAGGGGGGATGGAAAAACTGCTGTATGCAGAGGGTAACCATCAATTTGCCCTGGGCCTTTGAGTTAATTACCTTTCTTCCATGAGTGTTCTAATAGCTGCCACATTAGGACCAGCTCCTAGATGGGTATAATAAGGAGCATCATCTTTCTCTGTTGAGATAATAGAAGAGTATTTTAAACCTCAATTATACCAAATATTAAGGCTACATCCACAAAGATTATCCTTCAGCTGTTCATTAATGGCCCTAAGTAACTTTACTTTTTTTTCTTTAAATTAGAGTACATTGGTGGCTTGTTCTATTAAACAATGTGCTAAGCCAAGTAATACATACATAATAACTATTGGAAAATTATCACTACGTTATATCTCATACAACAAAAGAAATTTTAAATCAAGAAATTTAAACAATAAAGGAAATAAAATATATTATGTAATAAACTACAATACAGTTTACCCAGGGGAAAAAAAATATAACAAGAACCGTGCTTGCCATTTGAAAGCCTCTCACTTTTTCAACTTTTTCTGGTGCTTTTTCTCTGTACCATTTGGTTTGACTTATTTTGACTTTGCTTGTGCTTATCAGCTAAAAGGGTTAGTTGTAGGAATAAAGGTAAGAACTTAGTGCTCCACTTAATAGTCTCCCCAGGGCAGAAGACCAGCCTACCAAGTGTGTCAATGAGTGCAACATATGATGGGTGGGGCTTAAATAGTAATACATGGTGTTCTTCTAATTCCTTCAACTACACCTGTGGGGACCAAATACTGTTGCTATCTTCCAGCTCCACACCTGTCACAAAACAAACTTAACAAGGCATTTAAAAATACCATTTTTAACCAAAAAATAAACAAAGAAAGCAATACAAAAAAGGAATCCAAAACACAAAGAATGCTCATTGGAAAAGGAGTTACTTTTAAGTGTTTTACTTGTAAGTGCTCCAAAAAGAGCTTTACCAGTGATTTGATACTAAGGGCTAACTTCATCAAAATATTCTAACTATGAATTTTGTACTAAGACCCTTGTAACTAAATATGTTTTCCAATTCAAGATTAAAAATAGCAACTTCCTCGATATGCAGAAATCTAATATTTCACCAAACTTTAAACCTGATTCCTGACCCCGCTGCTCTGCTAAGAAGTAATTGCTTTTCATGTTAATAGATTTTCCTGCCTGTGTGCCTCCTCTGACAGAAGAGTTCAATAGATTCAGGCTGGGTGTGGTGATCCACTCCCAGGACTTGGAAAGCAGAGGCAGCCCAACCTGATCTACTAAGTGAGTTCCAAGACAGCAGGGGCTAGACCCTGTCTTCAAAAAAACCTCCGGAGCCCAGCCGCTGCTCTTCTACAAGTGTCTGTAATCTAAAGACAAAACAACACAAAACCAGGAATGGGGATTTCTTCAGAAGTTCTTTTTATTGTGAAGAATTGTTTTCACTATCCTGTTTTTTTGTTGTTGTTGTTTGTTTTTCCATATCAAATTGAGAATTCCTCTTTCCATGTCTTTGAAGAATTGTGTTGGAATTTTGATGGGGATTGCAATGAATCTGTAGATTGTTTTTGGTAGGATGGCCAACTTTACTATGTTAATCCTACTAATCCATGAGAATGGGAGCTCTCTCCATTTTCTGAGGTCTTCTTGGATTTCTTTCTTGAGAGACTTGTTCTTGTTATACAGATCTTTCACTTGCTTGGTTAGAGTTACACCAAGATATTTTATATTATTTAGGACGATTGTGGAAGGTGTTTCCCTAATTTCTTTCTTAGCCCATTTATCATCTGCTTAAAGGCAGGCTACTGATTTGAGTTAATTTTATATCCAGCCACCTTGCTGAAGTTGTTCATCAGCTAGAGAAGTTCTCTGGTAGAATTTTGGGGGTCGCTTATGTATGCTCTCACATCATCTGCAACTAGTGACACCCTAGCTTCTCCCTTTCCAGTTTGTATCCCCTCAGTCTCCTTCTGTTGTCTGATTGCTCTGGCTAGAACTTTAAGTACTGTATTGAACAGATAGGGAGTGGGCAGCCTTGTCTAGTCCCTGATTTTAGTAGGATTGCTTCAAGTATCTCTCCTTTTAATTTGATCTTAGCTGTTGGTTTGCTGTGTATATTGCTTTTATTATGTTTAGGCATGAGCCTTGAATTCCTGATCTCTACAATACGTTTTTTGTTTGTTTGTCTGTTTTCAAGATAGGGTTTCTCTGTATAGCCCTGGCTCTCCTAGAAATCACTCTGTAGACCAGGCTGGCCTCGAACTCAGAAAGCCACCTGCTTCTGCCTCCAAGGTATTGAGATTTAAGGCGTGCACCACCACTGCCTGGCTTTACCATACTTTTAACATAAAGGGGCACTTTATTTTGTCAAAGGCTTGTTCAGCATCTACGCTGGACAGTAACAATCATGTAATTTTTCTTTGGGTTTATTTATATAGTGGATTACGTTAATGGGTTTTCATATATTGAACCAACTTTGCATCCCCAGAATGAAGAGTACTTGATCATGGTGAATGATCATTTTGATGTGTTCTTGGATTCAGTTTGCTAGAATTTTATTGAATATTTTTGCATCAATATTCATAAAGGAAATTGGTCTGAAGTTCTCTTTGTTGGGTCTCTGCATGGTTTAGGTATCAGAATAATTGTGGCATAATAAGATGAATTAGGTAGTGTTCCTTCTGTTTCTATTTTACGGAGTATTAGTATTAGCTCTTTGAAGGTCTAATAGAATTCTGCACTAAGACCATGGGCTTTTTTTTTTCTTTTTGATGAGGTTTTTTTTAATTAGTTCTACTTCCTTAGGGAATATGGGCCTGTGTAGTTAGTTTACCAGCTCTTGATTTAACTTTGTGGAATCTGTCTAGAGAATCATCCATTTCATCTAGATTTTCCAGTTGTTAAGTAGACAGGTTGATCAATGGAATAGAATTGAAGACCCAGAAATAAAACCACACACTTATGGACACTTGATCTTTGACAAAGAAGCCAAAACCATCCAGTGGAAAAAGTTATTCCTAATAAATGGTGGTCAATATGTAAAAAATGAAGAGATTCATATTTGTCACCTTGAACAAAAGCTCAAGTCCAAGTGGATTAAGGACCTCAACATAAAACCAGATACACTCAATCTAATAGAAGAGAAACTGGGAAAGAACCTCGAACTCATCATGGACATAAGGGAAAATTTCCTAAACAGAACTCCAGTGGCTCAGGCTCTAAGATCAAGAATTGATAAATGGGACCTCATGAAACTGAAAATCTTCTGTAAGACAAAGGACATACATAGTCAATAGGACAAATTGGCAATCTACAGATGTGGAAAAAATTTTTCACTAACCCCACATCTGATGGAGGGCTAATATCCTAAATATTTAAAGAACTCAAGAAGCTAACCTCTAAAAAAGCCAAACAACCCATTTAAAAATATGGGGAGTAGAGCTAAATTGAGAATTTACAACAGAGGAGCACTTAAAGAAATGATCAAAGTCCTTAGTCATCAGGAACACCAAATTAAAATGACCCTGAGATTCCATTCCACCTAACAATCAGAATGGCTAAGATAAAAACCCTAGGTGACTGCATATGTTGGTGAGAATGTGGAGAAAGAAGAACATTCCTCCATTGTTGGTTGTACCATTACGAACTGGTATAACCACTCTGGAAATCAATCTGGAGGTTCCTCAGCAAAATTGGAAATAGACCTACCTGAAGACCCAGCTATACCACTCCTGGGCATACCCAAAAGATGCTCCATCATGTCACAAGGGCACATGCTCAACTATGTTCATAGTGACCTCATTTGTGATAGCAAGAAGCTAGAAACAACATAGATGCCCTACAACAGAATGGGTACAGAAAATGTGGTCCACTTACACAATGAAATACTACTCAGCTATTAAGAACAAGGACATGCAAATAGATGGAACTAGAAAATATCCTGAGTGAGGTAACCCAATGACAAAAGAACATATATTGTATGTACTCACTGATAAGTGGATATTAGCTCAAAAGGTCCCACAATGGATGAATACAGAAAAAAATGTGGTTCGTTTATACAACGGAATGCTATATTCAGATATCAATAATGAGGACATCATGAGTTTTGCATGCTAATGGATGGAACAAGAACACATCGTCCTTGAGGTATCTTAGACCCCCAAAGACATGCATGGTATGTACTCACTAGTAAGTGGATATTAGCTAAAAATGTACAGAATACTAAAAGAACTAAGTGAGGCTGCCTCAATCCCACTTGGAGATAGAAGAAAGTAGAGAGCTGTGGGGAGGGTAGGGAGGAGAGGAAGAAAAAGGAAATATGATCAGGTATTGGGGGGAAGCAGAACCAGGAGTGAAGCCCCATGGACCAGCAGAACGAATGAAAATATACAACCTCAGGAGGTGGGCACTGGGGAGACCCTCTAGAATGTACCAGAGACCTGGGAGGTAAGAGAAGAGAATCTCAAGACTCAAAGACCTTAGATGAAATGCCTATCAGTGGTGGGAGGAAACGTGTAGAATCTACCTCCAGTAGAAAGACAGCATCAAATGGAGGGATGGGTTTGCCATCCCAGTCAAAAGCTCTGACCCAGAATTGGTCCTGTCTAAAAGAACTGCAGGGACAAAAATGGAAAAGAGCCTGAGGAAAAGGAGGTCCAGTGACAGACCCAAATTGGGATCCATATCAATGGGAGGCTCCAAGGCCTGACACTATTACTGATGCTATGGCATGCTTACAGACAGGAACCTAGCATGGCTGCCCTCTAAGGCCCATCAAGCAGCTGACTGAGACAGATGCAGATATTTACACCCAACCAATGGACTGAAGTTGGAGACCCCTGTGGTTGAATTAGGGAAAGGCTGGAAGAAGCTGAGGAAGGCAATCCCATAGGAAGCCCAGTAGCCTCAATTAACATGGACCTCTGAGATGTCTCAGACACTGAGCTACCAGCCAGGCAGTATACACTAGCTCGTCTGAAGCCCCTTCCCAGGAAGCAGAGGACTTCCTGGTCAATCCTCAATAAGATTCACCTAACCCTTGAAAGACTGAGACTCCAGGGAGTGGGTAGACCTGTGGAGGTATGTGGGGACATCCTCTTGGGGGCAGGGGAGGAGGAAAGGGATGAGGAATTGTCGGAGGACTGTAAAAAGATTTAAAAATTAAGAAAAGGAAAATGGCTTCCAGACTCCAGCTTAATAAAGAAGCCCCATACATGAAGATAATTAGCTAATCCTGGCAAACACCATGTGCATCAGTGTGCTACAGGCACTTACCTGCATCCTTGCAGGGTTCGCCGCATTTGCTATCCTTCTGATTCTGTCCACCAGGAGTATCTGATTCGGAAGGTGATTCTGAAAGAAAGGTGAAAACGGAACAAGCCGTTCTTTTGGTTGGAGTCTTTTCTGAAAGAGCTGCTTGAGGCTCTGCTGCTGGGGTGTAGTTCTCCAATCCTGCAGCATGGGTATTTGTAGGTGTTTCCACTTTCACATGTTTCTGTGGCTTGAGAGTCAGAGCCTTATAGTCACAGAGTGACTTGAGCTGAAACTGCTTCAGATGTTTCTCCATAGTCTCAATGATGCTCTTTGGCTGCCCATTATCACAGCTTAGCGAGGGGATCTCTTGCTTTATCCTTCTGGACATATTTTCTTGTGGCGCTGACATGGGGCGCTTGCAGGAAGGAGGTTTGGATCCAGGCTCAATCTTGATTGGCCTGCGCATCTGATTATGACCAGACTCACACTGGGATTGCTGCATTTGCTGCTGTTCTTGCTTCTGTAAGAGAAGCCACCTTAAGGCGGCATGCTTCTGAGTGTCCTTCTGAGGAGGGGTCTGTGTGTGACTTCCCCTTGGCTCGGGCACAGGAAGTGCCTTTGCTTGATTAGGCACCAAATACCTCTGCTGAGCAGCTTCCTCCTCCTGGCTTCTGTCTTTAAGGCCCTGTAAAGACGAAGCTGGTTGAGGCTTCTGCTCTTGTTCTTGAAAGCACCTGTAACGAACATCCTGATTTGGGGTCACATTATTCGGGAAACACTGCATGTTCTGCAGGTCTGGGGCCTTAGTATTTCCTACGAAGAGGTCAGGATGTAGAATTTGTTCTCTACTCTCAGAAGCTGGGTGTAGGTCATTTGAACAGGTAATCTGTAATTTGCTTGAATTTGGTGTTAAGATCTTCATATAAGGGAAATTTTTATTTCTCTTCTGTACTTGCTCCAACCCCCCTTGGGTATTGTGAGTTTGGAAATTACTTGATTTTGAATACTGATTTTTGCCACAAAAGCTTTCTTCCACTTTCATCTGGCCAAAGCATGAGCCTTCTCTTTGCTTATCAACGCTGCCTTGGAGAGGAGAGAAAGTCTGAGACACTTGTTCTTTATTCTTCCTCTGTAACTGATACTGCTGCTGGCAGATTGGAGGGAAATTTGAGTTCTGGGATACTTGTGTTTGTGCTGCCTCCTTATGAGTAGTAGTATGTTGTAAAAAGCTTGAAAATGGTTGAGTCTCTGTGGCCTGTTGACTCAAATGCTTATCGGTGGGTGGATTTACTCTTTGCTGGAAATGATACTGAGGAACACCCGGTGCTTGCAGGTGAGCCTCGGATGACAGATCTGTCCCGGGGATGCACTCCTGGTATGAAGTTTTCTGGAACTGTCGATGTTGGTCCCCCATGCGTGGAGAGGATCCTTGATTAATTTCCACTTGGTACATTGGTGACTTCGGCTCTGGCTGAGCTGTTTTCGGGATGTAAGGTAGCGTTTGGAATCCTCCTGGTATGTTTACATTGCCAGTGGATGGTTTGGAGCTCATCTGATTGGCAGGGCTGGTCTGAGAGTGAAGGACTGAGTGCCAGGATGTATCCTTGCATTTCGTCTGATGGAGTGCTTCACGAAAATGAGATGCCTTCAGTTCTATCCAGCCGGGTGCTGCCTGTGCAGAGTCTTGCTTCTGTTTCCCATTTGCGTCCTTCAGAATCTCTTGCTCCCTATGTCCCATCAGATACTGGCTATGTTCCTGTAAATCTCCACTGTGGCCATGATTTGGCAGGTAATACATGAGATATTCTGACATTTTCCTTGACTTTTCAGAGCACAGTGGGACACAATCATTCTGACGCTGTTCTGGAAGCATCAAGGGGGGGTTAGGTGTGTGTACAGATGGATTCAGACTCTGGCTAGACAATGGCTTGGGCTGATGTTCTATTTTCCCTTCCCTTAAAAGACTTAGGTTGCTTTGGTTGGGGTAGTGATGGTGTTCTCCCAAAGCTACATCATTCAGAGTCCCTTTTCCTTCTGAAGGAAGCTGGAGAACAGGACGGGGAGGAAGGGATTGTGATGGCGGGGTTATGGTAGTGGCAGAAATGGAATCTGTAGGGAACATTGAGCTTTGCCTGAAGTAAGCACCATTGGTTTCCTTTTGTTTTAAATACTGTTGAGAGCTGCCATGAGAAGCTTGCAAACCACTGTCAGAACTAGGGTAGTATTCTTCAGCAAATAGCTTCATGTTTCCTTGGATGTTTTTGTTTTCTGCACGAGATGGGCATATCTCCAAAACTGACTTTTCTTGGTGTTCTGCTTTCTGCAAAGGACAGGTACCTATTACTCCCGCTAGCTTGCTGGCATTATCAGCATCACAGGCCTTAGTCACCATTGCAGCTGGCTCTGGAGGCAGCTGGGAGCTTGAGGTCTGCATGAAATTGATCTGTGCTGAGGTAAGCGATGGTTGAGGGATCTCACGGGACAACTCGATAGCAGCCCTAGTGCTAGGGGCGTTCACATGAGATGTGGTGTTCTGCGTGGCAATGGAGACACAATCTGGATAACACTGAGTGTTTTCCACAGAAGGGGCAGAAACTGTAGCACCGTTAGGCATTAGCACAGCCTTGTTTTTAAGTAATGTAATGTTCCTGCCATTTTCCCCTTCCTGCTCCTTGAGAAGCTGAAACTCTGTATGTTCAACTCCATTGTAGTTCCGTGTTGGGAAGGCATCTATGTCTGCGACTGCACTTTGCTGGGCAGAGGTCACTGGCTCTCTGTTATCACTTAGTTCGGGGACATTTGGCTGACTACTGCTTTTACCTGGGTTTCCTTCTTGGCTTTCCCCGAAGTTACTACTTTCTCCCTTAGATTTTTGGTCTAGTTGCAATTTTGTGTTCAGATGGAGCCCAGAGAGAGATGGTTCACTGACTGTGCGTTTTATCCCTCCATTTTGTAAGCACCCGGAATACCCTCTGCCTTCATGTATGAAGTCTGGACTCTCATGACTGCTCTGGCTGCCTTTCATGTGGGATATTCCATAGCAGCTTTGGAAAGACTGCCACTTGGTGTCTCCATTGACTTCTGGATGAGGTCTCTCTGCTAAAGGGCTTCCATTCTGGAGTTTGACAGCCAGAGGTTCCTTATGGCTGAGGGGAGGGAATGGGCTTGGTCTGGTGCCCTCAGCATGGGTGGTTCTGTCCTGTTCCATCAGGCTTGCTTCGGGGCCATCCAAAAGGCTGCCCTTTGAAAGAATCCTAAAGACATAGAAACAAAAATTCAACAGCATTACAATAATACCAATAACTAGATGTAGCAATCGGATGGTCATTTTTATATTTTAGCCCGACAGCTACTCTTGTCTTCCCAGATGTTTTTTCCACAAGGGACAGATGCAAGATTTCTGCAGGTGAAATGATTCAACAAGAACACTTGCCACCAATGCTGATGACTTGATTTTGATCCCCCAGCACCCACATGAGAGGGGTGAACTATAAATTGTCTCCTGAGTCCTACATGCCTGTCATGGCACCCATGCACACATACACACATACACACACACACACACACACACACACACAGAGCAAATAAATGTAACTTCAAACCATTCAAACCCTAACAATTGGTTTCATATGCAAATATGTATCTTCCCTATTCTTTAGTTTATAGCCTAGCAATGACATCCATGTAGAGTGGCTAATCCAGTTAATTTGCACACATGTATACACCTAAAGAATAAAAAAAATATTTTTTTGTCCAACTACTTATTTAAAGGTATTTATAGTAGGGAAGGGCACTATTTTGTCTGGACTAAAACAGTGTTGTTAGATTGGTACTTTTTTTTTCTTTAAAGATTTATTTTTATTTATTTTATGTGTATGAGTACATTGTAGCTGTACAGATGGCCGTGAGCTATTGTGTGTGGCTGCTGTTGATCTCAGGACCTCTGCTGACCCCACTCGCTCCGGCCAGCTCACTTGAGCCCACTGGCTCCAGTTCCGCTTGCTCCAGTGTAATTTACTGCAGCTGTCTTCAGACGCACCAGAAGAGGTCCGATCTCATTACGGGTGGTTGTGAGCCACCATGTGGTTGCTGGGATCCGAACTCAGGACCTTCGGAAGAGCAGTCAATGCTCTTACCCGCTGAGCCATCTCGCCAGCCCAGATTAGTACTTTTTAGACAAGACAAATGAAGCAGAGAAATAATATAGAAATGCTGAAAAGCAACCCTGAAGTTATTATTAGATTTACCAGGACATGATTTTTTTACACCTTTAATTCCAATTAGGCAGGAGGATGTGAGTTCTATGACAGCTTGGTCTTTATAGTGAGTTCCAGGCCAACTAGAGCTATATAGTGAGAGCCTGCCTCAATAGTAAGACTATACACTAGTCAATGAAGAGAACCAACTGGAATGCTCCAAAGTTTCTAAAGATTTAGTAAAGTAGCCAAAAAAACAAAAGCTTTAAAATCTAAGCAATCAGAAGTTTTATGACAATTATATTGCAGTTATAACAGAATAAATAAACTTAAACATTCTATGTACAGTAAAATGCTGTAGGCAAGAGAAGTGGAGGAATGGTGGGAAAAATACAGGTCACAGGTGATGTCCTGAAAAGGGGAGCAGTGGCCTGTAGGGTTCCCAGGTATCTAACACTCATTTGTTTCAACAGCTACATGGAACTCTATGGCTGTCCCAACAATTTTCATGTCTTATTGATGAACTTTACATGGTTTCTAAACTTCTGCTGAAAAGAATGCCTAGACTTGCTTAACAAATATGTAACAACTGGCCAAAAAGCAGCTGAAGAGCACCAATGAAGAGAGCGTTGCTCAACTGCCTTTATACCTTTAATAATGTGCATTACTTAATAAAATTTAAAACCAATTCTTCTACGAGACAAAAGTCTTTTTTATGTGGTTTACCTCCTTCCAAATTTGAAACAACAGGAGACTGACATCATACCCAACACATACCCAACACATTAGACATGAGTACATGGTCACCAACAACTACTGCACCCTTGAAATATGACTAAGTGAAAAGCACTGAAGTCTTAATTCTAAAGAATTCCACAGCGAGCTAGGGATGTAGCTCAAGTGCAGTGCCTGTCCGGCATATACAGCGCCCTGGCTTCAGTCCCCAGCACTGCAGTAGCTAGGTAGAAGGCACAGGCACAGAATAGAATCCTAATCCTCCAAAGAACGACAGGGGCAACAAGCAGGAGGCCAAGGCTGTTCTCAGTGGCACAGCGAGTTCAAAACCAACCAGGCTCAAAATGGCATCAAACATTGAATGACATGAAACAGAAACATTTAATTTCACTTTTTGAAATTTAAGCTTCCATGTCATGTAGCATCATATTTTTGTGGGCCGTTCTGGGTTTAAGTAGGAAGGAAACTGGGAGGAGGGAAAGAAGAGTCAGGAGAAAAATAAAGTGTATATTCTTTTGGCAACTGTACATCCAATTCGCATATAGCAATCAAGTGTTATTACTTACAGCTACATACATGCGCACAGTCCTGATGTTAAAAAAAAAATCTGCAGGCTCTGTATAAAGTGTCCTACTTAATTGAAGTGTGAAATACATTCAAGACCTTACTGGAGAGATGGATCAGCGGTTAAGAGCACTTGCTGCTTGCTCTTCCAGAGGTCCTAAGTTCAATTCCCAGCAACTACTTGGTGTCTCACAACCATCTGTAATAGGATCCGGTGCCCTCTTCTGGTATCTGAAGAGGGCAACGGTGTACATATACATACACACATACACACACACACACACACACACACACACACATATACACACACATACACACACACACACACACGGAATCTAATGTATCAAAGTAAAACTTATTAGATGAGGCTCAAATATTTGTTTTTCAAGACAGGGTTTCTTTCTCTGTGTAGCCCTGCCTGTCCTGGAGCTCACTCTGTAGACCAGGCTAGCTTCGAACTCAGAAATCCACCTGCCTCTGCCTCCCAAGTGCTGGGATTAAATGGTGTGTCACCATTGCCTGGTGAGGCTCAAAAATATTTTAAGCAACCTGGCATGGTAGCACATGCCTTCTAATCCCAGTACCAGGGAGGTAGAGGCAGGCAGATCTGGTCTACAAAGGTCAACCAGAGAAACCCTGTCTACAAACAAACAAACGAACCTTGAAGCATTATAGTAGCTCTTAAGAAATTGGTAGCAAAATGAAATTTATATTAGTGTGAAAATTAAAAAGAATTTATTTCCCGGGTAAAGCAGCAGATGAGGAAAACTAACAGCTAACCTTTTAATGGAAGTCCAGGGAACTTGGACACTGTGTCCTTGAGAGCTCCTGGTCAGGCCCTGAAAACAACCTATCATTGCCTTTGCCTTCACTAGACGTCCTAAGCTATAGGATCCTGTGCCTATGTGAACAGGCATCAGCCTTATTATTTCTAGTAGAGAGAACAAAGAGCTGCCATGCTCCAGTTACCTGGCTCATGGAGGTTTGCTGTCTTTTCCTTAAGCTTACATAAAGTCATGGTTGTTTAAGACAGGAAGAATCTGTGGGCTGTATTTGAGATATTTACCTAATAGTTAAGATATTAGGTTATTTTTAAAATTTAAATGACTGTAAAACAAGGATCCATTTTCAAATAACTATAAACTTTTGCTGGAGTTATTTCTTGTGGACTCCCTCCCCAAAGCCCGAACAGTAACGCAGCGCTGTGGAAGCGGCTACATTCAGTAGCTCCACCTCCATTGAGCAAGAAGGAAGTTTCTGATTGGACTGTTATACTGACGTAGTTTGGGGGAAGGGTTTGCCCCAGGTATTTTACCTGTTGCGGGAACAAAGGAATTACATTAAATTCAAGATGACTGAGTGACCAGACCTCGTGTTGTCTAATGTTTTACCTTTTCCACGTGGGCACGGTACAGTATGGCTAGCCTACCTCTTCTTATCTCCTTCAATCTTTTCCTGTCCATTTCTTACTCCTATTTCCAGAGTAACTCTTTAATTCTTTTCATGTTGGATCTGGATTCCAACAATTTCTGCATGGTTTTCCTCAATCCACTTCCTATTACTAATAGCATAGGGTTGGGCAGGTTATAGAGGCTTATTTTGGCTCTTTATTCTCAAGTGGAACAGACTTCCTGCTGTTTATGTCTGGGGGTGGTCCAGGCCATGATGGCGTGTGTGTGTGTGGGGGGGTGCTGCTCTCTTTTTTATAAAGTCCCCATCAAACACCTGAGTTGGACCCCCAAACTCCTGCAAGTTGTCATTTGACCTCCACACTCCCATGAGAATCTCGCCCCACGACCCCAGATTTAATCACGTCTGGATGCCCTATGACTAGATAACAAGCGCCTATCAGTTCCTTGCTGAGGATTAAATTTCAACCACATTTTACAGGAGGAGGAAAAATTGTCACATTTCCTTTCCCTGTTGAAAATAACAAACACAGGCTTCATTTATTATCTGCTCTTAGAAGTGAACTGATGAGATTAGATACTTCTAAAGTAATGCAATTACTGGAGATTTACAGATGGTACCATCATTTATTATACCTATGTTTGTTTGCTACATGAAGAAAGTTGTCATTTCAACTAAGGAATGTCATCATCATCAGAATCATTACTATTATTGTGAGGCAGGGTCTCTCAAGCTGGCAGTCACACCTAGCTTGGAAAGCAGTTTTTAAATTTTTTTAAAGATTTATTATTATATCTAAGTAAGACACACTAGAAAAGGGCATTAGATCTCATTAAGGATGGTTGTGAGCCACCATGTGGTTGATTGCTAGGATTTGAACTTAGGGCCTTCAAAGAGCAGTGCTCTTACCCACTGAGCCATCTCACCAGCCCAGGAAAGCATTTTTTGTAAGAGGGATTAGCCAATTATCACTTATGAGGATGCTGGCCAATGAAAATTAGGGTACCACTTTTCAAAATGGTTTCACACACACACACACACACACACACACACACACACACACACACACACACCACAACACAAGTATAGACCAAAGGTCCTTTGGGAAACCTGCAAAGTCTGACTAGTGAAGCTTCCCATGAATGCTTCAGATCTCACATAATAACAGCTATACTTAAAAAGACAAATAACTGATTTTAAACATATTATACTTAAGGCTCATGGCTAACTGCAATCTATTGAACTCCACCATAATTTTGTTAGGAATTAGTACCTAGGGCTATTTAAAAATTATCAAATTAATCTGTTAGTTTAGACATCGAGTGCAAGCTCCCTGAGTCCCACATATATTTTAGTAGCCATTCTTGGCTATCAGAACTGTACTGATAAGAGCTCAGAATCACAGAATGACACTACCTTTAAAAGACTACAGGGGCTTTAAAATGGCATTCAAATGAGATGCCATGTGACCATAACTGTTCTAAAGATGTTAGGAAGTGTTTCAGAAGCAGGAAGGACCTCATTTTCTCTCCCACTGCCTGAGAAACTGGCTCCTGCTGGGGACAGGCAGCTCTCGGAAGCCTTTCCCATCACAGAATACAAAGGAAAACACGGTTTAGGGAGATTTCTACCTTGAATTCCTATTTTGCTCTTATTTGAACCTATCTGCAGGCTTCTTAGCAATACTCTGAAAGGTAGTTTGATACATGTCTATGGGCCTGTAGTTATTAACAGGATTAAGAGCATTTGCTTATCTTTAACCAGGGCCTAACTCCCTCATGTGGCCTGAAATAAATAAAATATATAGCACTTAGAATATGAAATGTGAAGTTCCTGTAGAGTTATTCTGAAGAGCCCCCCTGCCACACTGTGGCTGCTAGAATTACAGGTGTGAGCCACTGTAATGGCTGCTGCTCATTCCCTAAAATACGAGGTTGGGCTCAAAAGTTCTGATAAATTCTTATTCACGGGCTGGAGAGATAGCTTAGCAGGTAAGAGCACCAGCTGTTCTTCCAGGACTGGGATTTAATTCCTAGCACCCACAAGGCAGGTCAGAATTGTTTCTAAGTCAAGTTGCATACATACGTGTATTCCAAACACTAATGCACATTTTTAAAAAAGTGACATAAAAGATGTGACGACAGCTGACATAATTTAGAACCCACTATCCATATTTTTATATTTACCTGCTTATTCAAGTAGCCTAATATACTTCACAATGACTGGCTGGCTGAGGAACCAAATGTAGGTTTTATCAACTATAAATACACCCCCTTTTGTTGTTGGAAAGCTTAAGGGTAAAATTATAAGAAATGTGCCACCATTCCATGACATCAGCTAATGGTACATAGACTTTACAAAGCATGTTTATGCCGTGTGTGGAGGCACATCCCTTTAAACATGGCACTCAGGAAGCAGAGGCAGGTGGATCTGAGTTGAGGCCACCCTTGTCTACTATAGTGAGTTCCAGGATAGCCAGGGCTATGCAAAGAAACCTTGTCTCAAAAAACAAAAGTATCTTCATTGAAAACACATCTCTTGATTGTTAGCAAGCATTTAACAAGGAAGGTTTTAGCAGTCTCAGTTCTCCTATGAGTTTAATTTTGTGCTTTCTCCTGCCTGTGACAATAATTAATTATAAATTCAAGTCACATCAACAGCATCTGTGAAACAATTACTGCACAGAGGGCTGAGTCTGCAGTCTAATCCATCATAATTATGACAGTCCTCTTTCAAGACACTATGATGCATGACTTAAAAATAGCACATTAGCGTGCAAATGGATCAGCATCTCATTTCACCAATGCACATTTAGCGCTGTAATGTACCCAGCGCCATTTGACTTTCTCTGAATCCCTTAGATGATACCTATATCTCTCACCATAGAAAACTGCAGATGATGCTCAAAATTTGGAAGGCTTTGTTTGTTTTTTTGGCTTACTGGTTTTGTACAATGGTATGGATTTTCCAGCTCTAAAAGTAAAAATACACTTATACAAGAAATACAATAGGGCAGTAATTTTTCCTATAAATACTTTCACTATATACTAATAACACACACACACACACACACATAAAATCAATGAATCATGTTTGTGTGTGAATTTATCCAGATAAATGGAGGCACACACTTATAGCTCTTATGGGCAGGGAATGGATCTAATAAAGTCCATGTTCCGGTATCAACTTTAGGGGATCACTGTTTGTCACCCTGTTATTTCCAGCAATACGCTTTCTTCTTTTTGGTAAACTCAAATTGTTAGGAATTATTTCCTTTTTTCATTTTTTATTTTTTGGTTTTTGAAACAGACTTTCTCTGTGTAGTCCTGGATGTCTTGGAACTCACTCTGCAGAGCAGGCTGGCCTTGAACTCAGAAATCCGCCTTTGCCAGTACTGGGATTAAAGGCATGTACTATCACTTCCTGGCTGGCTAGAATGATCTCTTGGCATGGAGAAAAGCTGAGAAAGCATACATAGCAATAATCTCCAGAACAATGTTATATTCTTATTAACAAAATGGAACACAGTTTATATCTACCATACATTTATTTCAAGATTATGTCCAGTGAGCCGTTGTAATGGTAACCCCAGATCTAAAGACTCAAGGACATCCTGGATTACCCAGCAAGCCCAGATCTTGATCAAAGAGTCCAGGACAGCAGACATCATTATGCACTGGAGTGCCCTTGAAGACCAGGCTCCTGTGACCCAAATGCCTCTTTTGAGTTCTTACATTCTAAATCTACCAAATCCCTCCATTTTAGTTTTCATTTGTCCATCCATCCAGGATGTCGGGGCTCCTATTCGACCACTCTCTACCTCCTTCCCTTGAAGCAGGGTCTCACTCATGTTGTATTTGAGTTAGTGGCCAGCAAGCCCCAGGGATCTTCCTGTCTTTCCCCCTGCAGCACTGGGTTAACAGGCATCCATTTAAATGCAGGTGCCCAGAGCCTAGCAGAGGCTAGCAGTGTTGCAGGCTATTGGATATGAATGTTGGGAACCAAGTTCTGTTGAGCACCTTTAACCTGAGCCATCTCATAGCCCTAGTTCAGTTTTAGTTGATTTGTATGTATGGTTCCTACTTTTTTAATAAGAAAAATGTACGGGAATCAACAGCGACTTATATCACCAGACTGGCCTTGAACTCTGTACAGCGGAGGACGACCTCCAGCCTTCACCTCCAGATTACAAGAGGCTGAGTTTACTCTCTCCCTCCTGGTGAGAACTTTCTATAATGGAGCATTGAGAGAATGTACTTCCATCTCCTGAAAGGCGGCCTGCGGGGATAGGGAAATGGCTCAACAGTTAAGAGCAATTGCTGCTCTTCCAAGTTCACTTCCCAGCACCCACATGGCTCACATCTTCTGTACTCTATCTAGTCCCAGGGGATCAGATGCCCTCCTCTGGTTTCTGCAGGCACCAGGCATGCAAGTGGTGCAGATATAGACATATAAAAGCAGACAGACAACCACAAAATTAAAAATTTTTAAATTAAAAAAGAAGCCAGATGTTAGTGGCACATATTGAATCTTAGCACTGGGGAAACAGAAGCAGGCAGATCTGTGAATTTGAGGCC
>NW_022196898.1:80879630-80954597 GCF_008632895.1 Mastomys coucha
CAAAAGAACACACATGGTATATACTCACTGATAAGTGGATATTAGCCCAGAACTTGGAATACCCAAGATACAATTCACAGACCACATGAAGCTCAAGAAGGAAGACCAAAGTGTGGATGTGTCAGTCCTTCTTAGAAGGGGGAACAAAATATGGGAGGGAATACGGAGACAAAGTGTGGAGCAGAGACTGAAGGAAAGGCCATTCAGAGAGTGCCCCACCTGGGGATTCATCCTATATACAGTCACCAAACCCAGACACTATTGTGGATACCAAGAAGTGCTTGCTGACAGGAGCCTGATACAGCTGTCTCCTGAGAGGCTCTGCCAGAGCCTGACAAATACAGATGCAGATGCTCACAGCCAACCCTTGGACTGAGTACTGGGGATGGGGGGTCTGGGAGGTTCCCAATGGAGGAGCTAGAGAAAGGACTAAAGGAGCTGAGGGGTTTGCAACCTCAAAGGAAGAACAATATCAACCAACCAGTACCCCCAGAGCTCCCAGGGACTAAACCACCAACCAAAGAGTACACATGGAGGGACCCATGGCTCCAGCTGCATATGTAGCAGAGGATGGACTTGTTGGTCATCAATGGGAGGAGAGGCCCTTGGTCCTGTGAAGGTTCTATGCCCCAGTGGAGGGGAATGCCAGGGTGGGGGGGCTAGAGTGGGTGGATGGGTGGAGGAACACTCTCATAGAAGTGGGGGGGTGAGATAGGGGATTTCAGGGGAAGGGGATAACATTTGAAATGTAAATAAAGAAAATATTCAATAAAAAATTTAAAAATGATGGGTGTACTGGCTGGTTTTGTGTGTCAACTTGACATAAGCTGGAATATCACAGAGAAAGGAGCCTCCCTTGAGGAAATGCCTCCATGGGATCCAGTGGTTAGGCATTTTCTCAATTAGTGATCAAGGGTGGAAGGGCCCATTGTTGGTGGTGCCATGCTTGTGCTGGTCGTCTTGGGTTCTATAAGAAAACAAGCTAAGCAAGCCAGGAGAAGCAAGCCAGTAAGGAGCATCCCTCCATGGCCTCTGCATCAGCTCCTGCTTCCTGACCTGCTTGAGTTCTAGTCCTGACTTCATTTGGTGATGAACAGCTGTATGAAAGTGTAAGCTGAATAAACCCTTTCCTCCCCAACTTGCTTCTTGGTCATGATGTTTTGTGTAGGAATAGAAACCCTGACTAAGACAATGGGACACTCCCCACATCAGAAAGAAGCTATGGAGTAGATTGTGTGGGCAAAGCTGAGGTGGATATTGACACGGTGATAAGTAGATCCAGTAGAAAAAGTTCCACTACCAGAAAGAATGTTTGAGATGAGAGACTTGACTGGATGCCTGTCTTGAAGAAGGTATCCAATGGCCCACGAGATCAGTCAAATTCAGCATACCTGGCTTAGATGCACAAGAAGCTCCAAGTGCCTTTCAGTTACTCTCCTACAAACCAGCCCTGTCTAAGGGCTGGGTATGGGGGTACAATGTTGATCAAGTATGGAGAAGACACTGTCAAAGTGAGACTGATTCATAATCTAAGTACTAGAGGTAAAACCTGTAGGTCTTGGGGCTGGGCCCAGGATAGAATGGGAATTTAAAAAAATATGAAATGTCAAGGTCACAGGGGGAACAGATCAGAGGATGGCCCTTGCAGAATACTCATGGGATAACTAGACATTCATAGTTCAGGTAGATCTAATACAATGGTTTCCAGTAATGCAGTATTAGAACTTCATACATATCTCAAGAATTTAATTTTATTTGTTTTGTTGGTTTTTTTTTGAGACAGGGTTTCTCTGTGTAGCCCTGACTGTCCTGGATCTCACTCTGTAGACCAGGCTGGCCTCAAACTCAGAAATCCGCCTGCCTCTGCTTCCCAAGTGCTGGGACCAAAGGCGTGCGTCACCACTGTCCGGCCAAGCATTTAATTTTATAATCATTCACTATTGTGTTTTGTTTTGTTGGTAGGGTCTGGCCACGAATACAGTGATCTGCGTGTCTCTGCCCAAGTACTGGGATTAAAGGATGTGTGTACCACCCATACCCGGGTATCATTCAATTTTTTAACAATGACAGAATTAGAGGTAACCAACACATCATGGTCATTATTCATTCTCCAATGACAAATATTCATTGAATAAACCCCTTCGTCAGGCACTGTTATAGCCACCAATACATCAATGAATGAAACAGACAAATATCCTTGCCTCGTGAGCCTCCCTGTCTTCTCAAAAACAACAAGGCTAACACACACACACATACACACACACAAACACAAACACACAAATACACATACACAGACACACACAGACACAGCATTTTCCTAACCCTAACTCTTTGTTTTTTTAAGATTTATTTATTTTATGTGTATGAGTATACTGTAGCTGTATAGATGGCCATGAGCCATCATGTGGCTGCTGTGAATTGAACTCAGGAAGGCCCAGTTCACTCCAGCCCTGCTCGCTCCGGCATAATTCACTGTAACTGTCTTCAGACGCACCAGAAGAGGGCGTCAGATCTCATTACAGGTGGTTGTGAGCCACCATGTGGTTGCTGGGATCCGAACTCAGGACCTTTTGGAAGAGCAGTCAGTGCTCTTACCCGCTGAGCCATCTCCCAGCCCCTAACCCTAATTCTTAACTGACTTGTCAAGTCCAAAGCAAGCTTCTCTTTTAATGTGAAATAGAATAAAATGCCCCCTTTACTGAAATACTTTGTAGCAGATAGTTGCAACATACATATTGGGGAATTCCACACACACTAGCAGACTCATGAAACCTGCTCTTTCTCAAAAGTGTTCTGCTCTTTCTCAAAGGAGTTCTGCTTGCTCTGTTGCCTCGCAAGGCATGCTGCTTGGGCTTCTCAGAAGCTTTCGCCCAAACTTGGACAGAGCTCTATCCTCATATTGATCTAATCTTAGTTGATGGGAGTTGGGGACAAACTAGTCATTTTTCTTCTTCCTGTTTTAGAAATGGTTACCATGCATTTATTAAGGCTCACGTGTCTAAGGGCTACAAACTGACTTGAGAAGAAGGGCATCCTTAAAGATCAATAAGAGATATCAATAAATCCATTGCCTATCATGGGCTATTGGTTTAAAACAGTTTAAAACACTATGTACCAGTCCTAAGGAAGCCAGAAAAACAGGCCATTCATGGTACAGACCTAATGCTCTAACATTCCATGGAGACAGGAGGTAGAAGAATGAGGTGTTCAAGGTCAGACTTGACTGCTAGCCTCTTCAGAGAACTGAGTAAGAAACCCTCTCAGAAGCATAGGAAAAACCAATACCAAGAGACGTTATTAAAGGTACCATGGATAACCACATATCCGGAAACAAATTCCCTATACACTTTTAAGACAACTCTTGAACTTGAAAACTCTGATAAACATTTTAGTATTACTATGTGGTGCCTTTAGATAGTATCAAAATACATACAGAAACACTAATACTTTGTTATTAAAAAACTTTTGTTCTAGGGCTGGAGAGATGGCTCAGTGGTTAAGAGCACTGACTGTTCTTGCAGAGGTACTGAGTTCAATTCCCAGCAACCACATGGTGGCTCACAACCATCTGTAATGGGATCTGATGCCCTCTTCTGGTGTGTCTAAAGACAGCTGCAGTGTATTCATTTAAATAAAATAAATTAAAAAAAAAAAAACTTTGTTCTAAAAGCTGGAGATGGCTCAGTGGTTAGCTCTTGCTGCTCTTCCAGGACCCAGGTTAGGTTCCTAGCACTCATACTCCTTAGAACCATGTATAACTCCAGCTCCAGAGAACCTAATATATCTTTCCTTCCTTTCAAGTTCTCCTTCATGCTCATCGTACATATACATAGACTCAGGCATGCAAGCATAAAATCTGGAGTCTTGAGATAAAAGTTTCTCCTTAAGAATTTTTAGTCAGGAATATGTAAAACATGCACAAGAATGACTAAAAGAGGACTAGTGACTTGGCTCAGCAGGTAAGAGCACCGACTGCTCTTCTGAAGGTCCTGAGTTCAAATTCCAGCAACCACATGGTGGTTTACAACCATCCATAATGAGATCTGACGCCCTCTTCTGGTTCCGAAGACAGCTAAAGTGTACTTATTTATAATAATAAAATGAACCAGAGCCCAATACATAAAATAAATAAATCTTTAAAAAAATGACTACAAGAGTAAAAAACACCATTCTATCTTGGTATTTTTTAATTAGCAATTTAGGACCTGGAGCAATGGTTCAGTAGTTAAGAACACTGGTTGTACCAGGCAGTGGTGGTGTATGCCTTTACTCCCAAAACTTGGGAGGCAGAGGCAGATGATTTCTGAGTTCGAGGCCAGCCTGGTCTACAGAGTGAATTCCAGGACAGCCAGGGCTAATATAATAAATCTAGCTTGTATCACCATGATTAAAAAAATAATGACTTTCCTTAAGTCACTTAAGGTGACTGCCACATAACTGCTCATCTTATAAATATCTAAAAGTACCACCTAGATAATTTAAGTAGCAAAAATTACAATGCACTGATTTTAGAACTTGGGCTGATTTTCAGTGATAAACATGGGTCAAGCGTCAATGTTTTTTAAAAGTCCTTTATTTTTAATATGTATATTTATTTTATGGGCTACAAGTAGACTATTGTAGAAACACACTGAAATTGCATTCTTTTCTATTTCAATTGATACCCATTTAAAGAAAATTAGATACATCTGGCCTCATGACATATTTTATGACCAGCATCCTTCCCATGTATCATGTAACTTGAAACATATCCTCACTGGTTCAACTGATTTTTATTGAGCTGTTAAGTACTGTAAAACACTGTAGCCTGGACAGCACATCAGAGCTTTCTCCTAATATAGAAGTAGAGCTGTCAATCATGGTCAATAAGTAACGCTAGACCCAAAGATGGAACCATGAACATTTACAGTAGTAGTTCATGAAAAGAAATCAAATCAGCAAGTTATAGATTGGAAAAAAATTCTTCACTAACCCCACATCTGATAGAGGGCTAATATCCAAAATATATAAAGAACTCAAGAAACCAAACAACCCAATCAAAAAAATGAGGTATAGAATTAAACCAAGAATTCACAACAGAGGAATCTAGAATCACTGAGAAGCACCTAAAGAAATGTTCAAAGTCCTTTGTGATCAGAGAAATGCAAAACAAAACGACCCCGAGATTCCACCTTGCACCAATCAAAATGGCTAAGACCAAAATCTCAGGTGACAACACATGTTAGCAAGGAGGTGAAGAAAGAGGAACACTCCTCCATTGTTGGTGGGATTGCAAACTGATAGAACCACTCTGGAGGTTCCTCAGAAAAATTGGAAATAGATCTACCTGAAGACCCAGCTATACCACTCTTAGGAATATACCCAAAAGATGACCCACGATGCCATGGGGGCACATGTTCCACTATGTTCATAGTGGCCTTGTTTATGATATCCAGAAGCTGGAAACAACCCAGATGTCCCACAACACATATTCAGCAGGACTGCCAGGTCTGGGTTCAGTCAGAGAAGATGCACCTAACCCTCAAGAAACTGTAGGCCCCAGGGAGTGGAGAGATCTGGTAGGGACATCCTCGTGGAGACAGGGAGATGGGGAGGAGGTATAGGATGTAGAACAGTCAGAAGGTAGACTGAGAGAGGAATAAATAAATAAATAAATGATTAAAAACAAAAACAAAAATCAAATCTAACAAAAACTGCTTTGTTTATATAAGTAAATATAATCACACTAGTTAATCATGAACTAAGAGGCACACTGAGTGATCTGTAAAGACAGTTTTTAGCAGAGCAAGAGAGAATTTTTTACTATGTTTAAGTTTAATTTCAAGAATCTGACTAGTTGGCTTGGTCCCTCCACTGAAGGTCTAGAGTATTAGTTTTCAACCTTCTTAATGCTGACACCCTGTAATCCAGTTCCTCATGATAAAATTATGTTGCTATTTCATAACTAACTTTGCTACTGTTATGAGCATAATGTAAATATCTGATGCAACCCCTGTGAAAGCTGATGGCAAGGCATGGCCATAACTCACAATGACACCTATACAACTCATTGAACATGAAGTCGAGCTGGTGCCTATACAGAACAGAGACTTCCCCCCTATGTGCCAGGGTTTAATACAGAAAGGTCCCCTACATGCTACCAAAGGAGAAACAAACACAATCGCAGCCTGAAACCTTTCAATCAGTTAGTGTCTTGTCTGCCAGGAGAGTGCAATGTTGGCATGGAATTGTGGGGTGTAACCAAGCAATCCGACTGAAAGCTCAGTACAAGAGAGATGGAACCCATACAAGACCATGATTGTGTGACCAAGAACCTGAGACTAGATAGGCCAAGGTCACGGGGCAAACCAAATAAGACTGTCCTAAAAAACTGATTAAATGACTCCTAATGACAATCTGCTATACTCATAGAGCAGTGGCTTGCTCTGCCAGAGCAGCTTCTTCGTGCAGTAGATGGGAACAAATAGAGACCTGCAGGCAGACAATATGCAGAGGGTGAGAGACCTTCGAACAGTCAGCCCTCAATGTGAACTCTCCATCAAATCCCAAAGAGTGAAAGAGGCAGGGGGAGAGGGAACACCAAGAAAAGTAGTACCAGTAATCAATAACTGTCAGAGATTGAGGCAGCATGCACAGGGTCTACACAGATCTACACCGAGGGGGTTCTAGAGCCTAAGGGAAAAAAAATGGACAAAAGTCTTACTCCTTTTATTTTTTTTTATTATTATTATTTTTGTTTTTTTTGAGGTAGGTTTTCTCTGTATAGCCCTGGCTGTCCTGGAACTCACTTTGTAGACCAGGCTGGCCTTGAACTCAGAAATCCGCCTGCCTCTGCGCCCCACCCCCAACAAGTGCTGGGTTTAAAGGCGTGTTGCCACCACTGCCCAGCAAAGCTCTTACTCCTAATCCAGCATCTACAAGTGATAACCACTTGCCAAAAAATAAAAAATAAAATAAAATGTAGTTTCCCCCCAGGGAGTCTCATTGGCGAAACAAACTACACTTAATTGTGGGTCACATGCCCAGCAGATGGTGCCAATGCTGAATGGCATCTTTCGGGGGAAATCCTCATCTCATGTCAGGGCTTTTTTATTTTTTTAAAATGTATATTATTTCTTATCTTTCTATACATTTCTCTTAATATACTTTATTGTTTTACTCTACAGGTCTTTTGCATATATCATGGCTTCCAGTTTAGTGTTTTTACGGTATTACTGAGTGAATTTCTCAGTTTCTTAAGCCTTCTCTTTGTTTTGTTCAATCAGATGTTAAGTTTTATTTCTTTATTATTATCCCATAGAAACCTGATCTAAATAGCAAATCTCAGGCTACCTGGTGCTCCAGAGAAACCCTATCTTGAATAATAATGAGAGGAGGAGGATTCAGGCCGGTACACTTGTTTCCTAGCAGAAGCTAAAATGTAATAGCTTTGGTCATTATTTCTCCTTAATTCTTAAAGACTTACTTGAATTTGAGAGTGGATTTGCTAGTGGTTGAGCTTTCCATAGAGGCAGGCTGTTTTAATTGTTATCAAGTGTTCTGCTGCCTTTGTTACAGCGGGTCACCATGTCAAAAGTCCAGGCAGACACAAAAGAAGAAAATTCATGATAAATTACCCCCATGCTTTAGGATTTCCTGGAAACACTACCTGCTTGCTTGTGGCACTGGCTTCCACAGCCAGTTCACTGACATAATCTGTGTCAGGAGGGAGCTCAGCGACTGCCCTTGATAGATTCATACAAAGTGGTCAGATTAAAGACACCCTACTTAGCTTTTAAACTTATTTCATAGTAAAAAAATCAGTATAGTCTTTATGCCCTTTATACCTAAATGCAAGTAACTACAAAAATTTTAAAGGACTCAGGGAGGTCCCACACACTCCCAGTGAAGAGTTTTGAGGAATTCAGATTAATATTGCCCAAGTAAGTATTTACTAAGGATATTTCCCTACTGTTTTCTGCAGTAATAATAAATAATCCATTTAAAAATATTGCTGACTTGGGGCTGGAGAGATGGCTCAGCAGTTAAGAGCACTGACTGCTCTTCCAAAGGTCCTGAGTTCAAATCTCAACAACCACCTGTAATGAGATCTGATGCCCTCTTCTAGTGTGTCTGAAGACAGCTCCAGTGAACTTACATATAATAAATAAATAAATCTTTTTTAAAAAATAATACTGCTAACTCAACATAGCCATAGTGGCATCTGCAGAAGGGAGAAGACAGCTGGACTTTTCCAGCTGTGGAAGCACATCAGGACTGACACTCATTTCAGTTCCTTTTTACTTTTGTTTGTTTGCTTTTTTGGTGACAGGGGTTTTCTGTGTAGCCCTGGCTGTCCTGGAACTCACTCTGTAGACTAGGCTGGCCTCAAACTCAGAAATCCGCCTGTCTCTGCCTCCCACGTGCTGGGGATTAAAGGCGTGCGCCACCACCGCCCAGCTTTTTACTCAATGCAGGCAACAGGCGTGGAAGCTGTGGCCCAATAGTACCAGTAGTACCCTGAATTATAGCAACTGAAATGCATCTTCAGATACAGTCCCAGTCTGGATCACATGAGATACTACCTCAAAAAGAACAAGACAAAAACAAACAGCCATGACAAAGCTCAAAATTTGCAGTGGGTAGAACTAGAGAAGGTCAAATTCAGTGAGATAACCAAGGCCAGAGAGACAACCATCACATGTTCTCTCTCAGCCGAGGCTCCGTCTCCTGCAGATGGGAGTATACATCCTGGAGCAAGTACAGAAACCAGGGAAAACACCCTCTTCTGGTGCGTCTGAAGACAGCTACAATGTGCTTACTTATAATAATAAATCAATCTTTGGGCCTGAGTGAGGGAGGTGTACCAGAGCGAGCAGAGGTCCTAAAAGTCAATTCCCAACAACTAGATGAAGGTTCACAACTATCTGTACGGCTACAGTGTATACTCATATGCATAAAATAAATAAATCTTTAAAAAAGAAAGAAGTCGGGCTGGAGAGATGGCTCAGTGGTTAAGAGCGCCAACTGCTCTACTGAAGGTTGTGAGTTCAAATCCCAGCAACCACATGGTGGCTCACAGCCATCTGTAATGAGATCTGATGCCCTCTTCTGGGATATCTGAAGATAGCTACAGTGTACTTACATATAATAAATAAATCTTTAAAAAAAAGGAAAGAAGTAGAAATAAGCAGATATCTAAGCCTTCTCCCTATGAAATGACTAAACTGATCAAAAGAAAACAAAAATTCAGAATTATGTTAGTATTAATATATCCAATACTACATAGAAGCTCAGACTCAGTTTCCAGAACTTTTAGGAAACTGCAGATGAATCCACACTGCTCAGAGTTTAATCATGAGCTTTCTTCTAAAGCTAGCTAGGGACTGCTAAAGGAAAGAAAGCTATGCTGTCTTACCACCCCTTATTTGGGAAAGTTTCAGAGGGAAACCTCAAGGCAAACTGAAGTTCAAAGGTCTTAGTCACTGTACAACTCAAGGGCCAGGAAAATGCCATGTCCCTGAGTCAGTCACGTGTAGGATGCTAATTCAGACAAGCCTTCAAGAGGCTCTCCACTGTGCAGCTAGCTACAAGGTAAGGGACAGGCAAGCTTGAGAAACCAATGGATTCAAGCTCCATAACCAAAGGCAACAGGCATCTGTCTAATCTGCCCACAAAATGGCTGGAGCTACTCTGGCTTCTCCAAGGGTCTCACATGAGGCAAGGCTCACAGAAAGGGAGACCTGGTGGGACAGGTCTTCCTCAGCATGGTGGGCTGAAGAGCAAAGAGAATATTACACATAATTACCAAATTATAGTCCTGAACTAGAAACCCAGCCAAGTGAAAAGGATATAAAGGCAGGAGAGAGGGGGGAAACAACTTCAGAAATACTATGGTGATATTTCAAACGCCCTGCTATAAAGTGACCTTCAAATACCTAGATGCTACTAAATATTGTGAAGACAGATAGGTGTTTTCCTTCAGGATGTGTTAATAGGGAGAAAAACATTATCTAAAATACCTGTGCTGCAAAACAAAAAAGTCCAACCGCCCATTTGTCCCTTGTGAGAACACGGGAACCCAACACAGAAAACACGACCCACACAACTTTCGAGAATCTCTCCCCAGTAACAAGAAACTAGAGATGCGGACTGGTGGCAGTGATATAAGGAGCAATGTAGATCTGACTGGCCTGGAACTTTTATAGGCAAACTAACCTGATTAAGCCTTCCAAGTGCTTTAATTACAGGAAAACACCACACCAGCCTTCACTTAAATTCCCATAGCTTCTATACCTGGATAGAACATCAGGTGCCAGGGGAAGAGCCCAGGCCTAAGACAGTCCCGTTACATGCCAGGGTATTTTACTATGCTCCTGACCAGCAGGCTACAATTTCCTTGGGTTTGCCTCATTTTTCAGGGCAGCTCACAAAGATCAAGAGCACTTTACAAATCACAAGGCATTTTACAAATCAATTTTCCATTAACAAGCAGTAGGAAGGGTTTGGAAGAAGAGAGGTGTAGAATGAAAAAAGAGGGGCTTGAAGCTTCCTTACCCGCTTTGGGAGATCACACAGCCTTCAGAGACTTCCAACACTCCTCGGCTATAGCATGCTACAGGCACCTATATGACTTCCTAGGACATCCAATGCTAACGGACTGGGTGGGGATCCAGGGAGGTGCCTTAGCATTCCCGGCCTCTCCCACCTCCCTCAGGCATGGGTGGCAGTAGTCACACTCCTCAAGAAAGTCCAGTTTCTAAGACCTACCCTGGGGACAATAAACTCATCCTGCTTTGGGGAGTAACAAACCAGAAGCAATTTTAAAATTGACACATCTCATAATAGCACCAAGGAAATTCCAACCAAAAGGAGAAAACAAATACATTACTCAACAGTAGAACAGCGTGTCGTGAAATAATTTGCTTGGCATTCTATAAGTGAATTATAGACTTGTGTGTCACCTTGCCAAAGGAAGGTTTGTGGCTGAGCAAGCAGCATGGTGGTAGATAGAATATATACCTACAAGTACAAGCATACACACAAAGATACACAAGAGACATCCACACGTGACACACACAGATTCAGACACAGGGACACAGAGAGACACAGACGTATAGACACACCTGCATAGGCACACAAGAAAAAAAATTATATATACCTTAAAAGAAGTGTATGTTAAATCTGAAAACTGGGTCTACGGAGTGAGTTCCAGGACAGCCAGGGCTATACAGAGAAACCTTGCCTCGAAAAAAAAAAATCTGAAAACTGACTGAAATTAAAAAGAAAAATGACAGGGATGGGGTTGCCATCCCACAGTCAAAAATTCTGTCCCAGAATTGGTCCTATCTAAAAGAACTGCAGGGACAAAAATGGAGACGAGCCTGAGGGTAAGAGGTCCAGTGACAGATGGGATCCATCTCCAGAGGAGGCTCCAAGGCCTGACACTATCACTGATGCTATGGTGTGCTTACAGACAGGAGTCTAGCATGGCTGCTCTCTGAGAGGCCCAACCAGCAGCTGAAAGAGTCAGATGCAGATACTTACACCCAACCGATGGTTTGAAGTTGGGGACACCTGTGGTTGAATTAGGGAAAGGCCAGAAGAAGCTGAAGAGGAGGGAGACCCCATAGGAAGACCAGCAGTTTCAGCTAACTTGGACCCCTGAGCTATCTCAGACACTGAGACAACACCAACCAGGCAGCATATATGAGCTTGTCTGAGGTCCCCAACACATACACAACAGAGGACTGCCTGGTCTGTCCCCAGTGAGAGAAGATGCACCTAATCCTCCAGAGACTTGGTGGGATGGGACTTGGTGTGGGGACATCCTCTTGGAGACAGGAGGTGGAGAAGTACGGCATGAGGAACAGTCATAGGGCAGACTGGAATGGGAATAAAGTCTGGACTGTAAAAAAAAAAAAAAAAGATTAAAGAATTTAAAAAATCCAAGAAACACACACAAAAGAAAAGGGAAGATAAAAATCACATTAAGTAACATAGTTTAGCAACTATTCTAGGAGCCATAAATTTTGTTTTATGACAAGGTCCTCACTCGGAAGTCCCCATAGTTGATTTTACACAGGTTGTTCCAACCCACATCTTCAATCCTAGCACTCAGGAGGCTGAAGAAGGAGGATGTGGAGTTTGAGGCTTGGGCTCAAAAGCAGAGAAGAATGGGAGCGATGACAGACAGACAGACAGACAGACAGACAGACAGACAGACAGACAGACGCAGGGGAAAATTAATGAATGAGTGACTCGCTCCTGTACTGGGATTACAGGTATGTGCCACCACACAGCTAGCTACCCAGTTCCCTTTTCTGTTGTTGCTTTTTCAAGACAGGGTTTCTCTGTAGAGCCCTAGTTGTCCTGGAACTCACTCTGTGAACCAGGCTGGCCTCAAACCCAGAAATCCATCTATCTCTGCCTCCCGAGTGCTGGAATTAAAGGCATGCCCCACCACAGCCCAGCTTACCCAGTTCCATTTTAAAAGAACATTTAATGTGCCCAGTGGGCATGGTGGTGCATGAATTTAATCTGGGAGGCAGAAGCAGGCAACTATGGGAGTTCATAGTGAGTTCCAGGCCAGCCAGGGTTTTATAGTAAGATCCTATGTGTATGTGTATGTGTATGTGGGGAGGAGAGGCATTTAGGAAGGGCACAAAGAGTAGGCTAGCTTAATGCCCATCAGCACTAACAATTCTTGATTAGCAAATTGGCATAAGTACACTCCTGTCCCCCCTTCAGGTTCACAGATACAAGCAAGGCTGCATTCTCTAGAACTTGGACACATTTTAGAAGGCCTGAAACTGTTTTCCCTGGTTGTAATCCTGTTTAGTCTCAATCGACTTTAATTTTTGTTTTAGACTAAATTGGCCTTATTCTAGGTTAACAAAGATACAGAGATTTCTGTTTCCTTTCCTAAGGAACTTTATTCAAAAAAATTAAAAGCCTTTGAAAAATAAGTGTCTGAAAATAGTGATGAGCATAGCACATCTCAAATGCATGGAATGTACTAATTATCTTATTCCCAGAGAAAGGGGAACAAAAATAAAACTTAGGTATCCCAATTCAGTCGAATGAATGAGAGCTAGGTGGGACTGTACACACCCAAGATTGTATCACTAGGCAGCTGCAGGCCAGATGATCAGCAATTGAAATGATTTGCAGATACACTGCCCCAGCCTAGAGCACAAGAGATACTACCTCAAAAGACCAAAACAAAAACAACCATAAAACCCGAAATTTGCAATGGGTAGAGCTAGAGAAGGTCAAGTTCAGTGAGATAAGCAAGGCCAGAAAGACAACCGTCACATGTTCTCTCTCAGCCTGGCAGTGGTGGCACCTTTAGGCCCAGCACTTGGAAGGCAGCAGCAGGTAGATTTCTGAGTTTGAGGCCAGCCTGCCTGGTCTACAGAGTGAATTCCAGGACAGCCAGGGCTATACAGAGAAACCTGTCTCGAACCCACCCCCCCCCCAAAAAAAAACCCCAAACAAACAAACAAAAAGCCATGTTCTGTCTCACCCTAGGCTCCATTTCCAAGCCTGCAGATGTGAGTACACATCTTGGAGCAAGTGCAGAAACCAGGGAAGGGACCATTGCTGGGGTTTTGGGGGGGCATGGTAGAGCAGGGAATAACAGGGTCCATGTGGTCTAATCGGGGAGCTCAATAGGGAAGAGAAAGAGATAGATATGGAAAGGGAGAGGAGGGTAAAATGCCTATAAGGATGGCTTGGAGAGTCTTAAGGACATCTGTGGTGAGTAAACCTTATTGAACTGGGGCTGAAGATGGCTCAGTGGTTAGGAGCACTTGCTGCTCTTGCAGAGGACCTGGGACTCCCAGCACCTGCAGTCTGCAACTCAAATCATAGGTATCCTAACACTCTCTGCCCTCTGTGGTTACCAGGCATGCTCATAGTATACATATGTACATGCAGGTAAGACACTCATACATAAAAAAGCTGTTATTAACATATTTGTGCAGGTTTTCAGGTGGATACAAAAATCTTCAGTTTGCTTCAGTAAATATTCAAGATAAATATCAAGTTATTGTGTTTAAGTCTAAACCCTCACTATGATTTAAGGAGAGTATATTCTTTCATCATGAATTACAAAAGCCGGGCTGGTGAGATGGCTCAGCGGTTAAGAGCACCTTCCAAAGGTCCTGAGTTCAAATCCTAGCAACCACATAGTGGCTCACAACCACCCGTAATGAGATCTGACGCTCTCTTCTGGTATGTCTGAAGACAGCTACAGTGTACTTATTTATAATAATAAATAAATCTTTGTGCTGAAGCGAGCAGGGACTGAGCCGGAGGGGTTGACTGGAACGAGCAGAGGTCCTAAGTCAATTCCCAACGTCCAGATGAAGGCTCACAACTCTCTGTACAGCTACAGTGTGTACTTATATACATACTATGGGATCAGAAATTCTACAAGTAAACTATTATTGGCTTGATCTCAACATTAAAATCTAAGATGATACACATCTTCATATTGAGAAAAAACAATCTTGTCGGTTAAAATCTGAAACAATGAGTAAACACCTCTAGAGCCTCCATTGGCACTCTGATTTTGTTTTAGAATACAAAGTGCTTTCACCAAGACTCTCATCTCTGCTTAAAATATCCCATGAGATCAATAGAAGCAAATGATACTCTGCTGGGAGAGGAAACTGAAATGCAAGGACAGTGAGAAGGACTTTCCTAGTGGGGCTCTATTTCAGTCTGCTCCACTGGTTCAAATGCAAAGGACTTGTTGCATGTGGATCCGGAGGAAGGCAAGACTGCTGACGGCTCAGCTGTTTGTGAATTCTGAGACTGCCAGATTTCTCAGCTGAATCCTCTAACACTGTCCATATTCTCCAGCCCCTGAGAAACACAGGCTACACATGCTAGCCTGTATCACAAGGCTCTGCCCTCACACAATTCAACCACAGCTCAAACCAGGCTGTACCAGGGTGCAGAGAAGAAAGAAATGAATATGGAAAATCAACTTCAAATAAACTGGGCAGTGGTGCCACATGCCTTTAGTCCCAGCACTCGGGAGGCAGAGGCAGGTGGATTTCTGAGTTCGAGGCCAGCCTGGTCTACAGAGTGAGTTCCAGGACAGCCAGGGCTACACAGAGAAACCCTGTCTCGAAAAATCAAAACCAAACCAAACCAAAACAAAACAAAAAACCTTTCAAATACACTTCTGCCGCTCACTTACTAAATAGTTATATTTTATCTTTAAAATTTAACTAAAACAGGGCCAGCAAGACAACCCACCAATAGGTAAAGAAAGTCAGTTGAGCCCAAAGAGTTCCTTCAACCCCTACTATACACAGAAGGAGAGGACTAACTCCCAAAGGTCGCATTTGTACATGTGTCCACACACTAAATTCAATACATATAACAACACTTTAAAAATTAAAAGCAGTCACAAATGGCAAGACATGAAAAGTCATTTGGAGACTGAAGAACTCTGCAGGAGATGATCTGCTGTATCTGTGTTTGTTTTAATGTCCTGTGTCAGCCAGACAACATGGTGACCTAGAGTCAAGCTACCTGGGAACTTGAGGCAGGAGGATAACTTAAGTTAGACAACAATACAGTTTGACCTCAAGTCAGTAACAAACAAACAACAAACTATCCCAAGATTCAGAAGGCAAACTGATGAGTTTGTTAGGTAAATGATTACAGACTTCAGTTCATAGGAGGGATTTGTCTGGAAGAAACACTTAGGTCTCAGTTGTAAACTTACGTGATGTAAATCTGAGAAATAATAGGAACCTTGTCAAGAACACAAAGTTGTCTCTTTCTAGACAGTCAAGGGCACAAACATACAAGCAAACACTCATACACATAAAGAGCTAATTAAAGAAATGCTGGAATGAAACAAAATAAAAACTGAAGAAATCATTAAGATTAGTGATAAATAATGACAGCAATGGTGATAATAACAAAACATATACTAGTAGAAAACTAGGAAGTCACAATGTGCCTGACACTATAGATAGATAGATAGATGATAGATAGATAGATAGATAGATAGATAGATAGATAGATAGAGATAGATAGATATCCATAAAACAATGTGATTACTGTTGTCTATTTCTTGATTGCCAAGTAAAACAAAACTTAAAGGCCTTTGACTTACCTGCAATGATGTACTCAAATATGTCCTACACTTTTATTCACTATGGAAAACTAAGTCCTCCACTGAGCAGTTCCATCTGTAAATGTTAAGTGTGAACTAAGATTAGAAGGAGGGATTAAGGGGGGCTGGTGAGATGGCTCAGTGGGTAAGAACACTGACTGGTCTTCCAAAGATCCTGAGTTCAAATCCCAGCAACCACATGGTAGCTTACAACCATCCATAATGAGATCTGACGCCCTCTTCTGCTAACCCTCTTCTGTTGTGTCTAAAGACAGCTACGGTGTACTTACATATAATGATAAATAAATCTTTAAAAAAATAAGGAAGGGTTAAAGGAAAGAACTCCTCAGCCAATTTGCCATCAGTGAACATTTTAACTTCAAAGCCTTTATGCTGATTTCTCTTACACATTTCCACAAACCTGTACACTCCCTTCCTCACCCACCCTCCACCGCCAAAAAGAGAACCTCTGAGTCATGCTATAATCTCACTAAAAAGATAAAAATTCCATCTTAACATACATGTTCTCGAATCTCATGTAGAGAACAGGAGTGACGGAGTGGTCACGGTTGGCCCACGGGGTGAGGTGAGCAGATTGGGTGAGCAGGAGGGAAAGCCAAGCCTTCCCTGTTTATAATCACCCAAGATCCCCAACATGAGCAGGGAAAGAGGAAGTCTAAGAGTATTAACAATCGTCAGGCAGTGGTGGCACACACCTTTAATCCCAGCACTTAGGAGGCAGAGGCAGGCAGATTTCTGAGTTCGAGGTCAGCCTGGTCTACAGAGTGAGCTCCAGGATAGCCAGGGCTACACAGAGAAACCCTGTCCCAAAAAACAAACAAACAAACAAACAAAAAATATTAACAATTGGGGGGAAAATCTTCATTCTGAGGGTTCCCTTACAATGACATCAAACCCCCATGGCAAAGAGGAACTCTAGGCAGCCTCAGAGGCCTGGGAGGGTTAACCAAGGCCACTGCAGAGATGGTACCAAGTCAGTCACTCAGAAGTATCAAGTGGCAGAATGTTAGCTTATGTCCTCAAGCTCCAAGAATGAGGGCAGAGGTTCTAGCTAGCAGCTTTATGCAGGACTCATTATGCTGAATGCATAAAGACCCACTGCAGCTGAACTACCTGCTCGGAGCTATGGACAGAACACTGCCGAAATCTTCCTTTGTTCTCTCTGACCATCAGTGCACTCCCACAAGACCCACCCCTACCACTTCAGCTGGCTTCTAGCACAGGAAAGGGTATATATATAGAATGCATTTCACTTTCCAATTGGGGCAGGCATCCATTCATTCTTCACTTCTTTATATGCATATAAATAAATGAAAATGGTTTTATAAGGAGTCCTTACTTTGTGGCCAGGCAGTGGGCAAAAGTTTCTGCTGGTAAACCTGACAACCCGAGTTTGTTCCCCAGGACCTACATGGTAGAAGGAAAGAACAGATTCTGAGGGTTGTCACTTTACCTTCAAAAGTACAAGTGCACACATATGCACACATGTGCATGTGCACATAAACACATGGAGAGAGAGAGGAGAGAGAGAGAGAGAGAGAGAGAGAGAGAGAGAGAGAGAGAGAGAGAGAGAGAGAGAGAAGAGAGAGAGAAAGACAGAGAGAGAAACCCTAAACTTCGTCTACAGCTGACAAGATGGGCAAGGATACTTGCTGCCAAGGGTGACAACCTGAGTTCTATCTACAGAATTCACATGGTAAAAGGACAGAACCATTTCTACAAGTTGTTTGGTGACCTATGCATGTGCTCTCACACACACACATAACACACATACACACACCATGCACACAAACACATACACACAACACACACACACACACACACACTTGATGCAGAAAGTCTCCCCCTAAGTAAATAAATAAATGTAATATTTTTTTTTCCTTTAAGAACCCTTAGTTTATGGCTGGTAAGATGGCTCAGCGGGTAAGAGTACTGACTACTCTTCTGAAGGTCCTGAGTTCAAATCCCAGCAGCCACATGGTGGGTCACAACCACCAGTAATGAGATCTGACACCCTCTTCTGGCACACCTGAAGTCAGCTACAGTGTTCTTATGTATAATAATAAATAAATCTTTGGGCTAGAGCAAGCAGAGACTGAGCAAGTAGAGTTGACCAGAGTGAGAGGGGCCAACTGGAGCAAACAGGAACTGAGTGAGTGGGACTGACTGGAGCAAGCAGAGGTCCTAAAAAATTCAATTCCCAACAACCACATGAAGGCTCAACAACCATGTATAGCTACACTATACTCTCATAAATAAATAAATTTAAAAAAAAAAAAGAACTCTTAGTTTGGGAAACTTACTAGTAGTTCAGAGCTTTTAAGATCAACTTTAAAGACACAAGGAGTTCTTTGGATTTTCTTACACCCACTGACTTTGTTTTGTGCTCTCAGGAGCTGGGATGAATGCCTGTCAGATCTGCAGCACCTGTCACACCTTAGTTCTCTGCTAATGCCCTGCTGCCTGCCACCACAGCAGCTTCCACTCCCAGTGGTCCTTGCAGACCTAGAAACAAAGGCACAGGCTTGGCAGGTGGCTGTCCTAGAGTCAGAGAAGGAGGGGAGGGACAAGATGCCAATAACATTCCTCTTTTCTATGCTGAGTAGTATGCGAAGATTTTTATTTCTTTTCCAGAAAGAATCAGACATTAAGAATCTGATAAGAACACTCTATAAAGATAACAACAATCCAGAAAAATAGATATGCATAAAATCATACAACTTTAGAGATTTATCTTAAAAATCTAATCCTTGTGCCCTGTGCACAGTTAAAAGTTGTAGTTCATAGCGTGACCTGCAGTTGAAGATAGAGGAGAGAGTATCCATGTAGCTGCGAACAACCTTATACATGCAAGTCAAGTGCCCACCGTGCCCCCTGCCTTACCAGCAGCACTGTCCCTCACTGCTCCTCCCGGATCATGTCCTGTTGACCATGAGGGAACCCGTCGCCGCTTCCGAGCACCATAGCGGAACAGGAACAAGGGACATGGAGAGTCTTGGGAGGGTAAGCTGTTGAATGTTTACCAGCCTAGAGAAGACAGAGTTTGCTCGGTTTTAGTTTGCAAATAGGATCAGGGCACCTCTGCTTATTACTAAAGGTACGATGTGCTGTTTCAAAGGTCAGAAGCCTAATTACATCGCTGAGTGTTAAAAAAAAAAATTTAAGGTTGAAACATTTTTGTCAAAGCAGAACACCTTCAAATGTCCCAATAAAAATCCCATCTGTGAGCTGGGCGGTGGTGGCACACGCCTTTAATTCCAGCCCTTGGGAGGCAGAGGCAGGCAGATTTCTGAGTTCGAGGCCAGCCTGGTCTACAGAGTGAGTTCCAGGACAGCCAGGGCTATACAGAGAAACTCTGTCTTGGAAACAACAACAACAACAACAACAACAACAAAACTCCCATCTGTGTAGAGCACTTTGAGACATCCAAGAACCAACAGCTCAATCCTGGCGATGGTCAGCTAGGCTTTACAAAGTACCCCTGACGTAATTACTTCATCTCTTGGGCTCAGTGCCCCGAAACCTGGGCTGCCAGAGCAGCATCTCAGTGGTAGGATGAGCCCTTCACCCAGGCCCTCTGACCTGAGGACTATGGGAGGACTTTGTCCCCAGTGCTTCTATGGAAGGCAGAGTTGAAGACCAGTCATCTAAGCCTTGGCACTTACTGAATGAAGCACTAGGTTAACTCTGTATACACCATGTGAAGGCAGTGTGCTGGCTGATAAGGAGAGGGGAAGGCCTTACAACTGACAGTCCCCGCATTCTGGAGCTTTCATTTTCTCTAATAGGCATTTTGTTTAAAAAAGATTCATTTATGCCGGGCAGTGGTGGCGCACGCCTTTAATCCCAGCACTTGGGAGGCAGAGGCGGATTTCTGAGTTCGAAGCCAGCCTGGTCTACAGAATGAGTTCCAGAACAGCCAGAGCTACACAGAGAAACCTTGTCTCAAAAAAAACAAACAAATAAACAAAAAAAGATTTATTTATTTATTTTATGTATACTAGCACACTGTAGCTGTACAGATGGTTGTGAGCCACCATGTGGTTGCTGGCATTCGAACTCAGGACCTTCAGAAGAGCAGTCAGTGCTCTTACCCACTGAGCCATCTCTCCAGCCTACCTAATATGCATTTTTAAAAGATTACCTGGAAAGAAAAAATATGCTAAAAACAACAGAACCCAAACCACCAGTCAAAAACACAGTGAAAGTCTTGAGTGCTAGAAAATGTAGACTTCTAAGGTAGGGTAGAGTTACTTGAGAGAGAAATGGGGTTCCCAGTCTTCTATAACCTTTCCAACACATAATATTGTATATTCTTTTAATTATATTTATCCTCATGAGTGGTAAGTGGTAAAAGGTGCTATGAATAAGGATGGGTAAGATATTCAGAACTATAGCTCTGCACGGAGTGACTGAGTCTGAAAACAAGTAGTCTGAAATTGAGTCTGAAGGGAAAGAAAATGAGTGGCTGGGGAGCTACAGTTAGTACATAGACACGAAGTTCACTGACACCCTAGGTATGAAGAGAAAAAATGAGAATGACTCAGTCACAGTAACGAAGCTTTGGGTTTGATTGACAGGGTTGGTGGTGACATCACCATTCCTGAAAGGAAAGCTGAGAGAAGACATAGATGTCATCTTAATGCACTTGAGGAAATCCAGGGATTTCTAATGAATAAAGATGAAATTCAGGATCTTTCTCTCTTCTCTTCCCCTCTCTACCTTAATCCAGGTCTCTCTCCTCCCTGCCCCCTATCTTTCAAAGAAATTTTGGTAGGATCATGTGATGGTTTGTATATGCCCAGGAACTATTAGAAGGCATGGCCCTGTTAGAGTAGGTGTGGCCTTGTTAGAATAGGTGTGTCACTGTGGGTGTGGATTTTAAGACCTTCATCCCAGCAGCCTGGAAGTTATTATTCTGCTAGCAGCCCTCAGATGAAGATGTAGAACTCTCAGCTTCTCCTGCACCATACCTGCCTGGATGCTGCCATGCTCCCACCTTAGTGATAATGGGCTGAACCTCTGAACCTGTAAGCCAGCTTCAATTAAATGTTCTCCTTATAAGAGTTGCCTTGGTCATGGTATCTGTTCATAGCAGTAAAACCCTAACTGAAACAGATTAAAAGACGGTCATTGTCATTTCCTGATATACTTGAGATCTCTCCAGCTGAGTTCAGCCACATTCAGACAGAACACTAAAGAAGACAAAAGGAATTATTGTTAGCCATGGAAGGAGTTGCAGAGACAAAGTATGGAGCAGAGACTGAAGGAATGATGATCCAGAGACTGCCCTCCTCAGGGATCCATCCCATATACAATCAACAAACCCAGACACTATTATGAATGCCAAGTGCTTGCTGACAGGAGCCTGATATAGCTGTTTCCCGAGAGGCTCTGTCAGTGCCTGACAAATACAGAGGTGGATGATTACAGCCATCCATTGGACTGAGCACAGGGTCCCCAATGAAAAAGCTAGAGAAAAGACCCAAGGAGCTGAAGGGGTTTGTAGCCCCATACAAGGAACAACAATATGAACTAACCAGTACCCCCAGAGCTCCCAGGGACTAAACCACCAACCAAAGAGTACACATGGTGGGACTCATGGCTCCAGCAGCATATGTAGCAGAGGATGGCCTAGTCGATCATCAATGGGAGAGGGCCTTGGTCTTTGAAGGTTCTATGCCCCAGTGTAGGGGAATGCCAGGGCCAGAAAGAGAGAGAGGGTAGGTTGATGAGCAGGAGGAGGGGGAAGGGAATAGGGGGTTTTTCAGAGGGGAAACCAGGAAAAGGGAGAACATTCGAAATGTAAATAAAGAAAATATCAAAGAAAAAAAGAAAAAAAAAAGAAACTCAAGTTTATACATATCTTGTTGGGTGTCTTGTACCCTGGATCTGGCTACCATAAATCACAGGTTCTCCTCCAATTTGTAAATGAAGATCATGGAATTAATCAGCCCCCACAATCATACCAAACAATCCACTTTTATGCACACGTAAATATATGAATCTAAAAATAAATAAATAAATAAAATTTAAAATAGTAAAACTATACTAAATACTACCAGGACTTCAATTGTAAGCTTCTTGAGTTGGAATACTACTGTGTACACCATGGGGCTGTGGTGCCCACTGCTCTCAGAGGGATGAGAGAATGTTCAGAGAGACTTCCCTCTAAGGCCTGGCACAGGTTCAGGAGTCCTAGAGGGCTGAGTGTTGCTACAACTTGTTATCTGGTTGGCTGGAATTCCAGCTGGCAAACTGTCAAAGAGAACTATGCGGTTCCAGTTTTCCATGCCCCAAACGGTGTCTTAGCAAACACTTACAACTAACAACGGAACTACTAGCAATGGAGCGATGTGCTCTATAAAGGGCAATCCTTCTGAAATTAATGTAGTTCCTAGACAGATTGTTCTCCTTAAATTGAAATCTACTCTAATGTTATCCTTATTAGTTATTCAGTGTTTTAAAACTGATTTTCTAGGAGATAAAATTTAACATAATAAGTTAAAAAATCTATGATCTATTCAGCATTTTAAAACAGATTTTCTGCAATATTTTCTAGAAGGTAAAATTTAAAATAGTAAATTAAAAAGCTATGATCTACTGAGGGCTTTGGAATCATTAAGGTTCAACACAGTGTCTCCTGTATGTAGGTGGCAGAGTCCCAGAGCCTCTACACGGATCTACCATGTTCATGTGTCAGGGCCCAATTCACTATTTCAAACCCTGGAAGTGCATTTTCTTTCCTTTCTCCCTTTTTTCTGTATGGGAGGTATGTGTATGTGTGTGTGTGTGTGTGTGTGTGTGTGTGTGTATACACATCAACCTTCATTGCCCTCTGTGCAGTGAAGCAGGTAGGTTCTCATACTGAACCAGCAGCTCTGCAGTTCCAGGTAGTCTACCTAGCCAGCTTGCCCTGGGGATCGGCCTCTCCGATGCTGGGATTCTGGAAGCTTCTATGTGGATTTTGGGAGTCCTCACACTTAGAGGGAAGTAAGCATTTCATCCACCAAGCCATGTCTCCAGCCAAAGCAGGCCTTTAACAGAAGAAAAAGAATCTCTAAAAGCCAGTCACTCAAACTCTAAGTGTGTACCTTCATACAAGTAATCTACAGGTATATAATATCTTTCCTTCTTTAAGATTCTTTATTATTTTAATTTAAGGCACTGTCTCATTCTATATCCCACGCTGGCCTAGAACCTACTATGTGGATCAGGGCCTTGGTCCTCCTTCCTCAGGCTCCTGATTGCTGGGATTCCTAACATAAGCCACCAAGCCCAGGGACAAAGTCATCCTTTGTCAATACTTGGATCCAGGACTAACCAAATGTCATGAAGGCACCAGGTTCATCCCGTTGGTTCTGGACCTTCCTTCACTTTGAGCCCCTTCCAATCCTCTCAGCCTTGGCAGCTTCCTTTCTGCACAGAGGCAGTCTCAGCAGGCTGAGATCCTGGAGGTCTAAATGAGGTCAGAGTAAAGTGCACAGCACAGCAGGTTACTGACCTCAGCAGGGCGTGTCCACAAACTGGCTCTTCCCTTCCACACACACCCAGAGCTATTAAGTGACCTCAGCTGCCCAGTTCTCAGAAGAAAACGCTACTCCAGAATCTCGGCAGCTTGGCAGCAATGGCTCTTTCCTTATTAATGCTTCAGCAATGACTACACCGAGAACAACCGCTTTAAAGCAAAGCCAAGAGAAGAAAACTAAGGAAGACCTTGTGCTACGTCTGCTCTTGCTCCTCCAAACTTATACAAAGTGTGACTCTGAAAGAAGAGCTCAGCAGGGACTCACAGAACAATTTCCAGCAAAATAAAAACAAATACGTCCCACCTAAGTTGTTTCTTGTCAAGTCTTTAGAGACCTGAAATCCCAAACAAATCTGACATATTAACCAGCATCGAAGATACTATGGTTATCATTGTGTTTGCACTGCACCAAGAGAAAGCCAGGAGCCAGGCGTCAGAGATACCTATAAATCCTGCACTATGAGCTGATGATGTACAAGTCAATTTACACACTCGCCAGAAACAAACAAACAATGTTGTGAAGAAAAAGTTATAGTAGCTATGCTTAAAAAATAAAGATGGGATACCCACATTGGAAGAAAATGAGGAAAAATGCAGCAGAAAGCCAGGTATAGTGATGCGAGCGAGTTCCTGTCATCTCAGCAGACAGGAAGCTGAGGCAGGAAGGTTGCCTACCCTGTTCCAAAATCAAAAAGAAAAAAGGAAAGCATGTGGAAGTTTCCGAGTCTGAAGCATAAGCACTAAGCATGTGTGATGCTCGGACACCTGCCGGTATTTGACCTCTTTGGTCAAAGTCTGGGCCAATGGCGGGTGTGTCTAAACTCTGAAAGCCAGCAAAAGATATGGAACAAGCCAGGGCTACACAGAGAAACCCTGTCTTGAAACAAACGGGATTGGGGGGAAGAGGGTATAATATTTGCACTGGTTTTAATGGTTCATCTGTCATTTCCTTTTTCTTCAGACAAAGAACTCTAGGCATGGTGATTGTGGTTGTTTAAAGGAACCCCCCCCCCTTTAGGGTCAGGCCTTTGAACACTGAGTCCTCAGATTGTGGCACTATTTGGGGAACATCTAGGGGGTGTGGCTTTGTTAGAGGAAGTATGACCCTGTGGGTAGGCTTTGAGAATTGAAAGTTTCTGCCATTTCCAGCTCACTCTGTGCTTTGTACTGCAGCTAATGACGTAAGCTATCAGTTTTCTTCTTCTTCTTCTTTTTCTTTTTTTTCTTCAAGACAGGGTTTCTCTGTGTAGCCCTGGCTGTCCTGGAACTTACTCTGTAGACCAGGCTGGCCTCGAACTCAGAAATCCAGGATTAAAGGTGTGCGCCACTATGGCCCAGCCAAGCTATTAGTTTTCTGCTCTTGCCCCTATGACTGCTGCTCTCTGCCTTCCTTCCCACCATGATGGATTCTTAGCCTTCTGGAGCCCAAGGCCAAATACAACTTGTGTGTAAGTTGCTTTTGGTCATTGCATTTTACCATGGCAATGCAGAGGATTTATTGATATAGTTGAGTACAAGACAATAATTCTCCTGGAAAGCAACTGTTGTAGCCCTGGCTAGTCTTGAACTCACTCTGTAGAGCAGGCTGGCCTTGAACCTGGTAGCAGCAGATCTTAAGTTCTCAACCTTTCTAAAACTTTGACCCTTTTTTAATACTATTCTTCATGTGTGGTAACCCCCCAACATTCTTTGCTACTTCATAGCTGTAATTTTGCCACTGTTATGAATCATAATGTACATGTCTGTATTTTCTGATGGTCTTAGGTAACCCGTGGGAAAGAGTTGTTTGGCCCCCAAAGGGCTCATGAACCTCAGAGGTTGAAGGCCCCTGGCTTAGATGCTGGCTTTGATTCTGGTGGGATAAATACATGTCACATAAAGAGCCAGGTGTGGTGATATACACCTGAAACCCCAGCACTCTAAGAGACAGAGGTAGGAGGATAAACACAAGTTTAAATCTAGGCTGAGCTACTTGGCAAGTTACAGGCCAGCCAGTGTTACATAATAAAGAAAATGAAGTTGAAGCAGGAGCAGACAATTTATAGAAATACAAGGTACTTTATATTGATAGAACTATCTCAACTTATTCCCGGCTACATGATTCTAAAGGAAATCATTTTTGGGGGACAGAATCTCACATATCCCAAGCTGGCCTTGAACTTGCCAAGGCTGATCTTAAACTCCCAATCCTCTGTTCCTACTTTCTGAGTGCTGGGATTGCAGGTACTGCCCACTGTCTAGCTTATACAGTACAGAAGAGTGAAACCCAGGGCTTTTTTGCATGTTAGGCAAGCTTCCTCTACTAGACAAGCCACAGCTCCAGCCTCTAATAACACAGCTTTTGCAAGCAGAAATGAAAAACCACAGTTCATAGTCACAATGCTTATCACTGGGTTCAGAGATGTTTTATAACACAAGCTCTATTCCTTTAGATTTGTGAATTTCATGTCAAAAAGTGCTACGGTGGACTCCTGGGAGAAAAGAGTCTATGACTATGACTAAGGTTCAACCAGACTGAATTACTGACCGCACCACTCACAGTGGCCACACTTTAAGGATCAGAAGTAGACCATATGTGCTTTAGAGAGCTGCTTCAAATCTATAACATGTCCCTAGATATTAAAAATGGTTTAGCTTCCAACATTTTGAAGAAAATGAGGCTTGTATTAACCCTACCTTCCAATGTCTTCAAAACTTCAAGAAGAATAAATGTTATACTATTAACTGTGTCATAAGTAACTCCTGCCTTCAAGTGAAGGCACGTTCACATGAAGGAAGATTTAAGGCCATTGCAGGAGCAGCGTCAGTCCCAACATCAACCATCAATTAGACAGACTAAGGACTAGTGAGATGCAGAACTACATGTAATGTGAAACTTCCTGCTCCAACACCACATTAGAAGGCTGGTGACCTTTGATCTATTATTATTTTCTTTAAAACAGCATTACTTGGCTGGAGAGATGGCTTCACTTGGTAAGACCACATACTATTCCTTGCAGAGAATTGCAAGTTCCTGGCACATAGGTTGGGCAGCTCCAGCACTAAGGAATCCAATTCCTTTGGGCTCCTTGAGTACCTGTACTCACATGCCACACAGCCTTGTGCTATACATAATTAAAAATAAAAAAATGAGTCTTAAAAATTATTATTTTTTTAAATAGTATCACTTCAGAAACAGTAATGTTGAATTTTAAATGAGCAGGTTTTTTATCAATTCCTTTTTGTTTGCTTTTAGACAGGGTCTGAATTTTAGACAGGCTGTCCTCAAATATTCCACGTAGGCCACCGTGGCTTCAGACTCTTTTGTTTTTGTTTTTTTTTTTTGAGACAAGGTTTCTCTGTATAGCCCTGGCTGTCCTGGAACTCACTCTGTAGACCAGGCTGGCCTCGAACTCATAAATCTACCTGCCTCTGCCTCCGGTAGCTTCAGACTCTTGATTCCCCTTCTTCGGCTTCTTTAGCAGAATACAGGCATCCAACACCACACCCAGGTAGATTTTTATCAAACCTCACTTCTAATAGAAAGGCAAAGGAAAGGATTTATAAAAAGACAGAAAAGGGGGTTGGTGAGATGGTTCAGCGGGTAAGAGCACCGACTGTTCTTCCAAAGGTCCTGAGTTCAAATCCCAACAACCACCCATAATGAGATCTGATGCTCTCTTCTGGTGTGTCTGAAGACAGCTACAGTGTACTTATGTATAATAATAAATAAATCTTTAAAAAAAAGACATAACAGCAAACAAGAAAACTCTGGAGCTATCCTTATCTGTGCTGTTAAAACAATTATGTGTTTTGCAAACTAGAAATTTTATTTAAGATGAAATAAAAATAATTCTATCACAATCATGCCATGGTGGCTCACACTTGTCATCCCACAACTTAGGAGGTGGAGGCAGAAGGAGCAGGAAGTAGAAATTTAAGAATGATCCCACATGTGCATGCCTGTGTGTGTGAGCCAAAGGATGCTACACTTTCCAAACAGAAAACAAAGATAAAACCTTGATCATAATTATTACTATTGTTATTATCATTATTATTATTTAGTCAGGGTCTCAGTATGTAGTCCTGACTGGCTTCCAACTCACAGAAATCTACCTGCTTCTGTACCCAAGTGCTGGGATTAAAGGTGCATGCTATCATACCCAACACAGATTTTATAAAAAAAGTACGGAAGTGTCAGGGTTTCAGGCCAGCATAGTTGGGCTACATGGCAAAATTTTATCTCAAAGGGGGAAAAAAAGAGGAGGGGGAAAAGCGTTCATCAACTTAAAACAAACAAACAAATGAGGTCTCTCTTGCCATGACCAAGAAGAAGTGAAATATTTAGCATCTAGTGCGCAAAACTTAGGTCACAGGACAGAGCAGGGTCCCAGTAGTCATCTACAGCCTACCCATAAGCCTTGTGTTATTTGGTTGCAGGGCAGTGGCAAGGCCCAGAAGCGGCAGGAGGGAGACCCAGGGCTGAGGCGGCAGAACTGCCCGCTCCCTTGGAAGCACTTCAATGAGCAGCTGGACAGCCACCCTAGTGCACCTGCTGCACATGGGCTCTGCTTCTTCCCACAGATCCAAAGGGATAAAAAAAGACCGGCTGTTGTTAAATCTCTTTGAATCTAACATTTGCTGGGAGGAAATGTCACTTTTCACTCTAGTGATAGCTAGGGAGCAAGATGAGAGGGAGAAAATTTGGGGTGAAGAAAAAAAAAACCCAAACATTTAAATATAACAAACTTGTAAAATACTTTCAAAATTATACAAAAAATTATATTATCAAGCTTCGGTGAAAACGGAAGCAGGGGGCTGGTGAGATGGCTCAGCAGTTAAGAGTACTGACTGGTCTTCCAGAGGTCCTGAGTTCAATTCCCAGCAACCACATGGTGGCTCACAATCATCTGTAATGAGATCTGATGCCCTCTTCTGGTGTGTCTGAAGACAGCTACAGTGTACTCACATACATAAATAAATAAATCTTAAAAACAAACAAACAAACAAAAAAACTATTTCCCTCCTAAGTAAAGATGCCAGACAGCATAAGGAAGTATAAATTCAGCCAGGCATAATGGTGTGACCTGTACTTGGAAAGGTAAGACAGTGAGACTCTGTCTGAAAAAACAAGCAAAATAAAACAAAAAAAGCCAAAATACAAGCACATGTCATACTTAATGTTTGATAATTACATAAATGGATAAGAAATTCAAATGTTTATATAACAGGATTATTTTAATGAAAGTAATTATTATGTTATACTTAGAAACTGATCTGTCTCAAAAACCAAAAAAAGAAAAAGAAGTTGAGAAATTGATTTGTTATAAACATTTTAAAAACAGCACAAATTGAAAAAACATACAAACAAACAAACCAAACTTTGGAGCATGACGCAGCTCATAGATAGGACAAGATCACACAGAGCGACATTAGGAACTGAGTAGTAATCTATGCTTTGCCTGCATGTATGTGTGTGCTCCATATGTGTGCCTGGTGCCTGTGGAGGTCAGAAGGTGTCAGAGTTACTCATAGTTTTGAGCTATCATGTGGAGCTGGTCATCAAATCAGATCATCTCTCCAGCATGTAAAAATTCTCCTTAAATGTTCAAAATCAGACAGGAAGATGAGGGGCTCAGGAGATAGAGCACTTAATGCACAAGCTGATGACCTGAGTTTGATCCCTGGAACCCGTGCAAAGTGGAAAGAGAAAATAGATTACACAAAGTTGTCTTCTGACCCCTATACACATGCCATGGTATATGTATATTCCCCTAAGAATCACTTTTTTAAATTACTTTTTTTTTTACAGTCCAGTCATTATCCCCCTTCTGTTCCCCCCTCCAACAGTTCCTTCATCCCATTGTCCTCACCATGTCTCCAAGAGGATGTCCCCATCCCCATACCCCCAATAATGTTTTAAATGTCCAAAATCTATTTTTACTTGCTAAATACCTGAACAAAGACCCCGTGCCCACTGACTGTCCTTGGTTGAAGGAGTTCTAGTCACCTGTAGCTTCTGTGTTGCTGAAACCAGTTTAAGAATTGTCTACAAGCATACTACAGTGAAAGAGTAGGGCGGGGCAGAGAAGCAGAAGGGATACTCAATCCCTCCAATCAACTTCATCATGGAACAATGTGGAAACCATTAAAAATCCTCACCAAGAATATCACCAGTGACCAAATGGAGCATGGATGGACTATATAAAGACTGATAGGCACACACATACATTCCCCTAAATGCAAACAGTAAAGATGCGGGCAAAGGAGTGTGGTGGCTTCTGCACCTTTGGCTGAGGCGAGGTATTGAGAACATCTGAGAAAATAATGCAGAGAAGCTGTGTGTGAGATGGTCTCTACTATCAGCACTCAAGAAGCTGAGGTAGAAGGAAGAACTGAAGAAACAAAATCTCACTCTTCATAAACGAGAACCCGATAGACTGGTCCTTCTTCACTAGGGAGGCACCCGCTTTACAGGCTTCACTGCAGACAGCCTTCCAGGGGGAGGTCAGTCTTCCAGCAGCAAGCATGGATGAAGTAAGTTGCTTAAGTAAGGCCCTAGGTGTGTGCCAGGTCAGGGTGTACATGTCACCTTCTCTCACTGCCATGGATGAAGTCATGGTATCCAGAATGCAGGTCAGAGGTAGCATAAATCACGGGAGAGTCACAGCTGTCAACAAATAACTTTCTATTACAGGAACTCACTTTCAAATGATGCTGCGAGAGGCAAGGAGGGAGATAAAAAACAAAACAGGATGATTTCATCTGGAATACTAAGTATAAAATCAGTAGAGATGCTAATGTGCTTCACAGCCTTTGTACCAGGAGCATTGTTAAGAAGGTAACTGAAGAAAGCCCAGTGTTTCCAGTCGACCCTTACAGGAGGCACATCTCCTAGTAGATCCTGCTCTTAAGAAAAGATCAGTGCTAACCGTTCATCATGGATAATGCTATGGGTCAATTAAGGAGGACAGTAAGCTACTTACTTTAGCCACTAGGGGTGGGGTGGGTGGGGTACTCCACTTGATGGTCAGGGGCAGCCTGGATTTGTGTATTTGACATTAATTTGAGACTGCTCAGGTTCTGCATTTTTCTTCCTTGGCTTTCTACATTACACTATGAGCTTTTGCCCTACAGCTCTCCAATGGTATGTTCTACATTACACTATGAGCTTGTGTGTGCCCTGAAGCTCTCCAATGGTATGTTCTACATTACACTATGAGCGTGTGTGTGCTCTGCAGCTCTCCAATGGTATGTTCGACTTGCCCCTCCACACCCCTTTCCCTTTGCATTTTAGTTTTTGAATCTTCTATGGCCATATCCTTGCCCTCAGATTCTTTCTTTGGTCACATCCAGCTTATTAGTGAAGCCATCAAAGGCAATCTTGTTGTTCCTGCTGCAGCATGCTTGCAATCCAACAGGTCTTTAGTTCTTTCTGAAAATGTCTATCTCTGTCAACATTACCTACCTGTTCTTGCATCTGTCTACCTTTTATTCATTAGCATGTTAATTATTAAAACCACTTCTGGGTCCAGCGAGGTGGACCTGCTAAAGCTGACATCAGGGTTTACCACTGAGATTCACATCTTGAAAGGAGAACTGGCTCATAGAAGTCATCCGACCTCCACTGGATGTGTGTGCACGCACGCACGCGCACACACACACACACACACACACACACACACACACATACACTACAAAAGCCAGGCAGCAGTGACCCATGCCTGTAATCCCATACTCAGGAGGCAGAAGCAGGTACATTTCTGTAAATTCAAGGCCACCCTAGTCTACATAGTGAGTTCCAAAACAGCCAGGGTTATGTAGAGATCTTGTCTCTAGAAAACAAACAAAAATTATTTTGTGGAGGCTCAAGAGATAGCTCAGCAGTTAAGATTACTTTCTGCTGTTCCAGAGGACCTGAGTTTAATTCCTAGGACCTACATGACCTGCTTAGAATGGTCTGTAAGTCCATTTCCAGGAGATCCAAACCTTCCTCTGGCCTCTTATAGCATCAGAAACCAATGCAGGGCGGTGGTGGCGCACGCCTTTAATCCCAGCACTTGGGAGGCAGAGGCAGGCGGATTTCTGAGTTTGAGGCCAGCCTGGTCTACAGAGTGAGAAACCATATGGTATACAGATATACATGCAGGAAAACATTCATACACATGAGATAAAATATTAATAATAAATAAGAAATATGTAAAACAAAATTCAAAGGTTTGGGGGCGTTAGGTTTATTTATTTTATTTAATGTATGAGTATTTTATCTGCATCTATGCCTATAAGCCATGTATGCCTAGTGACCTTGGAGAAGAATGTGTCTGATCCCCTAGAACTGTAGTTATAAATGGTTATGAGCCACCATCTGGTATGTGGGTTCTGGGAACCAAACCCAGGTCCTTTGCAAACTCAACAAGTGTTAGAAACCTCCAACCCCGTACCTGCCTTTTGTTCTTTCTTTTCTTTTTTTGCTTTGGAGACAAGTTCTCACTATGTAGCTCTGGCTGTCCTGAACTCACTACGTAGACTAGGCTGGTCTAAAACTCAGAGATCTACCACCTCGGCTTTCTCCCAAGTACTGGAATCAAAGGTGTGTACCACCAAATCAAGGTATGACTGCTTGCTAATGCCAAGGACATCTGAAATCTAAAGAAGTTAGTTGAAAGATTTGTATCTCATTATGAGAGCAGATGCGGAGAGATACCAGAAACCAGTCTCTCCTAGGCCCAAGGTTAGCAGGCACACCTTGGAAGGCAGGGATCAACTGACCTCCCTTCTGCTTATAACTGGGTTTTTTAAAATTCAAAAGTAGCATAGCTAATCATGTTTTTAAGCACACAAGATACTTGGAATGCCATGACATTCTAGGAACATGGAAAAAGAATACAGCCGCAGTTGTGAAGTGCACTTTAGGTACAATGTTTCCTTTGCTCCAGAAGCTCCTGAGAAACTGTGTTGCAAGGCGTCCATCTGCAAACCCAGCCTCGCCTGCATGCACTGGATGGATACTTTTGAAAGCAAGTATGAAATGAGAGGACTTTAACAAACCAAAAAATTCAACTGGGGGGATGGGTTAAAACACAATTAGAAATTCTACAAAGATAAGAAAAAAGATTAAAAAAAAAACCAAAAGAAAACAAAAAGAAAACAGATAATGAGATAAAGTGATAACAAGAAAAATTCCTTAAAATGAATGAAGGTTTTTGTCTTAAGATAGTATGGACCCTGGGTTTAGGGATACACACTTTCAATCCCAGAACTTGAAAGAAGGCAGAGGCAAAAGAATGTCTTTGAACTACAGAGTGAGACCCTGTCTGGAAAAAACAAAAAACAAAAAACAAATGTACAGGATCACAGTGTTAAGAAGAATGGCATTTTAAAAAACATTTATTTATTTATGTATATGAGTACACACTGTAGCTGTATAGATAGTTAGTTGTGAGGCCTCATCTGGTTTATAGGGATTGACTTTTAGGACCTCTTATCACTCCAGCTCAAAGATTTATTTATTATTATAAATAAGAACACTGTAGCTGTCTTTAGACAGCACCAGAAGAGGGTGTCAGATCTCATTACTCGTGGTTGTAAGCCATTATGTTGTTGCTGGGATTTGAACCCAGGGCCTTCAGAAGAACAGTCAGTGTTCTTACACGCTGAGCCATCTCTCCAGCCAGAAGGACAGCATTCTAAGTTATACCCTACATGCTTTGTAATGAGATTTTGGAGTTAAAGAGTCAACTGCTTTCATAAGAAGCAGTTGGATATTTAAAATGTTGACATAGGATATTATACAAGCAATACCAGATGGTTAGTAATCTACCAATGTCTCCTAAATTCTTAGTTAAAATGATTCCAAACCACCAGGTATGGTGGTGCATACTACAATCCCTACTTGGTAGTCTGAGGCAGGAAGATCTAGAATTTGAGAACAGCCTGTATTACATAGTAAGACTCAGTGCCTAGACAATAAATTTTAAACATAAGTATGTTTAAATGATTTTAAACATAAGTATGTTTCTATTAACCACACAGAAGAGCATTTTGGATAGGTTTGGACTGCTAATATATCCTGGACCCCCAAAATGCTTAGAGGTACAGATAGACTAGTGTGAAAGAAAGGAGAAGAGTGAACCATGATTAAGCCCATGATAAAAAAAAGATGACAGAAACTCTGTCAGCACAAGATAATACCTAGAGAAAAATTCACTTCCTATTCAAAGCCTGTGACGTCCACAGCATTCAGTCACATAGACCCACACACAGATGCACACTCCTGATTAGAAATAATCATTTAAAGAACACAAGAATCGATCAGAGTTTTCAAGGGAAAAAAATGAATGTTTATAGGAAAATCTGAGAGGGTATGTGAAAGAAACCAAAGTGTAGCATTATTTTTAGGAATTATTTAAAGACTACACTAAAACAAAATTCACTTAAGTTGGTGATTAAAACATTAACACCTGAAGCAAGCCAAATTTTGTGTCAGGATTGCTGCTCTTTCTCCCTCCTCTTGCTCAGCATGTTTGCCACACTTCGGGCTGAATTCTAGACGTCACAATCACAGCCGACATGAGCGATGCACCTATTTCAATTAGCAGTAAGAAACAAAACACATACAAAAAAACGTAGCTATAAATAAGTACTAGGATCTATGTTTTTCTTTTGTGTTGCTAGGATCAAACCGAAGCAAGTTTTGTCCATGTCTGCATATGCATAGAGCTATATCCTCTGGCCCCAAAATATGAAACTTACAGACTTATCAATAGAAAATAATAGCATAGAAAACAGAAAATTTGGGGCTGGAGACACACTCCCTCGCACATTAAATAAACAAATACAGAAAAACATTATGGTAGAATGGAGGGAAGAAAAGAAATAAATGCTGGAGGAATACTAAGTTTCACATCTTACATTCTGTGGAGGTAGGTCAGGTGGGTCAATATGGCATTGTTCAGTTTTTGTTTTTTTTTTTTCTTGAGACAGGATTTCTCTGTTTGGCCTTGGTTGTTCTGGAACCCTGTAGACCAGGCTGGCCTTGAACTCAGAGAGATCCACCCGCTTCTGCCTTCTGAGCAATGAAAGTAATAGCATGCAATACCACCACCAGCTGGCATTGTTCAATTTGAAAATGAAATGTTCCGTGATGAGGAAAAATTTTAAAAAATCACACTTTTAATTATATTAATTTAAATGTTTAACTTGTACCAAGTACAATGGTGCATTATATAGTCTCACCATTTAGAAGCAACAGGATCAGAAGGTTAAGGTCCTCCTCTAATATCTAGCAAGTTCCAGGGTAGCTTGGTTTACATAGCAAAACAACAATAAGCCCACATGCTTGGTGTGGTGATGCATACCTTTAATCTTTGCACCTGGAGACAGAAAGAGGCTAGCCTCATATTTCCCATTAAATGACCTGAAATCCTTATCTTCCTGGCTCCACCTCCCCAGTGCTGGGAACCTAGGCGTGAGCCACCACCCCATATACTCTTTAGTGGTAATAGTTTTTAGACCATGCACTCCATCATTTAATATTTCTAAAGTCAATCTTATTTCCATATCCCTAATAAGAATAGTAGAGGAGAGTCACAATCAGGTGACAACAGGAGCTAGTACATCTGAGAGCAACAATCCAAGGATGGAAATGATTCTCCATCTCTTCAGAGATTATGCCACTACCCTGTGCATTTTCTCAGGCCCAATAATGGGAAAGTTATGCTAAATTCAGACCAAAGACCATCCAGGCACTAGAGAAATCAGTCCTTCAAGTAATGATTGGAAAATACCCCCAGGAAAGTCCTCAAATGCATAGATAGCCTATGTAGCTTATGCTGGCCTCGAACTTCTGGTAGCTCATGTGCCTCAGCCTCCACAATGCTGGAATAACAAGCAAGGGGATCAAAACCCTGACTCTTGTCTACTCCATAGAATCAAAGGTGATGGTCGCTTTCTTCCTGATCTAAACAAATGCTCAGCACACGCCTGAAGAACAAATGGCATGCATCGAATCACCGAAACTTGACATCCCACTGGCTCCTCTTAGCAACATATCAAAATTTTTAGCTGTTCCATTTTGCAGATGGTGAAGCGGGTATAGAGAGGATAAAGCAATATGACAAAGACACACATAACCAATGAAAAAGAAAGCCACAATTTGAGAAGTTTCCTGTGTCATGACCTTAAATATGGAATCTGAGGAAACAGAAATCATCAGAACAGAGGTTAATATGGCCTGCATTAGAATTAAATATTGTCTCTTAAGCAACATCAACAAACTGACTTTCCCTCACAATCTTCTCATCTCACCTCAATCCTTAGAGTCTATGTCTGGTCACAATACACAATGCTGTGTATGAACTATGTTTTTTTTTCAAATCTAATAAATAATTTAAAAGTGGACTAAAGGTGGTTAATATCAAAGGGGTAATCACGGAAGTGCTTGGAAAGGCATTTTATGTACACACTTGTACATAAAATATGAGAGAGGATATGGCTCAGAGGTAAAGTGGCCCAAAGCCTTTAAAATAATCGTAACAAAAAATCAAATTCAAAAGAACACACAGAATTAAACCTACAGTTTTATAAGAAATATTAAAAGTGCGAAGAATGAGAAAAAAACAAATATTTTACAATTTGTTACAAGCAGGAATCAGTTTACAGTCCATCTTGGAGTTTTCATAACTAGTTACAGTATTTATTATTCACTAAAAATTATTAGTGTCATCATTTCTGCATGTTTGTCTCTCACCCGGGTAACATGTCTCTGTGTTCAACATTTGCTGTCACTCAGTTGAATGCAGGTACAAGCACTTCATTATTAAACTGCATGTAAAATTATCTCTCACTTTAATTTCCTCCATCATGAATGTACCAAATAATTTAGCCAGGTACATATGGTGGCATTATGGAAGCTCAGGCACAACTACCTCAAGTTAGAGGGCAGTCTAAGATGTGTAACCCAAGGTCAATCTAGGTTACACAAGGGGACTCAGTCTTAAAACAAAACCTACAACTAACCAAACAGATAAACAAATGTATCAGATAAAACCAAGTTTTTCTCTTTGTATTCAACCCATTGCTAAGCAAAGTTTCTCTGTACAAAAACATTCAGTAGTTTAGGAAAAACATTTATGTATACAATAGGAGCTATTTTTTAAAATCCAGGAATAAATATTGGATTTTAAAATAAGAAAAGTAGCTTTCTATCATTATAACTATTACTTAACTAAGTTAATTTGTAACAGAGTTTGGGTCAGCCTAACAAAGAGTTAACTGGCTTCAGGGCTACTTCTCCCATCATTTGCATACTTGTCAGAGTCAAAAGCAGCCACTCTTTTTCATTCAAAATATTAATTCAGGTGCTAATGGTTCTAAAATAGACAGGGTGTGGCTGCTTTTTTGCACCTATTTTTCTCTTTCAGACCAGTTTACTACACCTTCCAGGTTTTCTTATTCTGTACCAATAGTCCAAGAGCTAGCTAGCTAGTTTGTGAGATGCAACTTCACTCCCCCTGTTAACCGTTTTCAGAATTCTGGAAGGTCTATAAACGGTAAACCAAAGTTGTGTTTCAGCAAGTGGGATGGAATGAGATTAAAGTGGAGCTGCTCTAGAGCTAGGCAGAATCTTAAGTCACAGGCCTTGGCTAGTGTGAGTGCCCTTGTGTCTAGTCCACATAGGGTGTTCTCCGACAGCCTGGGGTACACAGTGACATCATGTCACAGGAAACTGTTACCTGCTGCATCTCAGTTGTTAACACACCTTCCAGTGGCAGATGATGTAATGTACAGGAACCCATGACTGCATATACAACACAAATGCAACTCTAAACCTACTCATACTTTACACATCAGAACCAGCAACTACAACAGACCAAGTATATACAAGAAGAGGCGTGTAAAGTCAAGATGCTTTAAAAACAAAACAACAACAACAACAACAACAAATCCCCAGGAATTAACTAGGGAAAGGAGGAAGTCCGAAATGAAAGCTTCCTATTGTGTTAACCCCCTAGAGGTGGATCCAGCGTAGGGCGGGGCAGCCATCCAACAAGGTGGATTTCAGCTGTCAACATGGGGTTGGGGAGAGAGGACCCTGGAAAGCCATCAACTTGCTGAGGCCAGAGTTCTTACTTTATGGAGTCGCTTCTCGAGACCCCAAAATGAAAGAAAGGATTTTTTCTTCTTCTTTTTATTTTTTACATTGACATGAATTTTTTCATACACTATGTTCTGATTATGATTCCCCTTCTCTCCGCATCTCCGAGACCCACTTTTGTCACTGTTGATTGTTATTTGAAAAGCATTGGTGAAATATCATACAGTTAATACATTTGGACTTATTGAGAAAAACATATTTTCAGTATTGCTGTAGACAAACATCTACATAAGACTGTTCAATTGATTGTTGTTTTATATCAAACAATTTTTATAATACTCATTTTTACTGTTATAATATTTTAATAATTTTAAAGAATATGATAACATTTTAAAAATGGGGAAAAAAAAAGCAAAGAAAAGCATTGGTGAGAAGGGGGCCATCCTTAATGTCCTGAACACTGTAATTAACAGAAACAAGGCATCATCTACCAAAACAAACAAAAAGGCTAGCAAGCCCTGCTCTGTGAACCTCTGAAGATGCAAAAGATTAACCTCACCCGATCACAGGCTCAGCTTGCCAGGCTTAGAGTAGGGCAGGCCTCACCTAAACACCTTGATCTTGGGGTCATGACCCGGTCAGAGCCAGGACGGGAGATTTTCGACTATTAATTAAGGGGGTGGGGACCCAGCCTCAGACACAAAAGCCTCCTCCCTCCCAGTGGTTGGCTAAGTGTTTGTAAATAGTGCTGCCAGGAGCCCAGGCCCACGTGTCCAACTGACAGGGTCCTGTGTAACAGACTTCAAAGCTTCTTTTGCACACAGAAACCTATTTTCTTGGCCATAAAAAATGTACATGTGGATGACAAAGAATTTACCCTAATACGGATTTAGTTGATCTTTATTCTTTCTTGTTTATTTAAATCACATTAAAATTAAGTGTACTGGTGCTGAAGGGCTCAGTGTTTAAAAGTACTGGCAGGTCTTACCAGAGGATTGGAGTTCAACCCAAACACCCAACATGTAACATCACAGTAATCTATAACTCAAGTTCTGAGAGATATGATATCCTCTTTCGGTTGCTTCAGGCACCAGGCATACACATGGTGCACATACATACATGCAGGCAACACCTTTCTTTTTTTTTTTTTAGATTTATTTATTTGTTTTATGTATATGAGTACACTGTAGCTGTCTTCAGACACACCAGAAGAGGGCATCAGATCTCATTACAGATGGTTGTGAGCCACCATGTGGTTACTGGGATTTGAACTTGGGACTTTCAGAAGAACAGTCAGTCCTCTTAACTGCTGAACCATCTCTCCAGCCCAACAGGCAAAACTCTTAATAAATACAATTAAAAGAGATCTTAAGGGCTGGAGAGATGGTTCTGTGGTTAAAAATATTAGCTGCTCTTCCAGAAGACCTGGAAGACATGGGTTCAATCCCAGCACCCATGTGGCAGCCATAACTGTCTGTAACTCCAATACTAGGACTTTGGACACCCTTACACAGAGATAGATGCTAGCAAGACACCAGTGGACATAATATAAAAACAAGTTATATATTAAAAAATAACAAATCTTAAATTTTAAAAATGACACGTTCTATATCTCTTAACACTTGAAATATGTACCTTGTAGAAATGATTTCAAATCTATTTGAGAGAAATCTACAAAATTTTCCACTTGAGAAAAAAAAAAGAATATTTTAAAAAGAAAGAGATCATTTCAAACTAGAGAAACCTTAGTTCCCAACTCTAATGACCAATTTTTAGCAGTAATCAAACCCAAGCCCTTGAGAAGGAGAGCCATCAGCCAAGCCACTGGTTAGGGGTACTATCTGCAGAAATAAATGTCTGCTACCTTTGATTTCTGCCAGTGTTGTCCCATGAATTAGAGGGTTCTAAATTAAAATACAGTATTGCTTACGTGTCAACCTAAACATAAAGTAGTGTCACAGGACAAAAAAAAAATCATTTAGGTGATAAAACAAGCAGAATTTAGAGTATAAAATTTAAAACATGTTCTAAGATACACCTAAGTTTTTACGAAAAGAAAAATTTATGTGTTAAGCATTTTTTAAATTGGGGGATTCCTTCTTTCCTCATAGAAATGTGAGTGACTTAACATTCATTTTAAGATTCTTGCCTAAACCTGACAGTTGATCAGCCAACTTTTATTTGTAGAAAAGCTTTCTCACTCTAATTACAGAGTGGTGAAAAGTGAGCCTTTTAATGCAAAAGTCATGAACGGTGCAAAAAACTGAGATTATGCTACAGCCAATGGCCGATATGAAGGTTCTGAAACTTCAGATGAGGAATGTTTTTCAAAGTGGGGACAGGTAGAAAAGACAGACAGACAAGAAGCAAATGGGCAGGAGCAGGCTGTGGTGCTGAGGACAGAATGCAGCTGTGACTGGAATGGGCAGGAGCAGGCCAGTGTGCTGACAGGCCCTGTGGTGGCTGGCCACCACGGTCTACCTTAGAGGACTAAGGTCTTGTTCTAATGGGTGACCTTCCAATTGTAGACAGGGAAGAAAAAGAGGAGAGTGACTCAGATACCATTTCACACCACTTGGCCTCATTCATCCTCACTCAGGTCACTGTTGTTTTGGGTTTTATTCCTAAGACAAAATACAAAAATAAAATCAAACGGAGAGTTCTGTGGATAGTGCCCATGAAAATGTAATACCCTGTGAAAAAGTCATTGATAAGGTGCATCTTAGCAATGTCCATGAAGCCATGACGATGACAATCACTATGGCTGCTGTACCCACAGAACAAGCTTTGGAAACTCGAAACAGTCGCAGTAGCAAAACCCAATGTACATAAAGCCAGTACAACTTATGAAAGGCAGCCGCCACCTGTGCCTCGACAGAGGCATGGTTCTCTGAAGAGAATAGTGCATCAGCAAAAACAACCCATTGGTTCTTTTGAATATGTTTTAATTTTCACAGAAATTATTAAAGTTTAAAATATCAACAAAAAGCCAGGCATGGTAGGGCATGCCTTTAGTCCCACCACTCAGAAGGCACAGGCAGGAGAATTTCTGAGTTCGATGCCAACCTGGTCCAGGACAGCCAGGACTACATAGAGAAACTCTGTCTTGAAAAACAAAAACAAGGGCTAGAGAGTTGGCTCAGCGGTAAAGAACACTAACTGCTCTTCCAGAAGTCCTGAGTTCAATTCCTAGCAACCACATGGTGGCCCACAACCATCTATAATGGGATCTGATGCCCTCTTCTGGTGTGCCTAAAGAGATCTAGAGTGTAAAAAAATATATCTTTTAAAAGAAAAGAAAAAGATAAAGAAAACAAAATCAAGAATAGGGAGAAATGGCTCATTGGTTAAAAGCACATGCTTGTCTTATGGAGGACCTGGGTTCAGTTCCCAGCACCCACACAGTGGCTCAAAAATTTCTGTTACTATAGTTCCCAGAGATATAGCTACCTGATGACCTCTTCTAACCTCCACAGACATTAGGCACATACATGGTGTACAGAAGCACATGCAGACAAAACAATGATTCACATAAATCATTCTTTTTTAAAAAATCAACATCAGATGCAGACAAGCATCTGACACCCAGGAGGCTGAGGCAGGAGGATCAAGAGTTCAAGGCCAAACAGAGTAACCTTATAATCCTAGTATCTGGAGAGGTGAAGCAGAAACATTTTGATTTCAGGGCTAGCATAAGAAAGACACTGTCTCAAAGAGAGGGAGGAGAGAGAGAAGAGAGGAATGCCAAGGCCATCTTGGATAAATCAAGTTTTAAGTCAGCCTGGGATACATAGTTAAGGCAAAACCAACAAATCACAATGTTCTAATTTTGCATGGGGGGAAGGAATCAAATTTTGGAAGTTCATAAAAGTAAAAATGGAGAACTAAAAAGTGGTGAATAAAGTCTATCAGGCTGGCGAGATGGTTCAGTGGGTAAGAGCACTGACTGCTCTTCTGAAGGTCCTGAGTTCAGATCCCAGCAACCACACGGAGGCTCACAACCACCTGTAATGAGATTTGACGCCCTCTTCTGGTGCGTCTGAAGACAGCTACAGTGTACTATGCTGAGTGAGTGGGCTGGAGCAAGCAGAGGTCCTGAGTTCAATTCCCAGCAGCCACATGATGGCTCACAGCCATCTGTACAGCTACAGTGTACTCATACACACAAAATAAATAAATAAACAAATAAATAAATCTTTAAAAAAAAAGTCCACCGTCAGTAAAATGATTCTCAAATACTGCCTGCTATCCTCGCACTCAAGAAATACATCTCTATGAGGCTGGGGCCAGCCTGGTCTACATGGCCTACATGGTGAGATCCTGTCTTGAAAAAAAAAAATTCAAATGTAGGAACAACTGAGGTCCTCTAATCCTTTTCTGTTTTCAGCTAGATAAGACCCAACACTTGTCTAGTAATTTGCTGCTAAAATATTCAATCTACAGATTTCATTTCTAGATCTTACTACACATTCAGCATCTGTTAAAACAATGACAGCCCTTTATATATTTCTTAGATTCCACCTCCTGAACTAACAGCCAAAGGCTACATAACTGAATATATTCTGCTAAAATACAATGGTACAGTCACATGCACGATGGAGAACTGTGCCCAACTTCTTTGTGCTCAAGATCATGAGATAAAAGGGCACAGAACTGGGTATACACAGGAATGAATGAGTGGGGAAAGTCAAGCAAGTCAAGCAGATGACATGAAGGCAAGCATGGCAGCACACATCCACAACCACAGCGCAGAGGAGGCTAAGGTAGAAGGAAGCTATCACGGACTACACAGCGGGGTGAAGACAGCATTGGATGTGAAAGTTTGTGCCTGTAATCAAAGCACTACGGAGGCTAAGGCAGGATTGCCATGAGTTTGATGCCAGCTTGTGCTACAGAGCATGGCTCTACCATAAAAACAACAATAAAACACAAACAAATCACTATTTCTCAATGGAAAAATGATTGTTTAGCATGTCTGAGACCCTGAGTTACACACACACACACACACACACACACACACACACACACACACACACAAGTGTAGTTGAATCAATTGAATCAATGCCAACTTCCTGGGTATGACACTGTACTAAAGTTGTGGAAAATGTTACCACTAGAGGAGAACAGGTCATATTCATAAGACCTGTGTATATTGCTTCATATAACTATAGAGATTCCACAACAATTGCAATAGAAACTTCAAATAAAAATATGTAGCTGGGTGGTGGTGGCGCACGCCTTTAATCCCAGCACTTGGGAGGCAGAGGCAGGAGGATTTCTGAGTTCGAGGCCAGCCTGGTCTACAGAATGAGTTCCAGGACAGCCAGGGCTACACAGAGAAACCTTGTCTCGAAAAGCCAAAAAAGAAAAAAGAAAATGTAATTCCAGGCTGGAGAGATGACTCACCGGTAAGAGCACTGACTGCTCTTCCAGAGGTTCTGAGTTTTAATTCCCAGCAACCACATCGTGGCTCACAACCATCTGTAATGAGATCTGACGCCCTCTTCTGGTGTGTCTGAAAACAGCTACAGTGTACTCATATAAAACAAGTAAATAAATCTTTAAAAAAATAATGTAATTCCGGTATAAATTTATTAAAAACCACTAAATCCCATGTTGAAGATGGGTGACTTTAACAGGAGCCATTCATCAGCTTTTCCTGTAGAATTTACATTAAGGAAAAATAGCATCACTGCCCACCAACCACCCTGACCATGCCAGTCACCAAGGGCTCTCACATTATTTTCCTATTGTGCTTTGAATACAGATGACACATGTTCCAGTAAAAAAAAAAAAAAAAAAAAAAAAAAAAAAAAGTTTTTACTAGATCCTGCTAGTGAATAAAAAGATACAGAAATCAGCAAGTGCTTAACAGACACAAAAAAATCTAATTAAAAAAAAACACTTGCAGCTTATTTAGAATAACAACAAATTTATTTTTATGCTCTAAATTATCCTTTGAAAATACTTTACCCCAGTTTAGTCATTTTTGGTTTTAATCCTCAGACTATTTAGAATATGATTTCACATCAGTTTTTTGGATGGGCATGGTAAGTACTCAGAAGATGGAGTCTGAGACCAGCCTGGGTTGCATAGAAAGCGCCAGATCATCCACAGCAAGACCTCATCCCAAACCAGAGCTGAAGAGATGGCTGGGCAGTTAAGAGCACTGACTGCTCTTCCCAGACCTGGGTTCAGTTCCCAGTGCCCACATGGCAGATCAAGATCTTCTGCAACCCCAGTCCCAAGGGATCTGATGATGCCCTTTCCTGGCCTCTGCTGACACTGGAGGAACACAGTGCAATCTAAACAGACAAGTATACGTAAAAATAAAATAAACACAGAAAACATATCTTTAAAATTGCAGGTTAATAAATATTATTGAATGCATTTTCCCAAAATATTTAAAACCTACCATTCTGCTTACTAAGCATAGAAAATTTAAATACTTTTTTTGCCTATAAATTTCTAATCTGAGATTTCCCCCTTTTAAATATTTATTTATTTATTTATTTATTTATTTATTTATTTTGAGACTGGGTTTTTCTACGCAACTCTGGATATCCTGGAATTCACTATGTACATCAAGCTGGCCTCAAACTTGCAAATATCTGCTAGCCTCTGGCTTCTGAATGCTGGGGTCAAAGGCATATGCTACCATATCCAGCCTAAGATTCAGCTGTCTGTGAGGTTGAAGTAGGTGTTGGGATCCTTGGACTTGTAGTTAGTAGGTGTTTGTAAACCACTCGGAATAGGTAGTAGGATTTAAACTCCCATCCTTATGACTGAGCAAAGTGTTCTTAACTGCTGAGCCTTCTTTCCAACCCCTTAAATAACTTTTATAACAAGTGGAGAAAGTCAAAACTGAGAATTTGCTTCATTGGAAATGGCAACTCAAGGTCAATTCTATTGAGAAGGATGATATATCTCTCCTTAAACCTGGAATTTTCTGCAATGTCCATATTATAGTCAGAATACACTTGGAAACAAGTAAGCACAAAGTGCACACAAGCCTTCCTGCTGATAACCACAGTGATACACTTGCTCTGGCTGCCCCTCCTCCCCTGCCAGACCCTACATACACCAACAGATGCACTGTATAACCTCATTCAATAATGTCACAGTATTCACTTAGTTTTGGCAGTAAACTGTAATAAAAACCAAAGTGTTAGACCCAAGTAAATACTGTGTGTTTGGCAAAAATCTCTGTGGCTGTGTTCTTCAGCACAATTTCCAAGATAACCACCAGCTCTGCTTGGCAACTGGACTCTCCCACAGTTAAGGCTCCAACTGTAAAGCTGGCTTCCTGCTGCTGGCTTTGGTCTATTGCTGCTCCTAGGAATTGCTATTCAGTGGTGGCATAGTCTTTGAGAAAGCATAATTTTAATGAATCAATACTGTCCCATTCAAGAAACAATTATATCTTCAAGTAATAAGCTATGTAAGATTATGAAATTTGACGATGGAGGGATGGCTCTGCAGTTAAACACACTGCCACTGGCAGAGGATCTGGGTTCCCAGCAGCACCCATGTGGCACTCACAACTACCTGACCCTACATCCAGGGAAATCAACATCCTCTTCTGGCCTCCAAAGGTACCAGGCATGCATGCAGTACACATAAATACATGCAAGCAGACACTCATACACAGAAAACAAATCTTTTTTAAAATAACAACTAAAAAAATAGAAGTGATGGCAGCATAAAGTCAGATCTAGGATAAAATACAAGGTAGCCTAAAATACTGGAATTTCACATTATCTTCTTGTTTGCTTGCTTGTTTGTTTGAGGTGCCTCATTCTATTGCCCAAGTTAGCTCTAATTTTTTTTAGCAATCTTCCTGTCTCAGCTTGCCAAGTGCTATGATTACAGACTTGAGATCAGATATTTCTAGGACAATTTATATGATGACAATTTTATTTTAAATTTGACTGATTTGCTTGGGTAATGATGGAAAATAGTTTCTTTAAGATGTATTGGAGATTCATAAGAAGGGTTTCGAAATGAGGCCAGCAAACAAGGAAATAGTAGAATGACAGGATCTGGGTAGAGCTAGAGAAATTGACAGGGAATTTCTAGCTTCAACAAATGAAACCAAAAGGAAACAAACCTGGCAGCCAATGAGGACTGGGGAAGTTATCCTAAAGAGTCCAAAGCAGGTGCGCACATTGCAGAAGTACTGGTGACGCCAGCATGCAGGGCCATATGTCGCCACATGGAAATGAAATGACACCACCCCCCTGGTTCCCAGCACAGACTTAAAAAGTAAATCTACTGAATGTCTTAAAGCACACTTAACAAGTAAGTGGGTGTAAATGAATCAATGCCTGGATCCAGTTATTTCTTCATTTGTTCCAGATGTGACTAGATGAAACAATGTATCTTCTAAAGGTACCAATCTTGTTACTGTTTTAATTTTTTTTTTCTAAAGTAAAATCAACTAAAACTACTCTTAAGAACTTTTAGAATACTTAGGTGGGACTTTAACACACAGAATAAATGAAAGGTTACTATAGACTTCCCACCCCATGTTTGTTTAAATAATTTCTCTAAGAAATGAAAAAGTATTTCTTTTTATTCAGTGTTCAATAATATACAAACTTTCCCTGAAACCTTTAAAATATTACTTAGCATCTGTCTTCAGCTGAAAACTAAAATGCACCAAGTAACAAGAATCTAAACTTCACCCCAAGAAAAGAGTAGGCCTCTATGACAACATAAAAAATAAGCCAACTTAAGCCTTCTTATTGGTTAGAATGCAAAACACTTTCATGAAGTTTGAAATATGAATCTGAAAAGTTACCTACCCAAGAAGTAATGACACACTGGTCTACTAGTGAAAAAAATTACTTATTTTTAATTCTAGATTGCTGGAATAATTGACCATAGTTTTCTCAACCAACAATAGATATTTATGGGAGGAAAAAAAAAAAAAAAAAAGCTCTGTTTCCTCTACCACTTCAGGGCAAGTCAGAACCAATGAACTGCTTCTGTTCAGGGATGAGTAATGTTTCTTCCCTCTGGTCATGTGGATGAGTCCCTAGTACCATGCTTAAAGCAAATGTAGCCATATTTCTCATTTCTGAGAACCAAAACAGAAAGACTTGTAAAGTGAACTATTAAGGGTTTGAAATTTTGATTTATGCAGTGACATGCCTTTCCCTCTACCCTGTAATCAAATCAACCCATACTGATCTTAAGTTTAAGCCCCAATCTTTCACAAACACTGTTCTGCTTAATAACACTTTTTAAATTAATATTTATTACGTTGTAATTTATACTGTATTCAAAATACATTACAAAACACACATACCAACATGGAGAAGAACGTAATTCCTCTTCAGTATTTCAACTTTCCATTAAAATGGAAATGTAATGGTTTCATTAGCTAGGCTACAATACCCAGTCTTAAACCAAACCAATACATTTTCCCTGTGAATCCCAACTTCCCTAACTTGTAATCTTATCCTTATGCTGGTTCTTTGCTGATGAATTCTGAGTATGAATTTTACCATTATAATCCTAGTTAGAGCAAAGTACCGTATGTGACTTGTGAGGTTTTTTTTAAGTCTACAGATGTATTCTGCTCCCCAGATAGACAAACACCACAACATTTTGTTAAATTTTAAGCAAACAACTTGTGAAAAACAACAAACAAACAAACCTAATTCTATTCCAAAAAATTGCTCAAAGCAAACAAAATCTATCATGAAGCCATTAACAAGCAAGTAACATGTCTTTTAACTCGACCTTCTCAGGAGTCTGTCCTGGACTCATTTGCTTTAGCCAAACGTAGAAAACTCTCCATAGAAACCCTATAAGCATTCTAACAGTAAGCAAGCAGGTCTAGGGAAGAGAGTCAAGATCTCAGTGAAGAGTGGGGAGGGATGTGTGTGAACGACCAAATAAAAGAGTGAATGCCAGAGTTAAGGAAATTTGGAATGGGACTGTTAGAGATCTTCGCCAGATTGGGTTTCATTTCTTTGGGCGCCCCTGACCTTGCCTTCTCCAACTCTGAACGCTTCTCCCGCCCCCTCCCCCGGCCTGCGTCTGCCTTTGTGTGTGTGTGCCTGTCACTTAAGGGGAACAGAACGAAGCTGATTCGGGGGCAGCACAAAGCCAACACACAGATTTGCACAGATTCTCTTACACACGTTTCCCAAACTGGAAGGCACAGCCCACGCAGAGCTTGTGAACCTTGAGAAAAGTGGGTTCTGGTCTTGTTTCGGGGAGCAGAGAAACTATTCTTTCCTCTCTCACTCAGCGCCACTAACAAAACGCGCGGACTCAAGAGAAAAAAGAAAGAATGGAAAAAAAAGAAAAAAAAAACTCCACGCAGCGGATCCTGAATCCACTCACTGTGACATCTGTCTAGTGTAGTCCACGAGGGGACAAACGTGCTGGAAGCCGGAGACACAAACCCAGAACAGGACCCAAACAAACACTACTGGAGATAAAAGAGTCAAACACACCGGCTCAGTGTTCTTTCCGAGGTGTCTGAGGATGAACTAGGGGCTCCTTTGACTTACACTAAGGACAGGGGAGAGTAGGATCAAAAGAGAAAGTGGTGGTCCCCAAAGATGAACTCTTTCAGGAAGGCAGCCCCAAGAAAACACTCACTTTCCTGAGGCTAAAAGGCTAGAAGAGCGGCTGGTGGGAGGTACAAAGGTAAGTTTTCTGGGTACAGAGGGGAGACACGCATTAGCAGGGAGAAGGGACCCCAGAAGTGCAGGTTGCAGGAGAAGGGGGTGCTGAATTAAAACTATATTTGTCAGCCATGTTGAAGAAGCTCCTGTAATTTGTGAGGCTTCCCTCTTCCCTCTTGGTATTTGTGGGTGACATGACAGTCCCCACAAGGCCGAGAGAAAAGAGAGGGAGATTGGAAAGGGACCATTCCGCAGCCGAAAAGAGCGAGGAGAGAAAGAGAGAGAGAGAGAGACAGGCGTGGACCGCAGCGCTCTGACCTGGTTCTGGCCCCTCAGCCTCCCAGTCCGCCGCCGTCGCAGCCGGGTCTCCTTTCTAACAAATCCTACAGGGCAGCCATCTTGCTTCCTTCTGCTCCTCTACGAAAGCAGCCTCGCCTCCGCATCAATATTCATAAGGCAGTTTGACGTCTGTTCTCTAGGCTCGGCGGGGCCGGCTCTCGGGCGGCCGCCGAGGGGGCGGACGTGACTGGCATGCGAGCGGCGCGGGCGCGAGCGCGGACGGGGGCGCGGGCTGTGCGCTCGCTCCCTCGCGGGGACGCTCCGGGGCCCGGGCTGTGCGCTCGCTCCCTCGCGGGGACGCGCCGGGGGTCCCGGGCTGTGCGCTCGCTCCCTCGCGGGGACGCGCCGGGGTCCCGGACTGTGCGCTCGCTCCCTCGCGGGGACGCGCCAGGGGTCCCGGGCCTAGGCGCTCGCTCCCTGGCAGGGGCGCGGCGAGTCCCGACTGCAAGCTCCCTCCCTCGCGGGGGGCTAGGGGCCTCCTCGGCCTCGGCTCCTCCCCGGCTTTTCCTCAGCCCGGGGGACCGCCGGCCGCACAGCCGCGCGTGGGCCTCTGCGCCTCTGTCTCCCGCGGGGGCCGCGTCCGCACTTGGAAACTCTGCGCCCTCCCGCGCGCTCCAGGGGCCCCTGGCTCCCCGCGCTCCCGCTGCCAGCACCTCACCAGTCGGCTCCCCATTAGCCCCCACGCCCTGCCAGCCCCTTCCCTGTGGCCCAGCCAAGCCGCTCCCCATTTCTCCAAGGCCGTGCCGGGAGAGCTCGAGGGGCCTGAGCATCAGAGACTCCTCTCGGCAGCAGTTCGGCGGCGCCGGGGCTCTCCCCGCCCAGGCCCACCTTCTGTTTACTTTGGCCACGTGGGCCGCGCAGGGCGTGCTGTCTTCACCGAGCTGACAGGAGCCCCTGCTTGTCACTGGAAAGAAACAAGGCAGCAGTTTCTAATGTTCAAGTCGCCCCCGCCTCGTCCCCCCCCCCCCGGTCAGTTCCTCTATTTTGCACAAATTTCCACTCCGTACGGTAAAGTAATGAAGAAACCGCCTTGTGGGAAGCTGGATTCCGAACAAGCGCTCAGTTTTCCCTGAAGTTCAAGGCTTGTGCGCACCAGCTCTTCTGCTGACACTTTCCTCTTTTCTTGCTCAGTCGTTTTTTACTTACATTTTAAATGTTCCTTTTGGTAATCATTAACTTTTGAAGATGAGATCGAGACAAATTCATAGGAATCATGAGACAGTAGTTTAGGAAATTTGCGCGTGCACACCCACCTACTCTCCTGTCTTCAGGTTTGCAGTCACTGAGTGTTACCTTTTAAATAGGTAATTTGGGAACCTCTTCTATGGGATCGGTTGCGATCACAGCAACCTTAAGTCTACTTTAACGTTATTATATTGTCTGTTAAGCACTCTTTGCTTTGCGTGGGGGCGTGTGTGTGTGTGTGTGTGTGCATGTGTGTGTGCGCGCCTGTGTGTTCTTTAGAAATGAGGCCTGTGACCATAGTCATAGCTATTCCTAAGAGTGATGACAATAGGATCATTTGAGCCCTGGAGTTCTGGGTCAACCCTGGCACACAGTCAACTCAAAAGAATAAGGCAGACTGATGGAAACTTACCTGTAAAGAAGCTCGACTTGCAAACCTAAGGACATTAGTTGGATCCTCACAAATTATGTAAAGGTAAAATAAATTACACTTAGTAATCCTCTGGCCTACCCATACTTAAGTGTGCTGTGGCATGCACCCATAAATACCCAATATATATTCTGTCTGTCTGACTGTCTCTCTCTCTCTCTCTCTCTCTCTCTCTCTCTTCCACACATACACACACACAGAAAGAACACAGCCTTTAGAAGTCTGAGGCAGTAGGATGTCTGGGAGTTTGACCTCAGCTGGATCTTGTAGTTAGATTGTGGAAAGAAAGAGAAAAACAAACAAACAAATAGCCATGATACCTTCCCTTAATTTCATGAAATGCGAACACTTCCTCTTTGTAAAATGTTCTCATTTATGTATGTACTCACACAGGAAAGGCTGGGAACTCTATGTGTCACATTGTTACTCTATGTGTCACATTGTTACTGAGAAGAATGCTTAAAGTAAGTTCTAAGGAAACAATGTTTCTTGCATTTAGAAACAGTTACCAAGGTGTGATCTCACAAGTCAGTAATCAAAACATTTAGCTGGGCTCTACAGCAAGACCTTATTTTTAAATTAATTTTTTTTCAGGCTGGGTCTCACTCTGTGGCCCTGGTTCATCTGAAATTATGTAGACCAGGTGGCTTAGAACTCATAGAAATCAGCTTGCCCTGTTCATCTGCTTTTCTGGCCTTTTTAAATAAAAATTATGATTATTAATTAATTACTTTAGTTTATTTGTATGAGTCTTGCTGGCATGCATATTTGTGTACTATGTGTTGGCCCAGTGCCTCAGGAGGTCAAGAAGAGGGTGTCAGTTACAGATGATTTTGAGCTGCCCTGTGGGTGCTGGGCATTAAGCCTGGGTCCTCTGCAAGAACCAGTGCTCTTAACCACTGATCTATCTCTCCAGGCTTGTTTCTATTTGTTTACTAAGCACCACCAGGAGTCTGTTGAAGAGTCTGTTGGATTTCTTTGGAAATCCAAAACTGCCAGCTAGTGATCAGAACTAAAATAGCCATACTATTCCTGTTGAGACTCTCTCCAAACTAGAGTCATTCTCAGATCTAAATTTTAGCAGGGGCAGCCTCTGAAACCTCAGCAGGTATCTACAGTGCCCTTGGAAGCCATCTTTGGAATCCAAGGAGTATCTAGGAGTATCAAGGACCTGTTGTTTGGTCCCGTGTTCTGCCTTTTCTGCTCAGAGAGGCTCAAGCCACGGTGACAGGCTTGTCATGTCAGTATCCAGGAGCTGGGGAAGGAAGGGTCATATGCCCATGGTCATACTCAGGTGGCTACACTGAATTCTAGGCCAGTCAGGGATACATGAGACCCTGTCTCAAAACAAAACCCCCATTTAGAAACTGAAATCCCCATTGTAGTTCAGGGGTCTTGCTCTAGTTATTCAGCATTTAATGTCCGATGCATTGACAGTCAGAGCACACTCAGGACTAACCCAGGAGTAGGAAGTAATAGGATTCCCATCCTACCACAGCCTGGCCCATGTAGAGAAGGACAGCAAGTACTATGACCCACACGGGATGACCTTCATCTGGAATTATCTTCAAGGCCAAACTCTGGGAGTTTTTGGAAAGCTGGCCAGCAGGTGTCATATAAAAAGTACTTGCCACACCAGGTAGTGGTGGCGCACGCCTTTAATCCCAGCACTTGGGAGGCAGAGGCAGGTAGATTTCTGAGTTTGAGGCCAGCCTGGTCTACAGAGTGAGTTCCAGGACAGCCAGGGCTATACAGAGAAACCCTGTCTCAAAAAACAAACAACAACAACAAAATATTAATTTATAAATAAGATGTATGGGTACATGATGGTTGAATGCCCACACCCATGTATCAGAATACATGTGGAGAACACAGGACTTCCATACTCTCCCTTCCTATTCAGGTTCCTGTACCTCACCTTAGTGTAGTCATTAGGCCTGGCTGTTGGTGATGGCCTGCTGTTAATCTGAAGGAGCCCAGTAGCACCCCCTGCACCCTCTCACAGACAGTCATCTATTACATTTCCCAATGAGAACCTGGCTCCTAACAGGACTAGTTGTACTCTGGACTTCCCGTCTTATAGGGCAAGGAGCTATGTATGAATTGTGCCCATGGTAATTATTTAATTTTAAACATAAGAAAAGAGAGGAAGGAGAAAAAAAATAATCAGATTTCTGATTTTGTATTAACTGAGCAAAATTGTCTTCCTGTAAGCATTTTGTGTGGAGTTAAATTTACTGCTGAATTTTAAAACACAGGAAGATTCCCTATAATTTATTTTTTCTTGACTTGGATGTAAAGTTCTACATGGACCATTGAATGCATTTATGTCATGCATAGTATCACAGTTGCTTAAAAGTATGGGTTTTGGAGTTGAAAATCTGCCTGGATCTCTTTCTTTGTGAACCCAGACATGTTACATAACTTTCTGATTATTTTTTTTTCAGCCCTTAAGCACTGTTAAACACAGCGTTGTTGCAAGGATTAACTAAGACTCCAAGTATGTGTGTGGGTACTTATTACTCTTATCAGTAGGAAGCCATCTACGTCCAGGAGCGTTTCTTGACTAACTGTAGGAATATATACATAATTATATATCTTTCTATGCTTAATAATAGACGGGAAATTTAATGTTGGTATGTATTTTTTTAATGTGTATGTGTGTGGTCCGGAGTGTATGTGTGTACATCATATGTGGTGCCTGAGGAGTCCAGAAGCGGCATCAGATCCCCTAACACTAGAATGCAGGCTGTTGTGGGCTGCCCAATGAGGGAGCTCACTAAGAGAAGAACTCAGATCCTCTGCAAGAGCTGAGCAAGATTTCATAACTGCCTGGCCATCTCTTCAGTCCCCCAAGTATTCAAGTCCCTCCACCCCCATCCTGTCTCTCCAGCATCACTATATAATCTTGGATAGGCTAGGACTCACTATATAGACTAGGCTGGCTGGCTTCAGACTTAGAGAGCTGCTTTCTCTGCTTCCAGAGAGCTGAGACTAAAAGCATGGTATATATCTGACATATCTATAAGTTTCTTTATATTAAAACTGTTAAAAAAGAAAAGCCTTTAAAACCATCTCCTTGGTTTATCTTTTAAAACCTCTCTGTTGTAGCAGGTGGTTCTTGTCCATCTGGAAGTATGCTTGGGTTGCAGTTGCTTTTTCGGAACATTTTCTTGCCAAATTCTTTTCTCTGTATCCCCACCCACCCCTAACCACCATGACATTTTACTTTAAAAGAAAAAATATTATTCTTGTTGGCTACTGTGACTTTTAATCAGAAAAATGAAGTGAAACTATGAATGTCTGTAGATTATGAATTTTTGTTTTTTCCATTTTTTTGTTTTGTTTTGTTTTGTTGATTTAAAGAAAGCCTCTTTTCTTAGCTACTTCTGGGAAGGGACTGCTCTGGTGTGCATAATCACTTGTTTCCTGGCATTAGGGTCCATCTGTAGGAGGAATTCAGAGCCAGCTTTTGTGAGTACTATGAATTTTTGAGATCTGCCCCTCTTCAGGTGTGGCTAATCTAGTTTTTAAAAGAAAATTTACTATCTGAACAACAGCTGATGGTTTTCAGACCCTCAGCTATGTCTCTAAGATGAAAAGGAGGGGTTGCTGCTACCCCACTACAGAGCCTTTGCTTCCTGACAGAGGCGGGAGATGCGAGAGCAGCAAGAGCCCCATGCCATGCTACTTGGTGTCAAAGACTTGACTTGATTGGCCTGAGCATCTGTTGTCTAAGTCAGTTGTTCCTCCACCAAGCTTCGTGGGGAGGAGGCCAGTTCCTGTCTGCAGCAATCCACTGGAGAGCCGCCTTACACTGCACTGCAGGTTTGCTTTTGGATTTTGATTTTTTATTTGTTTTTGTTTTTGTTTCTGTTTTGTATCGTGCTAATGACATAGACAATACACCAACAACGAGACACACTCTCACTGTTCTTCCTGCCGTTCCGTGTAGAACATTGTTTTTAAAGACCTGTTTTGTTGTTTTGTTTTGTTTTCTTTAAGAATTATGCTACCGGGGTGGAGAGATGGCTCAGTGGGTAAGAGCACTGAATGCTCTTCCAAAGGTCCTGAGTTCAGATCCCAGCAACCACATGGTGGCTCACAACTACCCATAATGAGATCTGACGCCCTCTTCTGGTGTGTCTGAAGATAGCCACAGTGAATTACGCAATAGTGAGCGGGGCTGCAGCGAGCGGGGCTGCAGAGGTCCTGAGTTTAATTCCCAGCAGCCACACACATGATGACTCATGGCCATCCGTACAGCTACAGTGTACTCATACACATAGAATAAATAAAATAAATCTTTAAAAAAAAAAGAATTATGATACCTACAGCTTTAAAAGAATTACAGAGATTTCACAAAAACATTAAATCCTACCCTGTCATTTCATAGCTCTGAAAACTTTTTTTTTTAAAGTATATATAACATGATAGAGGGTTTCAGCAATCTTAAAAGACAACTGAAGGTCAGGGGGCACAGCAGTTTTGCTAGGAAGCAGTTTTGCTGTAATTCCTATCAAAGGGAGGGAGGTAGATAGAATGCTAATGGGAAGATATTACCAATAGATAAAAACATTTCTGAATAACTCCTTAGCCTGGTGATGTGAATTATCAATAATGATTTTAAAAAAACCATTGTTTTCGGGCTGGTGAGATGGCTCAGTGGGTAAGAGCACTGACTGCTCTTCCGAAGGTCATGAGTTCAAATCCCAGCAACCACATGGTGGCTCACAACCACCCGTAATGAGATCTGACGCCCTCTTCTGGTGCATCTGAAGACAGCTACAGTGTACTTACATATAATAAATAAATCTTTGGGCCAGAGTGAGCAGGGACTGAGCGAGCGGGGCCCACCGGAGCGAGCAGAGATCCTTAAAAAAAAAATCAATTCCCAACAACCAGATGAAGACTAGTGTACTCACATACATAAAATAAATAAATAAATAAATAAATAAATAAATAAATAAATAAAAACAAAACATTGTTTTCTAAAACCAGAGACCACAATGATATGAGGGCCAGCTTTTGTGAGTACTATGCATTTTTGAGATCTGCCCCTCCCCAGATAGTATCTTTTCTTACTATGACATGACCTTGTTTGACCTGGTTTATGTATGGTCTAGTGAGATATTTCTCTATTCCAATCCTATTAAAACATTACTGTCCTAGGCCTGTGTGTCCTTTTTAGACAGTATCATCTGCAGATGAAGAGGCAACTTTTGCCCAGTGGCTGTCTTGCCACAGCTGGAGCAGCTCAAATGATGCTCAGTTTATTCTTTGAGTCTGAGAAAGGGGTACTGTCAGTCGCAGACAGGTCTCTAGCCAGATGAATAAATAATATCAAATGCCATATTCTGTGTATTTCTGATGTTTTTGAAAACCAACTATCTATGTAAAGTAATCTGGACTATTGTCTATGAACTACTCTCAGTTCTTTTTCTTGAAATCACCCTAATAATAAACACAGAGCCATGAATTTGCTAATTTGGCCCTAAACTCACAGGTCTAAACATCTCAGATCTGTCTATAATACCAGTAAAAAAAAAGGAACTGGTTCTAAGCCCTGTCTACTAGGGAAATACTGAAACCAGAAATCTCTTAAGGGAATATAGAAAACTTCGTCTTTTGGTCTTGAAGTATGTACAACAGAACTGTATTAGCTACACCTCACAGTCAATAAGAATATCAACTTAAAAGCTCTTACTTATTTCTTGCATACTAGTTTAAGATGGAAATGGTTTATAACACAAGCCTCAACTTTTACCAATCATTACTGCAAAAATAGGATACAAAACTCAAAACTAATAATATAAACACCAAAGCAAACTTTCTGAGAATAATCTGTGTATCTGAAGAACTACTCAAATACCTGACTAAATTCTAGTCACACAATGTTTCTAGTTTAAATTATCTATGCACCAATTAAATCACTTTCAGTACAGGGTAAATATTATCAGAAGGTCATTTTACAAAAGATAACGTTGATTTTGTACCAAATAGGAACATATGAATTTAACTCAGTAACAAATTATAAGGCTTTCTATAGCTATACAATTAAATCTGGATATTTCTTCCCTGTTTCAAATATAACCATTAACAACCCTCTCTAGCCCCAAAGCCCAGGGAACTGGGTAGATGACTCATCATAACTTCTTCAAGCTGAATGGGGGCATAGATATAAAAGAGGGGTGAGGAAGGAAAAACAGAATTAGTCTTCTGTGTCTTAACTGGATCAGGCTGAAGTTCAGGACACCAGGAGCTCAAGCAGGCAAGTTTAGCATGTCTGATGAAGGGATTTACCAAGGGTATACATTTCTGCAACATATGAATCTCAAAACAAATTCATTATCAACAAGATGTATAAATGACAAGATAAAATTCCTTATTTTGCTAAATGCTATGAGTGCACCATTGGACGGGTGCATTTGACCAGGGACCAGAAGGGAAGGCATCTCCCACTGGCTCAGTGACTAGGTGCAAAACAGCCTCCTCCCAGCAACAGCCACAGCTGTTCCAGGCTTCCTTTTTAAGCTTGTTTACTCTAGGGGCAAAGGTGCTAGCAGTTTAGCATTACTACCATGTTTCGATAGAATTTGGATTATTTTTCTACTTGCTTTTTATTTCCAAGGCAAACTAACTCTTTCTTTATTTGTCTCCAGACTGCTCATCACTTGTCTCTACTTTACTAGACTCCACACCTTTTGTAATGTTAAGGTATAACCATAATTTAAACAAAACCCAGTTTTAAACATTCCATTTTCTTTAGAATCAATATCAAAGCATTACTGTCACATTACAAAGCTTAGCTGCCAATTCTTACATATGGATGCATGACAGTGCAATTTTGAATACATCAAAGACATTGTTTTAAATCTTATCTCTGGTCCAGGCCTCACCCTTGGCCTCACTAAATTTGTAAGGGGTAAGAATTACATAAAATATTCCTGGGTCAGCTCATGCCAGGTGTTGTCGCTTAACATGATTCCAACCCCGAGTTACCAATTTTAAGCTAATTCTCTGTTACCAATATTACATGCAAAATGCTGTTGTCCCCTTTAAGAGCTACACCTGACTTTGCTTTGTTGAACTGGGTGCTACCATGAAGCCCAAGTGGACTTTGAACTCACCACATAGACCAGACCAGACTGGTCTCAATATTGTGAATTTATTGCTATCCTTCTGCCTCTTCCACTTGAGTACTGGGGTAACAGCTATGTACCACCAGATCTACAAACAGGTAAACCACGTTTTCTGTAGTATTGGTAATAGTGAGTCAATCTTACCCTCCATTTTAGCAGATTTCAATGCAATATTGTGTGCAAGATTATTACTCCTTCATTTTCTTCCTTATATTTCCTGCCCTACTTGGTAGAATTTGGCTTTTTGTTCAAGTATCTTCACAAAGTCTTTGTCCATTTTCATCCAAGTAAAAACCACCTAGAAGTGAGGATTGCCCATGTGGGTGGGTACATGAGCCACCAGCTTCTTCCTGTCACTTCTGTGCTTTGGAAACCTGGGCCACTTTCCTAACTTGCTGCTCTTCATAGCCTCCCCGCCCCCCAGTCCCATAAACCTTGTTGTCCTTTCTTTTGGTTTATCTTGTCTTCTTTCTGCTTGATTTTACTTAGCTTAAGGACAGTCTTACATAGGAGAGCCCTAGGCTAGCCTTGGACTTGTGATCTTCTTGCCATCTTGACTTATGCCATCTTGTCTGCATTCTCACCTCTTCTGATTGATTGTTGAGTGCTGTACTTTGGTCTCAGCTCTTTGGGAAGAGAGTGAGACACAATCATCTTGCATAAGAGGAAAAGGATTGAAATACCTTTTATGGTGTGGAGAGGTGGCTCAAGGGTTTTGAGGTATACAATTCCCAAGTGTATCCTCCTCAAAACACCCCCAAACCCCTCTGGGTGGTACATAGACACAAATAAAAAGTAAGGTCTTTTTTTTTTTTTTAAGATTTATTTATTTATTATATGTAAATACACTGTAGCTGTCTTCAGACACCCCAGAAGAGGGCATCAGATCTCATTATGGATGGTTGTGAGCCACCATGTGGTTGCTGGGATTTGAACTCAGGACCTTTGGAAGAGCAGTCAGTGCTCCTAAACTCTGAGCCATCTCTCCAGCCCTTTTTTGGTTTTTCGAGACAGGGTTTCTCTGTGCAGCCCTGGCTGTCCTGGAACTCACTCTGTAGACCTGGCTGGCCTCAAACTCAGAAATCTGCCTGCCTCTGCCTCCCAAGTGCTAGGATTAAAGTGTGCGCCACCACTGCCCAGCTGTAAGGTCTTAATTTAGCTTAATTGATGACCAAAAAGGGCAAACTTGCCTTTCTGACCTGCTCCTGACTTTTACGAGTGACCCAAAAGTCACTGTACCTAGCACGGAAGTTGGAAGATGGATAGAGCGCCCTCTGCTGAACTTGTTACCGAGGCATAGGTCCTTGGAGATACTCTGGAAATGATGCCAATTGGAAAAACAATCAGAACCATCTAGGGAGCTTTGGGAAGCAATGTGTAAGCAGGTTTCCCGACTCCACCTCTGGGGGTCCTGAGGAGAAGCTCTCAGATTAGCTCTGGGGTGGAGGCTAACAAGGCCTTTCTGAAGCTTTCCAGGGGTCAGATACAGTAGACCTTCAGAAACCACTGGGACCGCCAATCTGTGCATATGGAATGAATAAAGGCATTTAGTAGCCAGACATGATGGCTTCTTTCTCTAGTCCCAGAACTTGGGAAGCTAAAGAAAGAGGATTTTCAATAGGAGGCCGTTTTTGAGTTACAAAATGAGTTCCAGGTCGACCTGGACTGTACCAGTGAGGCCCAGTCTCCAAAACAAAACAACTGGGCAAGACTAGTTTAGACCTTTCTTGGTTAAATTATTTTCTTACCTACAAATACTCCTAACTGGAGAGACATAAAAATCGAAATAAGGCAGGGTAACATTATTTGATATTCAATTTTCTTCTTATCCTCTATAGTGTTTGAAAATTTTCTAGACAAGTGTGTAGAAAATGTAATGAGATCTGACTCATTGCCAGCTCAGAGCCCATGGGTGAATGCGAAGTCAATAGTTCCCTGCAGGGCTGGCACTACAATTTGTTTGCTCTCTCTCTCTTTCTCTCTCTCTCTCTGTCTCTCTCATATATATGTCACATGATATATAGATAGATATAAATATCTATCTATATCTATATCTATCTATCTATCTATCTATCTATCTATCTACCTATCTATCTATCTATCTATCTATGGATATATGGACAGGGGTTTTCTATACATCCCAGATTGGCCTTAAACCCAGAGATCTGCCTGCCTCTGCTGGGATTAGAGGTGTGTGCCACCAAGCCTGGCCTCTCATTTTATATCTTAGATCACAATATTATTACTAATTGGCATGATGGACAGCCTATGGTCTTACATTTCACAACAGCTTGTGAATTATATCTAAGCACTGATCACAAACCAGGGGCTTCTCCCAGAAGACTGTAAGGTGAAAAGAGACTTGTCTTTTAAGGTAGGATGTGACAAGGCATCCTGAGAGTGTTTCCTGTTCTCCCCATCTTCTGGTCCGAGGTCTTACTAAGCCTGGGCAGGGACATGTAAGGCAGAAACTGGTGCCGAAGGCTGTTTTCATGGCTTGGTGTCACCAGGTACACGCTGATAGCCTGGTGATGATGTACTCGTCTCGCTTGAGTTGATAGACTTCTGTGGTACAGATAGGCAAAAGCAGGGCCTCATGAACTTTAGACAGCTGCTATTGAAAGGCTGGAGAATCTTAGAATTTAAAATGAGGGCATTTAATAGAAATGTATGTATAATATATAACCTTTACCTAAAAGGGAGCATGGAAAACCTCTGTAACAAGCCAAAAAGGTGAAGTAGCTAGTTCCAGGAACTTTGCTAACCCAGAGCCTCAGGGCTCTGGTTCCTGAAACCTGCCCCTCCTGACTGATCCAAAATGAGGGTGGAACTAGGAATGAAGGTCTACTGGTTTACAAGGCTCTACACCCTGCTGAGGCCCTCCATCCTGCCGACCAATAGATAAAGATTACATTCCTAGAAGGAATATGTTCTCCTCCCTAACTGAATACCTTGGGTTGGGTCCCTCTGAAATTTTCCACTGTTTTTATGTTATGTTTCCTTGGTAACCCTCTCCCCGCCCCCAGCTTGTGGTTTTTTCCCTTTAAATACCCCTCACTTCTTGTGTTCTGGGTCAAACTCCTCTGGCCAGCATGGTCACGAGGTGGACCCTGGTACTGGCCTATCCCAAATAAACCTCATGTGATTGCAGCAAGTTCGGTCTCTCCTGAGTTATTGGGTGGTCATGTCATCCCGAGACTTGAGTAAGGATCTTACCAGTTCTGGGGGTCTTTCACTATAATTCATGCCTGAACATAATTCCACAAGCGCTCATTGTTCTTCTTGTCTGTGTGAGATAGCTATTCACATGTGTATACACTCGAATGTGATCGCCAGCATTTGTGTGGAGGTCAGACAACTTCTGGGAGTCAGTTCTTTCTTTCTTTTCTTTTTTTTTTTCTTTTTTTGTTTTTTCGAGACAGGGTTTCTCTGTGTAGGCCTGGCTGTCCTGGAACTCACTCTGTAGACCAGGCTGGTCTTGAACTGAGAAATCCACCTGCCTCTGCCTCCCAAGTGCTGGGATTAAAGGCATGCACCACCACCGCCCTGCAGGAGTCAATTCTTTCAATCTGCATGCTGGTGATTGAGCTCAGGTAATGAGGCTTGCTTGGCTAGACCCTGATGCTGTAACAGATAGTAGATTTTAAAGAAGTAAACTTACAACCGGGCAGTGGTGGTGCACACCTTTAATCCCAACACTTGGGAGGCAGAGGCAGGTGGATTTCTGAGTTGAGGCCAGCCTGGTCTACAGTGAGTTCCAGGACAGCTAGGGCTACACAGAGAAACCCTATCTCAAAAAAAAAAAAAAAAAATCACATGAGGTAATGCATACCTGCAATGCCAGAATTCTGGAGGTTAAGTCAGAGCATTGTGAGTTTGAGACTGGCTTGAGCTTCTTTGTAAGTTCTGGGCCAGCCTAGGCTGTGATACTTTGCCTCAGAAAATTTCAGACAATAGTATTGTACATCTGTAATCCAAGCTTGTAGGAGACAGAGCAAGAAGAACTACTACAAGTTTAAGGTTGGCCTGAACAACTTGATATGTTTGAGGACCACCTGGCCTACATAATGAGGCCCTGCCTCTAAAAACAGAGCCATCAAGATGGCTTTGGATAAAGGTGCTTGGCTGTTGGTAGACTGAACATTTGAGTTCATGCCCCCAGGACCACACAGTAGAAGAAGGGAATAGCATGCATACCACCCCCCCATTATAAATAAAGTGTAATAAATAATAAAACCCCAAACCGACAATAGAGTTCTCTTTGGCCACACATTTACTAAAGTTAGAATATTGCAGAGATGATAAACATGGTTCATGTGCTGGGATTAAATGCAATGTTATAAACTGTTTTACTAAAATACTGTATGTATAGACGATACATGTAGGAGAGTGTGGGTGCAGAGGTCAAAGGACAACTTTGTGGAGTTGGCCCTGTCCTTCCACCTGACCAAGCTAGCTCAGTCAGTCCCCAGGTTCTCCAGGGCAGGAGTGAGGATTAAAAAGACAAAAGACAATTAAACAACATTGTAGCATGGCCCCAGCCAGTTCTGAGGCTGAAGTGGGTTTATTTTTTCCCAGTCTGCTTTTACATCATTTTAATTACTTGCAAGGAATAAGGTCAAACAGTACAATAAATACAGAGTCAAGGAACAAGTGAGGCAATAAACAAAGTCCTATGACCACCCCCGTGACCACTGTTTCTAAGGGCTTGTCAGGATGACCAGGACATCTGAGCCTACTTCCCTGTCCAAGCCCAAAGTCATATTCATGTCTGAGGCCTACTTCTTTATCCTAGCCTAAAATTGGATTCCTTCCTAGCCTAAAATTGGATTCCTGCCTGAGCATACTTCCTTGTCATGGCCCAATGTCAGATCCCTGCCAAGTGGCCCCCAAAGCTCTCCACATCCACCTATATTTGGGACCCCTCTGCTTGGGCAGGCTTGGATGGAAAGCACCTTTGCCATCTTGTTGGCCTGCATTTTATTTTATGTTTTGAGGACTGGTGAGATGGCCCTGTGGGCAAAGGTGCCTGCTGCCAAGCCTGATGGCAGAAGTTTGATCCAGGAGATCCAAATGGGGAAAGAAGAGAATCACCTTCCACAAGAAATCCTATTTTTACAAAATCTATTTTTTTTTTTTTGTAAAAACCTACTTGGTTGTTCAGGGGTCCTTGGTTGCTGTGTCCCACTCTCTGGCCCCGCCTCACCTTGGAACCCATGTCAGTGGAATCTAGGTACCTGCCTTGGGCTTCAAGGCAGCAGCTGTCCCTCCCGCAGACATGCCTCTTCCAGGGCCCCGTCCTGGTATAGAGCTGTGGATTCTGCCCAGTTCCCACTGCTATAGACCCAGTTAGCCAGGCCTGTCTCCAGGTGGACCATCATTTAATCCTGCACTTGTCCCACCAATGGCTCTATTGCTATGTTAGCACATAAGACAGCCCTACAGACAAATAATGCCACACAACAGCCCCAGTTGGGGCCCCCATTGGAAAAGTTTGTGGGATACCTGGGTGAAGCATTGCTGGGCTGAGCCTGGGGTCACGTAGCTGAGCTGCAGGTCAGAGATGGTACAGCAGAAGTGGGTCTCAAATTCGTCTCCAGCAGCCCGCATGGCTTGGTGCCGCAGGTTGGCTGCTGGGCCTTCCCCAGAGCCAGCTCCACAGGCATAACCTTTCTGCCTCAACTTCCACTAGAGCCCATGTGTGTGTCTGGGGTTGAGGCTGGGGTCACCATCCAGGAGGCCAGCATGGATGGGGAAAAGGCCAGAGATCTGCATCTGGCCTGGAAAGAACTGGAACTGCAGCACCAGAGACCCGGCCCCTACCTCCAACGCTTTGACAGCTGTGGGGCTGATTCTGACTGTCCTCTCGGGAAACCCTGGACCACGGGATTCCTGCGGACACCATTTTTTAATTCCCGGTTCCCCCAAGAGCAGCCCAAAGACCCAGCGGCAGTGGCCCCAGCTCCAACACTGTCCATCAGTCAGGGGGGTTTAAGTCGTCGTCAGTCCAAGGTCCAAACACACACACACAATCAGTCACCACACAGACTTCTATCTACCTTTTCAGGTTCATGACACCGAGAAAGACAACTGGGCCCAGTAACAAACATCAAGTACACAGGTAATCAAAGCCAAATCACAGAGTTGCTCGGCCCGTGCCTGCCACGGCTGCTCAGATGGATTGGTCACAAAATATACACAAAAAGACTCGCCTCAATTGCGAGTGCCAAACTTACTTCAGAAAAACAGACAGCCGAAAATTTACCGAGGTCCTTATTTCACCTGAACTGACATGTCCCTAACCTCCATCCAGGGAACCAATATCAGAGTTACCGTCTGTCCCATTGCAGTCACAAGGGCGACAAAAATCACAAAACACAACACAGAAAATCAGAGTAACACAACAAGAGTGGCCCAAGCGGAGCCAATCTAACAGGTTTGATGTCCTGGAGAACAGACCCACACTCCCCTGGAGTGTTAATGTTTCTCCCCTGGCTTCCCGTGGGGTTCCTCCTGGGCATCCCTGAGGATTCCCAATCCACTGGAACGTCTCCCAGGGTACTAGTCAGTGGTCCTGACACGTCTGTCGACCAGCCCCCTTTCCCCCTCATGGAGGGCAGGTAGTTGCTGACTGAAAATAAACTCTACAAATAAACCCTGCCATCTATAAACCCTGCCATCTCGGGAAGCAGCTAACTACAAATTCACAGGTTGTAAAACAAGCAAGCAGTTCCTAGACAAATGGAAAACACACAGACAGACGGATCACATATAGGAACTCACCTCCAAGGGGTCTTCAGAGAGTCAAGGGTGGTCATAAATCCCGGACAAGCCCCCAAATGAAAGACCCCCCCCCCCCAGAACTGGGGAGATCCTTATTCAAGTCTCGGGGTGATGCAACCACCCAATAACTCATGAGAGACTGAAGTTGCTACAATCACATGAAGTTTATTTGGGATAGGCCGGTACCAAGGTCGATCTTGTGACCATGCTGGCCAGAGGAGTTCGACCCAGAACACAAGAAGGTATCGGGAACCAGAGCCCTGAGGCTCTGAGTTAGCCAAGTTCCTGGAACTAGCTACTTCACATTTTTGGCTTGATACAGAGGTTTTCCATGCTCCCTTTTAGGTAAAGGTTATACATTATACATACATTTCTATTAAATGCCCTCATTTTAAATTCTAAGATTCTCCAGCCTTTCACTCGGGTGGTTGTTTGTCTGTCTGAGCCAGACAGAACAGAAGGCTTGGAGTAGAGGTTTGAACCTGTGAGTTAAGGTTAAGGGTCAATGAACCCAGCCTTTTCAGTAAAGAGAGGGAAAAATGAAGCTCCTACTTGGAGGCTGAAGAGATGGCTCAGCGGTTAAGAGCACTGACTGCTCTTCCACAGGTCCTGTGTTCAATGCCCAGCAACCACATGGTGGCTCACAACCATTTGTAATGGGATCTGATACCCTCTTCTGGTGTGTCTGAAGACAGTGACAGTGTACTGGTAAAATAAATAAATATTTGCCGGGCAGTGGTGGCACATGCCTTTGATCCCAGCACTTGGGAGGCAGAGGCTGGCCGATTTCTGAGTTTGAGGCCAGCCTGGTCTACAGAGTGAGTTCCAGGATAGTCAGGAAACCTATACAGAGAAACCCTGTCTCAAAAAACACTGACCTCACCCCTCCCCCCAAAAAAGAAAGCAACTCCAACCTGGTAGCAGAGAAAGTGTTCTGGGGGGTGGGACAGGAGTTCCTTGGTGCCAAGTGGGTGGGGTTAAGGAATAGATTAACAGCTTCTGGGGGTGGGGGAGAATAAGACCTGGCCAGCAAGCCATCAGCTAGCAAGCTGTCACAAGACACTGGTGACAAGAACTGTCCTCAGATACACAGGTGGACAGTCCCGTGATCTCCAGCCAAGTGAATTTCAGTAGGAGAGCCTTGATCCCTGAGAGTCAAGCAGGACGTGAAGCTGTGGAGACAACTGTTTAAAGGAGGCTTATAGCGGAGGGGATGAGAGAGACAGCAGCTAAGAGGGATGTGGGGGTGAAGAACGGGCTTTTACTGTTAAGATAAGAAATGCTTGAACATAGTTTAATGGCTGTAGGAGAGAGAGCAAATTAAGGTGGGTGGATGATGGGAAAGAAAAGATAGTTTGTTGAAGTTGTAAATCTTAGGAAGGCACAGTCTATAGGTGCAGCCTGTGAACTGGGGACTTGTGTAGCACAAGCTTTCAGGTTTATGTATTTGTTTATTTCTATATTTTTAATATGCCTCAGTGCTTTGTTTGGATGTATGTCCGTGTGAGGGTGTGTCAGATGGATTTCCTGTACTAGAGTTATAGACAGTTATGAGCTGTCATGTGGGTGTCCGGAATTGAACCCAAGATCTCTGTAAAATAGCCAGTGCTCTTAACCCGTGCCCCATGTCTCTAGCCCCAAGGCCTCCGTTTTGTACCTCAGTGGAGGAGGGGAAAACTCACTCTGCTGACAACACTGGGGGCAGGGCAAAGAAACAGGGCCACCCTGTTCACTGGGATGTTTTCTTGACGATTTTAAGGTTCAGGTAATTTTGTGAAGTTAATTCTAAGCACAGAGGGAACTGTTGAAAACCCCTGGTCCTGGTTAGTGTAGACTACATGGTTTCCAGCACAGGTCATTCACCATGTGGATCCTTCCTCTCCTGCCCCTCCTTTTTATAGCCTCAAAAACATGCTGTCCAGGTGATGTGCAGGGTGGCTGTGATTTCTGCTAAGCTCTCGATAGCAGCAACAATTTCATGATTTAAGAATAATCGTAAAAATATTGCTTGCCTGACCTGTGCCAGGGACAAAGCATTCATTATTTTTACACTGTCACAAGACCCCATCAGATTTGTGTTATTATCGTCAGTGGGAAGACAAGCGAAGACTCAGAGAGAATAAATAAACTCTTGCAATCAAAGAGCCCGCAGCTGGCTGAACCAGCTTGACATCCAGGTTTATGTATGGCAGGGTATAAGCACTTTGCACTGAGTCCCTTGATCGATCTTTCAGAAATACCAAGTTGGAGCCAAGTGTGGTAGTTCTGCCTTACAATCCCAATGGTTTGAGGTCAGTCTAGGTAGTATCACAAGGTCCTGTTTCAAACACCCAAAGGAAAAAAAAAAAACTAATTCAGAAATCGTATTCTCCAAAAATGTTCTTATGGGAATGGTTTGCCACATAACTAAAATGTCCTCTTTGTTGACATTATTGAGCAACCAACGAAGGGAGAAATTGGTATTGATGTGTAAGGGAGAGAGTGGAAAGGAAGCTAGACCCAGGTGTTCAGGAAGCAGTAAGAGGGGCTAAGCTGTCTTCAGCATGAAGTCCTTCAGTGTGCCCAGTTGGTGAAGCTTTACATCCATTTATTTGACAAAAATCTTAATTTGTACAGCTATTTTGTTCCCATAGAACTAAAAGTAAGTCCTCACATTGAAACTTAATTACGATTATGAGAAAAGCTATAGAGGAGACCTTTAGTGGCTGGTGGGGTATGGAAGACAAGGGTGCAACTTAGGTTATGAGTCAACCTAAGAGTTCCTTGAGAAAACTAGGATTATCTGTCCTTAGAAAAATAAATAGAAGTGGGCCAGTCAAACAGGACACAAAGGGAAGGAGCCTTGTTCTCAGAGGAGAAAGTGTCATATGCGAAGTCCAAAAGCAAAGAGGCGTATGACATGTGACCAGTGTGTCTGAAGGCCAACAATGAACACAACTAACTGAGGCCAAACAGGGGCCACACCACACAGGACCAAATAAGTACTAGGTTCCCTGTGCAAGGTGGTGACATTGCAGCTTATATATGGAGAGAAGATCATTGAACCACAGGGCACAGGTGAACCTGTTCTGCCTGAAGCAGGGAGGTGGCATGAACTAATCCAGTACTGGCCAAACTAGTCATTCATGATCTGTGTGTGAATGTTCAGCCACTTTGTCTTTACTCAGCAGTCAGATTGCTCTCCTGTCTTTAGACATTTTCATCTCAGGGGAAGGGAGGAGTTTTACACGATGGTACTGATGTTACTATAGCATGTGTGAGCATCTGGATCGCTGAACACCTGCAAATGCCTGAAGTGCCATGTGCAAAGGGGAGGCATGGAGCCTCTGTTAGCGGTTCCTCTAGGCTCCACCCAACAGTTACCTAGCAACAGCCAGGTCTGAGCCTGCCTCACTATAAAGAGGACTTTCAGCTTCTCTCCCCGCCCCTCTCCCCGCCCCTTTTCTCTCTCTCCCTCCCTCTCTTCCTCCCTCTCTTTCTCCCTCTGCTCACTATAAAAAGGACTGTTCACCTTCTCTCTTTTTCCTCCCTCCCTTCCTCCTTCCCTCCCCCTCTTCCTCTCCTTCTGTCTCCTTCCCCCACTCTCCCCCCCCTGTCCAGGCCAGCCTCTTCCCTCCTTCCTCTCTTCCTCTCTCCTTTCTCTCTGTGTCCTTCTCTGTCCCTCTCTCTCCTCTGCCTCTACCCCTCTTCTAGGTCTCAAACAAACTCCCTTTTATATTTGGCCTGTTGTATGGCTTGATTGTTCAGGGGACACCTTAGCAGGCAGGGCCCACCAAGGCGCCCCTCATGCCACCATCAGGCAGTGGCTCTCTCCACCCTTTGCCATGTCTTCTGTAATACATAGGCCCATCTGAGTCAGTGCTTCCTTGAGTTCTGTGAGATACTCTCACACAGTAATAGGACCCAAGGAAGGGCTTGTAAAAACTCTTATTTATGGCCAGTGGTTCAGAAGCACAGGTAAAACACTCTGGAGATTATGACTAGCTCTAAAAGAAGGTAGAAGCTGGAAGACTGAGCTTTCAACCTGTGGATTATGATGGTGTCTTCTTGGATTGAATTAGAGGACATCAAGCTAGCATCCATTGCTACAGTATTGCTTGCTTGCTAGGAAGTGTGTGTGTGTGTGTGTGTGTGTGTGTGTGTGTGTGTGTGTGTTGTCCTTAAGGCTCCCCAAAGCACCTGCTAGTTGTGGTTATGAGAGTGGTGGTGGGCGGGGGGGAAGTGGTTACTTTTTCTAATGGAGTCAGTTTCCATTAAGTGGAATTTTCTTGAAGAGCCATGGCTCACTGATGGATGTGTGGTCTGGGAAGTGAGAGAAAGAGGGGGTTGTGGGAGGAACATCGATTCCTGGGTGATCACATGGCCACCGTGTTTTACAGAGTATTCACTGAAAGTGTAGTCAGTAAAGAAAGGTCAAAGGGCCAAGGACTTTAGAGACAACTCTAATTATTGGGGCAGTGGGTTTTACTGGGGGCTTAAGGAATTCTAAATTAATAAGAGAAGAAGTTAAATATAAAACCTTTGGTTACCGCTGTCTTTTAAAACAATTTTTAAATTTGTGTGCAAATGTGTGTGTGTGTGTATGTGTGTGTGTATGTGTGTGTACATTTGTGCTACCCATGTAATGGCATACCTACAGAGGTCAGAGGATAAATTGGAGTCAGTTCTCACCTCCTACCATGACACTTCTATCAGGGATAGAACTCAAGGCATTAGGCAGCAAGCACCTTTACCAGATGGACTTCTTGTCAGCTTTGTTAAAAATAATTTCAAAACCGTACTTGTACATTACTTGTGTGTGTTCATATATGTGCACCACCATCTGCACACTCATGCTTGTGTCACTGGGTGTGGAAGTCACAGGGCAGCTTTCTGGGAGTGGTTCTCTCCTTCTATCATATGGGTTCCATGTCTTGAATACAGGTCATCAGACGTGACAGCAAATGCCTTCACCCACTGAACCATACCAAGGGCCCGATTGCCACCTTTAACAAATTTAATGAGATAAAAAAATATTAGATTGAGTCTTAAAATTGGTCCTAGTTCATATGGACCAATTGTTCCACTGGCTTCAAGGCCACTTACAAAGGGGAAAGTTACGTTAGTTAGAGCATCTTAAAATGTACCAAGAAGGTTGTCAGTGTGAGGGGAGGATTCTGAGTAGGAGAGTATGTTTGAGTTGTCCACTGTTGGGAGATGGTTTTGTACAGGGTGTATTCAAATGCTCATTTATATACACAGAGATCTGGTCACAGTTGGGATTTTGGTATTGTCACTATTATGAAGCATCTCCAGACTCAGTATTTTGTAAATCATTGTTCACCATCTTCTGATTGCTCAAATAAAGAGCTGAATAGCTTATAACTGGGCAACTGGGCAGGAGAGGAAAAGGCATGATTTCTATACTCAGAAAGAGAAGGGAGGGAGGGAGAGGGAGGGAGGGAGGGAGAGGGTTTCAGGTAGGGACCAGAAGAACACCAGCCAGACATGGATGAAGAAGCAGGTGCCAGCATGAGACTAAGATGGACAGGTAACAGACCACGAAGCAGGATGTAGGCCAGACCAGTATTGTCCAGTTAGAGTAACTGAGAATCTGCCCAGCTATAATGCCCAAAGATTATAATAAATACAGTAAGTCTCTGTCCTTTATTCAGATCAAAGGTAGGTGTACTGGAGATGATGAAGACACACAGTGTCAATACCCAGGGAACAACCATCTCAAGAGACTGAATAAAAGCCAGTGTAAGGAGGACTACCTCCTGACTCTTGTAACTTCCTGGTGGAGCACTGCCTTGGAGAAAGCCACCGATGTGTGTCCTGTGTAGGGCATATGGCATGGACTCTATGATGTGGCTAAGTCACGCTAACGTTGTAGTTATGGGACATGGGCTCTACAATGTGGCTAAGTCATGGTAACATTTTAGTTAAAGGGGCATGGGCTCTATGATGTAGCTAAGTCATAGTAACAGTGTATTGTGTGTAGGGCATATGGCATGGGCTCTATGGTGTGGCTATATTGTGGTTAGAGGGGCTCCTCTCACACTCCTCTCATCACCTCATTGGTGCAAAATGAGCTTCAGTCTGAGAAGCCATGGCAAATGAGTTAAATAGCTTCCCTTCAAGAGTCTTAAAGATGCAAAGAAAAAACATTTGGTTTATTAGCAGGAAAGTAAGGAAATTTTGGGGTGGGGATATCATGACTCCAGGCAGGTGGACATTTGAAAAAGAAAACACTGATAAATGTGACAAATCAGCTTTTGGGCTTGCTTGATGACTTGCTGAAGAATTTGCATTGTAAAAGCTCTTAAGTCTAGGCATTCATCAACTTGGGGAAGTGGGAGAAGTGACAGTGGCCTAGGCACAGGGTTGGGCAGATAATATTATTTTCCTGGCCCATTAAAGGAATGTCCCCTTGGGACTTGACTTTATGGAAATTTAAAGGGTACATTAAAGTAGGACTTCAGATTTTGAAGGTGACTGGTGTAGAAAAGCATCTACCTCCCTGTGTTCCCTTAAGGGGCCATCTGTGTCCATGCAATGAGTATATATGAGGGTCTTGCAGCAATGCTGAGCTGGGATATATTTAGACACACTCTTTTAGCATAAAATACAGACAAGAACTGTTATTGGCCATCAAAGAGCTTCAGACTGATGTTAACTGTTGGGCAAATTCCCTGGTGGGAAGTTCCTGAGCATAGCTGGCAGCTTTGACCTGATACTTAGGGATCTCAAATGGAACCTGAAGGAATAGACAATTCTAGAGCCTGCTTTGCTTAGCTGGAGGAAGATGCAAAGCCTCAGAATTCCACAGAAATACTTGGACCAAAGACACCGAAAGAGCTGGACCAATTAACCACGACTTCTTCAGACCGAGAACACCACCATCCATCCCAAAGTCTCCAACAGTGCACACATATTTATCCTCATCTGAGCATTGACCAGGGAGTGAAGTGGGTAATAAACACATGGGTTGTCTAAAATAGAAGGCCTGGAGGGCTGGCTTTCATGCTTCCCCGGGTGTGTGTTGACAGGCACTTGAATATCCATGTTATAGCTTCCTCTATTCCTGTAGATCTCGTGGTGAAGGAAAAGACTCCAGTGGAGAAGGTACATGAGTATAATGGTACTGTTGTTCCTTCCTCCCTGGAGGCTTTCACTCCTTTCCCAGTGATGGTGGCCACAGGACCTGGACTCCAACTACTGTTCTGAGATCAGGGACAATTCCAATCAAGAAACTGTTTTTTTTTTTTTTTTTCTTTTTCTTTTTTTCCGAGACAGGGTTTCTTTCTCTGTATAGCCCTGGCTGTCATGGAACTCACTCTGTAGACCAGGCTGGCCTTGAACTCAGAAACCCAACTGCCTCTGCCCCCCAAGTGCTGGGATTAAAGGCGTGTGCCACCACTGCCTGGCTCATGATTTCCTTCTTGATTAAAATGATTCTTTCCCTTCTTCATGCTTACTAAGTGTTACTGAGGAAAACTGACCTGAAAAATCGTGGATACTGGATTTTTGTAGGTGTAATTTACCTAGTGATTGACTAAGAGATATTTGGAAAAAATCAACTCAGAATACTTGGGGTAGTTCACAGTACTCATTCTGGAGAGAGAAAGTGAATTGCAGAAGCATCACGAGTACATTTCTTGGGAAAGGATGCAGTGAATTCATCTCAACACTATGTGCTGATGTTTCCTACTGAGCAAAATCAGGGTTATAGGCATGAAGCACAGTTAATGTCCTGTGTGAGAGTCTGTGCTGTGTGACAATCTGCTCTTTAGAATTGCACTCTCCTGGCCAATCCCAAGTGGCTGAGACTTGGCAGAAGTGTTTTGCAGTTTCTCAGGGATAGTCCTTGAATCTGAATTCCCCTATGGGGATCAGCAGGAGTATCAAAACCAAACAAACAACTACACTTTAAAAATAGCTTTCCCACTCCCCATCTTATTTCAACCATCATCTAAGTGTGAGGTTAGACACACTGAAACTGGCTGCATCCGTGGTGTTATGGTACTGGGAAGAACTGCCAATGCACGTAAAACACAGAGGGCTCAAGACACAGAGCTTAGACTTAAAAGCAGAGTTTGTTTCCATTGTGTCTCCTGGACTCTAAAATCCATTTCACAATCATGTGGTGACTGTCACATTGAGTCCCCACAGAAAGACAGTCATTTTAATTCTTTAGCATGGGAATGTCCTCATAGCATGAAGTTAAGGTCAATGCTTAAACCTCCATTGCTCTTCAATTCACCTTTGGTTCTGATCTCTCTCCTCTTAGGTCTGGGATTACAGGCATGCACTACCATGTCCCCAATACCTGCTTCTCTTTAGTTTTTACAACTATTTGTTTACTATGGTTTATCGTTGCTGTTGTTTTATGATGTTGGCATTGAACATACACAAATGCTGGCCAAGCACCCTGTTACTGAATCCTGTCCCAGGTCTTTTAACTTTTCAGTTGAGACCAGATGTCACTAAATTGTCCTGGCTGGCTTTGAACTTGGTTTCACCCCATCTCTTGCCTCAGCATCCTCAGTGTCAAGGATTAAAGCCGTGAGCCAAAAGTCCCAGCTGTCTTTCTAAGGTTGTTTTTTGTTTGTTTTGTATTTGCTTTTTGTTTCCTGGCTTTTTGTTTGTTTGTTTGTTTGTTTTTGTTTTTTGTTTTTGTTTTTGTTTTTGTTTTTGCTTTTCTGAGACAAAGTGTCATGAAGTCTAGAGTGGCTTTGAACTCACTATGCCGGGAGCTATGGCCTTAACCATGGCCTAGTGAAAAATTACTAGCTTACACTTACAGCCCTAAGAGAACATGTGTAGTCTAACAGAATATTTGTGGGTGTGGAGGACATTGTGACCCTTGGTTCCAGGAACTGAAGATTGCCACCAACCCTCCCTTGAGGCGGGCTCTTCCCCTTCCCTTGAAGCTTTCTCCTGCTTATGCTTATATTGCCATCCCTGAAGCAAAGATTTGGAGCTTAATCAGACAACTGTCTTGCTCTCATTCTTTGTGTCTCTTGTCTCTGTCTGTCTCTCTCTCCCCTGCCCTAGGACCCTGTTGCCACAAGGGTTGGGGCATCACTAGTCAGCTGGAGATGTCCTTGAATTCTTGGTTGTCTGGCCTCCATCTCTTAATTGTTGGGATTATAGATGTCTACCATGACAACTGCCCTCTCCTTCTGATTTGTAAGGTGACTAGTAGAGTCAGACATGAGAGCCCTGCATGAGGCACACAGCTGTAGTCCCAGCACTTAGGAGGCTGAGGTGGGATTGTTGTTAAATTCAAATTGGACAATGGACTAGTGTGAGTAACTTATTGTGATACTAACGCAGAATGAAAGTGAAATGAGGCCTGAGGTAACAGCTCAGTGAGGAAAAACCATGGTCCAGCTATATAGTCACAAAGCCCCAGATTCACTCCCTAGTATAAAAAGTTGGGAGGAGGGGGATAGAGAGGCAGGAGACCCAGATCTTCATGGATTTCCTCAGATTTAAGGCTAGCCTGCTCTATATAGCAAGCACCAGGCCTGGACCACTACTCTGTGGTATTTCCCCCCCTCCACTTCTCCTCAAGCATGAGGGCTACAAAGTACCTTGGATGGAACGCCTTCCCGCCTCTACTCCAGCCTGTGGCTCCTGAATGTTGGGACCTCAAGTGTGCACTGTCATGCCCAGCCCTGTTTGCATTGTTTTGAGGGCCATGATAGATTGCTGATTATAGTTCTGCAAAGTACATAAAGTGCCAGTTACAAGAGAGGACGGGACATTCAGGACATTCAAACAGCATTCAGCTGCCTGATTACATAATCAGGTTAATAAGCCTTTCTTTCCAATTAATAGAAGAAAGATTGTCCTTGGGACATTTGAGGGAACAGGCAGGCTAGGTGGAGCACACCTGTAATCCCACTACCAAAAGCTGAGGCAGAAGTTTCTTAAATTCAAGGTCAGTTTAGGCTACATTCAGAGGCCCTATGTCAAAGAAAAAACAAACAAACAAACAAAAGTATTGAGTGAATGGATGGGTGTTTTCTCTTGCCAGAAATTATTTAGATTTTTGAAATCCATTGACATTAGAGAGGCTTTTGTTTTTAAAATTTTTATTAAAAATGTCCATATAATATATTTTAATTAAATCATTTTCTCTCCCCTACCACCTTAACAATCCTCCACACCTTCTCACCCTCTCAAAGTCATGTTCTCTCTTTCCTCAAAAAGGAAAACAACAGAAAAACAAAAAATGAAGGTGAAAACAAAGTAAAAACAAAAATAAAATCAGGAAAAAAAATACCAATATGAAGCAAAACAAAACAAAAAGGAAGTACGAGTGTGCTTGCATGTGCGTGCATGTGAACACACACACACACACATACACACACACCATGAAGGGAAACTCAGTTTTCCATGAATTAGAATTCAATAGTAGCCATGCTTGGATTCTCGCTGTGTTGTACCAAGCATGGGCTTTACCCATGAACCTTGCTGTTAACCACAGTGTCACTTGGTCTGTGAGTGCTTATTGTTATATATTTGTAATATTTATGTATATTTTTACTACTTTTAAGTTTGAGACAGGATCTTGAGAATATCTGTCTGTCTGTCTGTCTGTCTATCCATCCATCCATCCATCCATCCATCTACCTATCTTCCAGTCCATCCATCCATCCAACCATCCATCTATCCATCCACCCACCCACCTACCCACCCACCC